>NW_005363283.1:330437-342541 GCF_000412655.1 Myotis brandtii
CTGGCCAGCCTGGGTGAGGGGCTGATGGCTGTTTTCAGGGTGGCCACACCCCCTTTAGGGTGGGGGGGTCCCCACTGTGGTGCCTGGCCAGTCTGGGTGAAGGGCTGAGGGCCGTTTTCAGGCTGGTCAAGCCCCCTGGCAATGAAAGCTCCCAGCCTCTCCTTTTATTTTTTTATTCGGGGATTTATTTATCTTCTATAATTGAAACTTTGTTGCCTTCAGTGGAGCTCAGAGCCAGCCGGGAAGCTTGGCTTCCTCCATCACTGGAGCAACCAAGCCTCCTGCTCACTCCAGCTCCGTGGCTGCCAGCCGCCATCTTGGTTGGGTTAATTTGCATATAGTCGCTCTGATTGGCTGGTGGGTGTGGCTTAAGGCATAGCGAAGGTACAGTCAATTTGCATGTTTGTCTTTTATTAGATTAGATACTTTATTATTTTAGAGCCTTTAAAAAAACTTTGCATTTTGAACAATGCCAAACCTACATAAAAGTAACAAAAAAAAGTTATAAATAACTCCCATATACAGCAGTCCCCTTCTTTTCTTGGGAGATTTGTTCCAAGACCCATGAAACTGCAATACTAATGAATCTTATATATATATACTATGTTTTTCCATACATACAGACAGACAAATCTATGATAAAATTTAAATGTTAAATTAGGCATAGTAAGAAATTAGCAATAGCGTAATAAAATAGAACAATTATAACAATACTAGTGGTCCAGTGCACAAAATTTGTGCACATTAAATGGGGATTAAATAGAGGAAATATTTTAATATTTCTATTTGCCCTTTCTCTATAATAGAAGTGTCAGAGATGAAAGAAAATTAGTAAAATGTATATGAAAATCTTCTTCCTGTCAGAGTCTGGGGTGCACTGCGGGTTGCAGAGTCAAGTCTTCGCACACCCACGGTGCCTCAAAATGGCACAAGACCCAGACCCAGCCGGCCCCACCCCCATTGGGCCAGATCCAGACCCAGCCAGCCCCACCCTTGTCAAGCCCTGCCGGATGGGGGCTGCAGCCTCAGGTCCCCCTTCAAGCCCCACTGGGTGGGAGGTGCAGCCTCAGGGCCCCCATCAAGCCCCACAGGGTGGGGGGCACAGCCTCAAGTCTCTCATCAAGCCCCACCAGGTGGGAGGTGCAGCCTCAGGTCCCCTGTCAAGCCCCGCCAGGCAGGCGGCATGGCCTGAGTTTTCCCAGCCCAGGCCAGGGGAACACCTTGAGATCCCCTCGCAGAGGCCAGGGGGCATGGCCTCAGGTCCCCCATCAAGCCCTGCCGGGCTGGGATGCACCCTGAGGTCCCCCATCAAGCCCTGCTGGGCAGGGGGCATGGCCTGAGGTCCCTGTCAAGCCCCACCAGGCGGGGGGCATGGCCTCAGGTCCCCTGGCTCAGTGCCAGGGCAGGGGGTGTGGCCTGAGGTCCCCTGTCAAGCGAGGGGTGCAGCCTCAGATCCCCTGCCCTGGCCCAGTGTCACGCAGCCTCAGGTCCCTGCTAATTGCTAATTAAGGCTCGTTTTGGGACTCGGCCTCCGCTGTGGGCACAGCCATCTTGGCCGTTACGGCATGGCGGTCAATTTGCATATCTCCTCTTTATTAGATAAAACTAGAGGCTCCATGTATGAATTCGTGCATGGATGGGGTCCCTCATGGTGGCATGTGGAGATCGGGCCCAGCTTACGCCCCCAGCCTCACAGCCCCAACCTATGCCTCCAGCCTCCCTGTACCACAGCCCTGCTTGCCACCCATCTTGGCCTGGCACTGCCCTCTCACCTGCTCCACCATCCTGACTGAGGGGTGATCAATCAGGACCTGGGCCCCCCGACATAGCTACCTCAGCCCCTGGGAGCTGGGTGACAGCCCCGCACCCCCACCACCACAGCTGGTCACCATCTGCAGGGTAATCAGTCAGGGCAATCGGTCCCGCTCACACCCACCTTGGCCTGGGGCTGCCCGCTCACCTGTTTCATCATCCCACCACGGTTCCGCTCTCCTCGGGGCCCTCGGGGTCCATTGGGGCCAGCAGTGCTTCCATTGCCTCCTGCTGCCAGCGCTGTCAAAGCCTGCCATGCTACATGCTGCCCCCTGCTGGGCAGCACACACCATAGCGAGTGGTCAAACTCTGGGTCTCCCTGTGGAACTCTTGGTCGAACAACCGCTTGAGGGGACAATTTACATATTAGGCTTTTATTATATAGGATACTGTAATAAAAGTTATGTGAATGTGTTCTCCTGTCTCAAAATATCTTATTTTACTCTACTCATCCTTCTTTTTTGATATGAGATGATACAATGCCTTTGTGATGAGATGAAGTGAGGATGTAGGCTACTATTGACCTGTTGATACATAACTAGCACTTTAGCACTTTGCAGCTTCTATTGGCATATCCCAACTGATAGCACCAACACTCTGTGCTTTGGGATCACTAGTAAGTAAAATAAGAATAACCTGGACAGCTACTAATGAATGGATATTCTGGACAAAGAGATGATTAACATTGCAGGCCAGATGGATCTGGGCTGCATGAGATTTCAACACACTACTCAGAACAGCACACAATTTAAAACATATCAATTGTTTATTTGTGTAATTTTCCATTTAATATTTTCAGACCATAGTTGACCTTGGTTACTTGAAACTATGGAAAGCCAAACCACCAATAAGGGTGGACTATTGCACCCTTTTCAGAGAGACCCCAGTTGAGTTTTACCAGTTGTCCCCATAATATTTTTTCTAGCAAAAGGATCCAATCTGGGATCATGGGTTGCACCTTGTTGATATATCTTTCCAGTCTCTTTTAATGTGAAAGGATTCCTTGGACTTTCCTTGATTTTTATGATCTTGACTTTTTTAACGATTACATCTGTCATTTTGGAGAATGTCCTTTATTATGAGTTTGCCTAAGTTTTCCTCATGATTAGATACAAGCTCTTCACAAGAGTGATGCTATGTTCTCATTCTGTCCTATCAGATGGTACATGATGTTGATTTGTCAGCCTAAGGTGGTGTTAAATCTTGTCACTTGATTAAAATTGTATCTGCCCTGTTTTTCTACTAGGCAGTAACTTTTTGTTCTTCTTCATAAGGAATAAGAGTTGTAGGGGAGATATTTTGGAACTATGAGAAATCTTATCACTCATCCTATTCTCACCCACTGGTCTTAGCATCTGTTGTTATATCTTACCTGAATTAATTATTTCTATGATGGTTGTCAATTGGTTATGTACTAATTTTATCATTCCTTCTACATTTATTAGTTAAACTTCTATTGTAAGACAGAGCTTCATCTTTTTCTTCATGTATTTATTCATTTATTTACATGTGGATGGATCCATTGGTTTTAATTTTTAAGGAGTTATAACCCATTACAATCCTAACTAATAAAATAGTAATATTTTATTAACTGTCACTCCGCAACAAAGATGGTGGCACCCATAGTGGCTGGGGCGGGATGCTGGCGGCGTTGCCCCAGCAACGCAAGCCCAGCATCCGTGGCCCAGCTGCGCAGAGGGAGAGGAGGGGAGGGACCTCTCTGGCCAGAGGCCTGGGCGAGAAAAGCTGGGCTCACAGAGGGAGTGGAGGGAAGGGGCCCCGTTCGTGTGGAGGGAGGGGAGTGGCCCTGGCTGCGCAAAGGGAGGAGAGGGGCCTCAGGCCAGAGGCCAGGGCGAGGGATGCTGGCGTTGTTGCAGGCTGGGCTTAGGACCCCTCCACCCCCCCACCCCATGCATAAATTTCATGCACCAGGCCTCTAGTATATATATATTCAAACTGTTTTGGATATGGCCAGTATAAACCTCTTTAAGTTCATCGTTGTATCCTTTTAACATATTCTCATCATTCTTAGAGAAATTCCTTATTTTGGAAACTATAAAAGCTTTATTTTGGAAACAATAAAAGGTTCCAGGTTAATCTGTTTCTTTTCTTGCCCTAATCCTAGATGCAGTTATTTCTCAAAGGCACCTTTGCTCCTTTTATTGGACAATGTGTGGTACTTAGTAATCAATATCTGGACACTAAGTGTGTTTATTGCTACCAGGGTATCACTGCTCCCAGGACTGCTCAATGAACAGAGTTGGAAGATATATGTGTATATATGTATGAGTGTATGTGTGTGTGTATGTATAAAAGTATATGCACACACATTTACATTTATATTTATTTCTACACTGTATATGTTAAATATACAATGTATTCATATCAGTACCTCTAATTTCTACCCAACATCTTAACATTCAGTCTAGCTTTACCTCTTTACATATTTTTAACTGCCTTCTTGAACAGTAAAAAAAAAACAAAGGCTCCCATTGGCTTCCCCATATTTACTGATTTTCTTAAAATATTTACTTAATATATTTATTCATTTGATTGATCTCCATGTACATATCACATTTCCCATCCCTGCCAAGCCTCTGCACAGCTTGCACATTCTCCTTGAATGGGCCTCAGCTACTACTGGAGTACCTTCCCATTATGTTCAAGTTTGCCTAATTGCTTTTTGACAAAGGAGGAAGACAAAAAGGGGATGAAAGAAGAAAGGAAGGAAGAAAGGGGATTTTATAAATGTAATTTTTAAGGTTACTTGAAAGGATCATAGAGTACATTTATAGAAAAGTAACATATTACTCAAGAGAAAAGTTACAAAGCCAGTTTAAGGTGAAAATTAAGTATAGTCACAAAGACACTTGGAAATCTTTTAAGATACTATCATCTTGAAGACTTATATATATCCCTAAATAAGTCCACCACAACTGTTTGTTTTTTCCCCTACAGATTTGGAACATAGTTGTGTTATTATTTTTGTTGTTGTTGTTGGTTTCTGTTTTTCTTGTTGGTTGAGCACCAGAATAAGTCATATTGTCTAAAAATTGGATTCAGCATGGCCACATCCTCAATTCATATGCAACAAATGAGAACTGAGACCCACTAAGTGTCCAGACTCTCAGTTCACACTCACTTCTGGACACAAACTCCTTTAAAAAAAATGTGGTCACAATTGCTCAAACAATTTATTTTTCTCTTTATCAATTCTCAGTTTCCTGACTCCAAGTTATGTTTTTAACTAATTATTTGTTTATTTACCAAACATTTGCTGAGCTACTACTAGATGTCAGGCAATAATTATAGGTATATGGGGTACAAATGTAAACAAAACAGACAAAAGTTCTTATTCACATGGAGCTTACCTTCCAGTGGGGGAGACAGACAAGCAAACAAATTTGTAGAGCAGAAAATGGTGATAAGTGCTATGGAGAGAAATAAAGTAACATTATGGAATGGCTGGTTGGCTACATTTTTAAAAATTAGCTGCTCACAGATGGTATATCTGAACAGCTATCACATAAACTGAAATCTGAATGACAAGATGGTGTCAATCACTTGAAGGCCATGGTGAAGAGTGCCGCAAGAAGAGAGAACTAGAGTAAAGGTTCTAAGGCAGGAAGGAGTTTGATGTGTACTAGGGAAGGAAAAGAGTACAGTTGGGCAAAGAAGAACATGGCATGAGGTGGTGAGAATGGGGTGAGAAAAGATAAACCCAAGAGCACTGGGCAGCTGGAAAAGGAATGTATCCAGGAGAAAATGCTGGCATGCCAACTCCCATCATTTTTCCTAGAGCCTGAGGCATCTGCTAAAGCAGTGGCTCTTAAACATTAGCACACATCAGAATCTCCCGGGGGCTTGTCAAAACACAGATTTCTGTGTTCTAACCCCAGAGTTTCTGTTTCAGTAGGCCTGGGTTGGAGTCTGAGAATGTGCATTCTTAAGTTGCAAAGTGCTACTTATGATACCGGCCCAGGCACCACACTTTGAGAATCACTGTGCCAATGTCTTAACTCCTCAAACTAAGATACATGGACTTACTTTATGTATATAAAGTATATAGTACATGCTTCTATAAAGAATACTTAACACTATTTTAGACAAACTTTATGAGTACACTTTGATAAAAAAAACACGAGTGTTTTCTTTACATGGATTTTTCTTAGCCAGAACTCTATAAAAATATTAAAAATGACATTAAGTTATAATGAAGATATTTCTATGGAGAGTTAAGATAATAGACTCCAGGTACATTTTTTGAAAGGCACAGTTTTAAGGCAACCCTTCTTAGTCATCAGGCAATGATGAATGCATTTTATGGTTCATTGGAAGTACCAATTTTAGCTGATGGCGTGACTTGGAGCTGGGGTGAGTGGCTATGCACAGTACAGTAGTTGACAAAATCCACTCTTCCAGTCCTATGAAGTAGAGAGCTGAGTGGTAGAAGAGGCAGGCTAAAAGTCTTATGAGATCTTTTCCATGGTGTAAAAGAGATAAGGAGGGCATGAACCAGAGCAGTGATGGACAAGCAGTAACTATTGCTACAAAGCAAGGAAATGCTAAGTAAAAGACGAGAGATTGGGAAATGAGTGCAGATCTAGCTAAGGCAGAAGTACTTTAATTGTGTCCCTCACACTCTGTTTACTCACAAATGTACACACTTTACCTTTGAAGCTCTAATAAATATGCACAATTGAACATAAAAATCAGAAACTTTTCATTTAACAAGGTAAGTATTAACAGTTACCCTCTGATAGCTTTCCATTTCATTTAGGATAAAAGACAAAGTCCTCCGAATGGCCTGCAAGTCTATTCATAAGTTAGCCACTCTGTTTACCTCTCTGACCATGAGCCTTTACAATGTCCCTCAAAAATACTAAACACACTCCTGCCTCAAGCACTTCTCTGTTGTTTTACCTTTGCCTGGAACCTTCCTTCAGATATTCTTATAATTCTGTCTCAGCCTTCTCAGTGGAAACTTCCTTGACCATCTTATTTAACATTGTAACTCCTCAGTCCTGCTATCCCCCTTTACTCATTTACTTTTCTCCATGGCACTTAATACCTTCTAAGGCACTATATAATATATTCATTTTGTTTGTCTTCCCATCTGGAATGCAAGCTCCATAAGAGAAGATATTCCTTGCTCTTGGAATCTTTGAGATACATTTTGAAATATTTCAATACATTATTTCTGTTTGCTTAAGATCAAGAGTTAGTTTTTATCATCCCACAAAAGTCTTCTGTAATTTTCCCAGGCAGACTAAGATACTGTTTTATTATTACACTAGTGACCCAGTGCACAAAATCCGTGCACATTAAAGGGGAATTAATTAGAGGAAATATTTTAATATTGCTATTTGCCCTTTCTCTATAATACAAGTGTCAGAGATGAAAGAAAATGAATATGAAAATATTCCTCCTGTCAGAGTCTGGGGCATGCCATGGGAACCAGAGACAAGTCCCCGACCACTCACGTGAGCCTCAAAATCACGCAAGACCCAGACCCGGCCAGCCCCACCCCCATCAAGCCCAGCCAGGTGGGGGGCATGGCCTCATGTCACCTGGCCCAGTGCCAGGGCAGGAGGCATGGCCTAAGGTCCCCCAGCCCAGGCCAGGGGGTGTGCCTTGAGGTTCCCTGGCCTGGGCCAGGGGGCATGGCCTGAGGTCCCCCATAAAGCCCCACCAGGAGGGAGGTGCAGCCTCAGGTCCCCTGGCCCGGGACAGGGTGTGCGGCCTGAGGTCCCCCGGCCCAGGCTGGAGCAGTGGGCTCACCTTGAGGTCCCCGTCAAGCCCCACCATATGGGAGTTGTGGCTTCAGGTCCCCTGCCTGGAGGAGCTTGAAGTGGCCTGACATCCCTCATCAAGCCCTACTGGGCAGGGGGTGCAGCCTGAGGTCCCCCAGCCTGGTGCCGGGGCGGGGGTGTGGCCTGAGGTCCCCTGTCAAGCCCTGCCAGGCGTGGGGAGGGCACGGCCTGAGATCTCCCAGCCTGGTGCTGGGGTAGGGGCGCACAGCCCGAGGTCCCCTGTCAAGCCCCACCAAGCGGGAGCCACAGCCTCAGGTCCCTGCTGATTGCTCATTAAGGCTCCTTATGGGAACTTGGCCTTCGCTGTGGGTGCAACCATCTTGTGTTACGGAATCCCTGCCTCCACTGTGGGTGCAGCCACAACAGTCAATTTGCATATTCCCTCTTTATTAGATAAGATTTTGTAGATATTTCCATTAGAGCAGCATCTCAGTATAATATTTTGGGCTTTAAGTTCATGTGTCTATCTTCCTTTCTTTACTGTAAGATCTTTGAGAGTAAAGGTCTTGTATTTACATCTCTGCCTCACATAGTGTCTGGCAAAAGAAGGTACCCCAGAGGAGTGTATGACTATTACCAGAGAAGTTAGAAAGGCTTTCTTTGCGGAGGCTATTTAGGCTTGGTTCTAATAGATGAGAAGGAATTTGCCAAGAAGGAAGGTAAAGAATTCATATCCTGTTTAAGAAAAGAAATTGGTTACATTTACCCCTTGGGCATTTCTCTTGAGTTGCTTATTGTAATCGAATCACTTTGTTCCTTATGTCAGACTTGTGGGTTCTGCAGTGAGGAAGAGGGAAAGACATACCTTCCCTGATATAGCATTCCTATTTTATGGTGGTTTGCCCAGTTACTTGTGTCACAGTTTGAGATAATGTAAGGAGGCTAGGAGGCTTTAGTTAGATATGCTCAGACCTTTCAAAGGGCTTACAGAAGGGGATAAAGTTGACATTCTATGATGCATACTATCCAGGAACCTTTAACACTTTTGCCCACTCCCAGAAGAGGGGGGCAAATATTCTCTAAATACCCTGTGAACTATAATCTAGCCCCTAAGAGGATCTCTTCCAATTCCTTTTGATATTCTTTTTTATGAAAACATTTGATCTGGCCTATGGCCTCACTCATCTAGAAGGTGATTCAGACAAACTAACTGAGGATCCTGAAACTCCATTTCCAATAACCAGCTCTATCTAGCTGTTGCATCCCTAAATAAACATTTGGGTTTAAACAATTTTACTAAACATACCTTTACATTTCAGATTATATCTTTTTAATTTTTCAGTAGCCTTTGTGAATGCAGGGGGAGAAAAGATTCAGATATTCGAATACAAAAGGTCACAGTTTGATAGAAAATATTTAAGATACCTTGGCAATGATACATATTTTTGTTTTCTTATGCTCATTAAAACGCCATGTTTATGAGAATCAGTCACCTAGTTTACAAAATATCAAGGTTGATATCAGAAAAGTAAGAATTATTATTGAAGGGTCTATACATGCAAACATTTTGTATTTTTCAAACAAGAGATTGAATAACTAAGGTCAAGGCATTATATTGATAATGTCATCCCTCATGACATTGTTCAATTCTGCTGGGTCTTTTTCCCATGTACTTATTATTGTAAAATATAAGATCTCCTGTTGAATTTTGTTGAAACTGACTGTCACAATTTGATATTATTGAAATCAGAAGTTAGACAAGACAGATAGACTTGCCTTAACAGCAGATGGGGAGTAGATATTCATTTTTACTATTACCTTGACCATGGATGTGCCTATCTGTATAAATATCCAGTCCATTTATTTTAGGCTAGGTCTATATGGGAAAACAGCAGCAGCAACAAATGTCTAGTTATTCTGATCATCATTATGATCAAACTGTTCCATAGTTGTCTATTTTCCCTAGAGAATAATTGACTTGCTCATTTTACTGCCAATCACACTATGACTTATTTGGACTAACTCAAATGGTTTAGCATCAGAAGGTTATCCCTTCAGCACACATAGAGTAGCAGACACTTATAGGTCCAGTCTGTTTTTATTTATTCACTCAAAAACTGCTCACTGAGTCACAGTAATTGAGTTTCACGCATGTTTCCTGTATTTCAGGCAGTTAAGCAGGGAAGGCAGATATATAAACAGATAAGTAGAATACAATGTTCAAAGTATACAGAATATCTTGAGATACTGAAGGAAAGGTTCCTAACCCTAACTAGAGGGGCCTGGCTGCATATAATAACTACAGTATGCAGGGATTATGCTGATAACTCAGAACTATTACCACCGTGGAGAACTCTAATATTTATTTCACATTCAACAGACCTTTCTTATAAAACTACATGTACCAAGCACTATGATAGGTGATGAATATTTAGTGATAAATTGGACATAGTCTCTGCCCAGAGGAACTTTTATTCTGGAGGTAGGGGACAAATATAGAAACAACTGCAATAGAAGGCAGTTTTAAAAATACCCAATTAGAAAAAAATAGAGAATGTTATGAGAACATAGAGAAAAATGACATGAATGCTGCCCAAGAGGCATTGGGGAAGGTTTCATGAAGGAAGTAGCAATTAACCTGAGCCTGAAAAACTATAAGATTTTTGATAGACCAAGAAGGATGAATGTGTACTCAAGGAAGAGAGAAAGCATGTGCAATGTTACAGGAGCATTGTCATCCCTAGAATATTGGGAAGAAAGCAGTCATCTGGTTAACTTGGAGCATGAATTGTTGGGTGATTAGATGAGAGATAGATTAAGAAGTAGGATAAGGTTATATGTATGAAGATCTTTGAATGCCAAGATTTAAAAATTACATTTTACAAAGGAATCTGTGTTATAGGGAGTTGTATGAGAGGCAGGTATGAGATGGTGTAAAAATCATGAGATTTAACCTTGCCACTGTTTAGCTGAAAGACCCAGAGTAAGCTGTTTAACCTCTCTGAACTTCCTTCTGCACTTATAATATGAACTATTACCAGTTCTATGCTCAAAATGTTGTTGAGAGCATTAAATCAATGACAAAAGTGAACTACCTAAAACAATGTATGAAATATAGTAAAATCTCAGTGCATGATACCAGAATCAGGATAACTGGCAGCATTGTGAATAGATTAGGGAGATGAGAAGACTCATTAGGATGCAATTATAAAAAAGTTCAAATGAGAAATGCTGAGGCATAGACTAGAGTAGTGGGAATAAAATGGAGGTAGCACAAGCAAGCAACCCTGATCTTGGAAATGAACAGAGGGAGAAGCAGAGAAGGAGGAAGGTATCTCAAATGCCTAAAATCTCTCATATGAATGGATGGAAATGGTGCAAAAACCAAATCAGTATGGAGTGTGTGTCTGGGGAGGCATGGTGTTTGTGCCTGCACTAGGGCACAACATTTCAAATGGCTGCTTATAATATGACTAGTGGCCTGGTGCACAAAATTTGTGCGGAAGGGGGTGTCCCTCAGCCTGTCCTGCACCCTCTCCAATCTGGGACATCCTTCTCCCAATCCAAGACCGCTGGCTCCTAACCACTCACCAGCCTGCCAGATCGCCCCTAAATACTCTTCCTGCTGGCCTGATCAACTTCAACTGCCCCCCCTTCCAGCCTGATCACCTCTAACTTCCCTCCCCTGTCAGACTGATTGCCCCAGGGGGTGTCCCTCAGCCTGTCCTGCACCCTCTCCAATCTGGGACATCCTTCTCCCAATCCAAGACCGCTGGCTCCTAACCACTCACCAGCCTGCCAGATCGCCCCTAAATACTCTTCCTGCTGGCCTGATCAACTTCAACTGCCCCCCCTTCCAGCCTGATCACCTCTAACTTCCCTCCCCTGTCAGACTGATTGCCCCCGCCCCTAACTGTGCCCCTCTGCTGGCCTGCTTGCCCCCAACTGCCCCTCACTGCCAGCCCGATCGCCCCCAACTGCCCTCCCGTCCTAGCCTGATAGCCCCTAACTGCCTCTGCCTCAGCCCCGCCACCATGGCTTTGTCCGGAAGGTCTCCTGGAAGATCTCCCAGTCTAATTAGCATATTACCCTTTTATTAGTATAGATACTGTCAGAACTTATGTATACTATTTTGCCAAGCCCAGTAGTTAGAACATAATGACATTACATCGTGGCTAATTCCTATTGGTGTGTCCTCTTTGGCAATGTCTAGCCAGAAAGCCATATCCTGTATTGCCCTTGGTACGTTTTTCCTTATGTCTGTCTTACTTGCCTCTTCTTGACATCAGAAAGTTAAGGTTTTGAGAGTTTATATTTGAGTGTGAGAAAAGGTGTCCATGTGGCCATATTTCAATGTAGGATGAGGCTATCCTTTAAGCAAAAAGGGATTGCCAAAGATCACACGTAATTTTTCATAGATCATCCTTTCTAGGTCTTGTTGGCTATATGTAGATAATATTTCTTGAGTCCCCCATTCATCAAGGCCTACACAATAGATGATAGATGATAGATAGATGATAGATAGATAGATAGATAATA
>NW_005363283.1:342569-352293 GCF_000412655.1 Myotis brandtii
TATTAGAGGCCTGGTGCATGAAATTTGTGCATGGAGTGTGTGTGTCCCTCAGCCCAGCTGCACCCTCTCCAATCGGAGACCCCTCGAGGGATGTCTGACTGCCAATTTAAGCCTGATCCCAGTTGGACATCTCTAACAATCCAGGACTGCTGGCTCCCAACCGCTCGCCTGCCTGCCTGCCTGACTGCTCCTAACCGCTTCTGCCTGCCAGCCTGATCACCCCCTAACCACTCCCCTGCCAGTGTTATTGACACCTAACTGCTCCCCTGCCTGCCCAATTGCCCCTAACTGCCCTCCTCTGCCAGCCTGGTCCCTGCCAACTGTCCTCCTCTGCTAGCCCGGTCACCCCTAACTGCCTTACCCTGCAGGCCTGATTGCCTCCAACTGCCCTCCCTTTCAGGCCTGGTCTCTCCCAACTGCCCTCCCCTGCTGGTCTGATCGCCCACAACTGCCCTCCCCTGCAGCCATCTTGTTGTGGCCATCTTGTTTCCACATGGGGGAGGCCATCTTTGACCACATTGCGACAGCCAGCTTGTGTGTTGGAGTGATGGTCAATTTGCATATTACCTCTTTATTAGATAAGATAATCTTTACAATATTCCTGTAAAATAGATACCAGTATTAACCCTGGTATGGCTGATTATGATTATATAGAAATCCAGGTGTGGAGTAGGGGAAAAAACACACAAGCATACAAGAGGGACATGAAGCGTTAAGAGCAAGCTGCAAAATGAGATAGTTTCCAGGAAAGGCCTCACTAAGAAGGTGGCATTTGAGTAAAGAAAGTAAAGGAGCACTCCATGAGCTATGGCAAGAAAGAGCACTCTAGCAAGAGGGAACACCAAGTGCCAAGGTTTGAATCAGGGAGAAGGCTCTGCATGTAAATTAATAAAGAGACTAGAAATATAATATAAATTTGTAATCCATGGGGGGGGGGGCCAGAGGAAGCTTAGCTGTAGTAGCTAAGTTCTCCCTATCTCTGGACCCAGGGCTCTTTTTATTCCCACATTTTGTCCTATAGCAAAGTAGATATACATATCAAAGGCAAGGTTTGGTATACAGTAGGCATTATCAGTTTGGGGGAACTACTTTTGGTTGTTCAGGTGTTTGGCCAGCAGGAGGCAATAACATGTAGATTAAAATGCCCTCAGCTGTCTGGCAGCAAGCAATCATTTATACATCTTTTTCAGGTTTGGGGAAATGCTTTAGGCTATTCCAGTAGGCAATAATATGTATCTTTCAGCCCTTGCTGAAGGCTCAAGGTCCACCAACATTTTGATGAACTTCTTGCATTTATGACCTGCTGGAATTAGCCTCCAGCAAGGGGTGGCATGACATGTGACTGAAGTGTCACATGAGAGAGGGGAAGAGTAGTAGAAGGTGAGGTCAGAGAGGTGAAGGGGGGACACTGATTATTACTAGATTTAGAACTTTAGCTTCTTCTCTGAGAAAAATATGAGCCACTTGAAGATTTTACAGAGGAGTGACATGACCTAATTTCCATGTTAATTTCTCTGTTAATAGATTCATCTTGGCTGATATATTCAAAATATACTTGGATTAGGGGATAAGGGATGAAGCAGAGGGACAAAACACCACAAAGGTGGTGAAAGAAAAAAACAATGTGCCAGTACTGATTGATTGCCTCTCAGTTCCCAAATCAGTGTGGTTTATATCTCTTAATTGGACCCAAACTTATATACCTAGGTTACTTAAACTACATTATTTGTTTGAAATACTAGTCCCTCTCCCCCATCCCCCTCCAATCCTAAATATCTATTCTTCTGGGGAAGCTGTGGGAGTAATTGGTGTTAGCCCAAGATTCAACCATCATGGGTCCCATCATTCCTCAATTGTTTTCTATCTGGATCTATCACTAACAGAGCTATAGCCTTATTTGAAGTGTTCTCCAGCTAAAACTAAATTAATTCATATAATGTATCTTTAGATTAAGACATAATAGAAAAAACAATGTGGTGATAATAAAAACTGGCTATTGAAAATTTAACTAAAATATTCGAAGTGCTATTCCAGCTAACAGTACATAGATTTCACTATTGCTTCTTTTGCAAAACTTTTTTAGACCTAAGATTGTTAAAATATGAAAATAAATGCTAATTAGAATAACTAAGAGTAATTATGCACTTTACAAACACATAACTGAGAAAATAATAACAAAAAATGATGGAGAAAAACTGTCAGTTTTGCTTTTGGAAGAAAATTCAAATGATGCTTCATCCAGAAATACTTACGTAATCAACACTTAATGAATTGCCAATTGCAGTGCTTCCCTTAATTTTCAGCAGCTATTATAAGCACAGAAAATCACATTGTTTTAAATGAGGAAAAAACTCAAAACTATTACAGAGAAGTAAAGTCTATGCTATCCTATCTAATAAAGAGGGAATATGCTAATTGACCTTCATGCCATCACAAAGATGGTGGCACCCACAGCCAATAAGAAGGGAATATGCTAATTGCTGCCAAGCCCTCAAATATGGTGGCGCCCACAGCCAATAAGGGGGAAATATGTTAATTGACTGCCCTGCCCTCAAAGATGGTGGCCCCCACCACCAATAAGGAGGGAATATGCTAATTGACTGCCACACCCTTAAAGATGGCGGCACCCATGGCCACAAGATGGTGGCACCCAGTGCCTTCAGCACCACCAGGGCAACAGGTGCACAGCAAGGCCGGGACCACCCACAGGCAGACCCGGCCACTACACACACCTGCCTCCAGAGTCCCTCAGTCTGCCGAGGGCCAGCCTGAGACATAGTCAAGCCTCAGATGTCAGCTGCCCAGCCACCCAGGGCTGGCTCGAGGTGCAGGCAAGCCTCAGATGGCAGCTGCCTAGCTACCCAGGGCACACTGAGGCTCAGATAACCAGGGCTGGCTGAGGCTTGTGCTGCTGGCAGTGGCAGCAGCAGATGTGTGATGGGGCATTGCCTTCCTGTGATTGCCAGGTAGCCTCCTGCCCCTGAGGGCTCCTGGACTGTGAGAGGAGGCCGTCTAGGCTGAGGGACGCCCCCTCCAGTGCATGAATTTTCATGCACCAGGCTTCTAGTTTTACCACAATAAGTGTTTTCTCCCTTACAGACATTCTAAATGCCTATGATTTTAGTCACCAAGACCCTGACATAAAGTTTACTAAGAGAAAACTGAAGTAACTTCTTATATTTTCTACTTATGGGAACAGATTCACCTGATATTTGGGTTTCTGGCTTCTTGGTTTTTCAAGCTGGTATCACAAATGCAAAGAGACAACACTCCATTTAATCAGAGATGATAATTGAACTTTGTGTGAACAGCACAGTCAATTAACTTACATCAAAATTGCTATTTCAAAGCGAAAAAGAAAGCTTCCGCACAATACAAGATAAACCAAACTTATAATGGAAAGAATTTTAAAATACATTATTAGAATCAGTAGTCAAAAATGTTTGTGGCTTAAATAAAATCCATCCACAATAGATATGGCTGTTTTCAGGTGTCTTTCAGGTGCTTACTGAAAGTTTAATGAGTGGAAACAAGATATCTATTAATCTTTGTACTCTCAGTACTCACCTTAGTGTCTGGCATGTAGGAGAGGATCAACATATCTTAGATTAAATATGTTGTATCATGACATAAATGTCATATGGTAAATGTGACAATTGGACTGAGATAATGGTTAAGAAGCAGGGCGTAACATACTGTTTCCCAGACATCGGTCATTCCTAAGACACCGGCTACTTACCATACCCATTATACCAACCATTTTATTGCTTAAACTAGAGGCCTGGGGCATGAAATTCATGCACGGAGCAGGGGGGACCCTCAGCTCCACCTGCCCCCCCCCCTGCAATTCGGGACCTCTACACCTGTTTCTTATCTAGATAACCTGTTCACATTTAAAAAAAAACTAACTGAAATACCACCTACTCTAAGAAATCCTCTTTGAACAAATCTCTTTACAATCTGTATTAAGTATTTTCATAGTATATATATACCATTCTTTTTCTTTAGCAGCAACTTAGATTGGATTTAATGTGCTTCTTATTCTTGCACCTGAATTTTTTCTTGTTGCTCTTGTTATAGCAAAGCTTATCTTCTGGGAGCTGGCCCCCCTGCAGGTTTGTGTCTCTGCTCCAGCCCCCCTGCATGTTGTTCTCTCCAGATCCAGGCCCCCACCCAGCCCCTCCTCCTGAGCTGGTCATGACCATTATGGTGCCCTGGCCTAATTTGCATATTACCTCTTTACCTTATCTAATAAAATGGCAATATGCAAATTAACCCTCACTCTGTCACAAAGATGGCAGCACCCATAGCCGCAAGATGGCGGCACCCAGTCCTCTCAGCCTGGCCGGAGTCGCCCAGTCCTGTGGGGGCAGCTGCTGAGAGCGGGCAGCATGAGTGGCCTGGCGTAATGCTTGCTTCATTGCTGCGGTGATGAGGCAAGCATTCCACCCTGGCTGCGGAGGGCCTCTGGGCAGTGGGCATGGAGCAGCTGGGGGCTGGGAGAAACTCTTGCCTCGTCACCCCGACAACAAGGCAAGCATTCCATACCCAGCTGCAGAGGGCCTCTGGCCAGGCCGGGCACAGAAGACTTGCATCATTGCAGGCTGGGCTGAGGGACCACCACCCCCCATGCACGAATTTTTTGCACTGGGCCTCTAGTATATATAGATAACACTATTCTTGTCATTGACCCACATTTTTGTATAAATAAATTGTGCTTCATCTTAGATCATAATACCCATAAAATCAGAGGTATTTTATGCTAATTATATTTTGACAAGCATGAAAATAAATGCATACCTTTCAAATTTAAAAGATTCCCACATTACCACTCCAAAACAACTCATGGTTCACCAATTTTAAATGTTACTTTACTTTGTGAAATCTTGTATAATGCAAAGGGCACAGATTTTGAAATCATATAACACTTGGTTCTAATTCCATCTCTGCCTCTTCCTAGCTCTGTAACCTGAGGAAAGTTATTTAACCTACTGAGTTCCACCAGAAAGCAAGTGCTCTACATGCAGGAAATGCTTCTTTACCTTTGGGGCTACACAGCAGATGCTAGAAATACAAATATGACATGAAGCTTGTCTTCATCAGGTTCACATTCTAGCTGGGGAATTCAACACAGCAAAGCATTTACATAGAACCCTCTATGATACATAAATATAATTTTTATTTATTGTTTTGCACTTTGGGGCATAAGAGATAAGGGTTTTCACAGTGAATTAAAGGGTGGTCATAAACACACAACCCAATCCTGCAAACATATCTCTCAGAGTGGTGCAGAGCAAGTGGTGGTCCTGCTCGCATGAGTCCCAGGGCGGGAGCGGTGGCACCTTCCCTGGGCACTAGCTCCAATCTACTCTCAGTGGGAAAATTCACAGGGAATCATGAAAGGATAACAACAGAAAATGGTATTGGAGCAGTGGGAATCAGCTATATTTTGCACAGGTAGGTTTGTGAGATGTTGTTTACTATGGTCAGCCTGAAATTAGGACAAAATTGAACAAACAAGTTTGTTGTTTTAGAAAGTGTTAAAACTGCTAGTGAACTCTATTCTCCTCTAGAAGAAGTTACTGAAATTAAGGAAGCACTTGCAGAAAATCCAAGACTTATCAACAAATCTTGTTATGAAAATAGTTGGATGATCAAGATGACACCGAGTAAGTAACCCTTAAGAACTAGATGAACTAATGAGCGAAGAAGCATATGAAAAATACATCAAATCTATTGAGGAGTGAAAATGGGACCCCACTCCCTAATTAAACTAGTATGAAACAAACAAACAAAAAAGTTTATCATAATATGGCCCATCTCTCTGTAGATAAATAGTAGTAAGAACTGGAACATTTTCTTCTTAGTTTATAATTATGGTTCACATTTTTATTCTTTCAAGATTTAGTATTTGGACTATTCCCCAAAACATCTGAGACAGATTAGAAGTTTTAGAGAATGCAAATCTGGACAATCAGGGTATTAACTGGAACAGGAACTATTTAAAGTCAGCAGAAAAAGAAAATTCTACCAGACAGCTGAATCAAGTCAATGACTGCAGATTGACACTGAATTGGATACCAAGATTCCTGGCAATGAAAGTCCAAAAAGGGAAGCACCATGGATCTTTTATTTCATCATTGTCTGAAGAAAGCACACACATTGGCCTACAGAAACAAGTTTATTTCTACAGAAAAAAATCAGATGATATCATGTGTCCCTGTGTAAGAAGCACCAAGAAGTACAATGGACAATATTTTCTACTATAACTCTACAAAAGACACAGGAGCACTGTTCACAAATAGGCCATTCTTGTCTAGACTCTTTAAAGAACTGTTGGATATAACATGCCATCATAACTGAAGGGAGGCATTTCTGCAGAAAAGATAGCCATCTAAGATACTAAGACAGAAAAAGAGATTTTGGTAACATACTACAACTATAGACCTAAAAGAACCCAGAAATTATTAAATGGCATATCAGTTATACCATTTCATTCAAGCTGTAGCTGTCTTACATCAGCTTATCTCAAATAAAAGCTTTGTACTTGAGAGACCATATGTGCTAAATAGTATTGTTAAAATATTTGCTGCCCCCAGTCCCCAAACCTCACTATTGGGTCATCCTTGCAGGAAAATTATACTTCTCATCTCATTGACATCAAACTTTCAAGTAACTTGATTTGGTCAATGAAATATAAGCTAAAGTATCATGTGCCACTTCTGAGCAGAAACTTTCAGAGCTACCATGGGGCGTGTAGCTCTTCTATTCACTTTTCCCTCTGTCCTGAGACTGGCTTGTCTCAGAAAGGGACTACTCCTTAAGCTTTGTTCTCAAAATGAAGACTATATAGAATAGAACCTCACTTGACCTGTAAAGCTATGAAAGATGAATGAAAAATAAACTTTTATTGTTGGAAGCTACTGATATTTGTAGGCTATTTGTTACCATAGGCTAACTTAGCAAAATCTGACTGATATGAAAAAATATTGAAAAACAATGGGCTTTGTTTTCATGAATTAACTCCCAATTGAGCTTGAGTTTTATCAGAATGTTCTGTACTATATTATGTAGAAAATAAACATTCCATCTTATAAAGTTTTATTCAGTGATAGCCAACTGACTTCCTCAGTTCACACAGCAAATAATTTTAACAACTATCCCTGATGAGCATGTTAATGATGAATGTTGAGCTAGTTACAAAATGCACAATCAGATAGGTGGGTCAAAGAAAAAGACTACTAACATTTATTTATTTTTTTATCTTTAATTTCTTTATTGGTTAGGGTATTACAAATGTGTCTGTTAATTTTTAAAGCATTTGTATTAGTGTCCCAACAACACCATTATAAAACACCACAGACTTACGGGTTTTAAACAACAGAAATTCATTTTCTCACAATTCTCAAGGCTAGAAGTGCAAGATCAAGGTGTTGCCAAATTTTGTTTCTCCTGAAACCTTTCCCCTTGGGTGGCAGATGGCTGCCCTCTCACTGTGTTCTCACATGGCCTTTCTGTTATGCACACATCTGGTGTTTCTTTGTGTGTCCAAGTTTCCCCTACTTATTAGGACACCAGTAAGATAGGATTAGGGCCCATTTAAAGATTATGTTTCCAAATGCAGACCATTCTGAGGGTTAGGGCTTCTGCATATGCATGGGGGGAGAAGAGACATATTCAGCCCATAACAGCATTTGATAAATTTCCATCTTACCTTGCTTTCTAGAGAAATTTCATTAGAAAATGCATTAGGATAATGAGATGCAGGTTTAAAAAAATAAAAATTTAGTTTTTCTTGTGATTGAATGATAATTCAGATTGTGGTCATTTGCCCATATTTTTGAAATTGAAATTGCTCTATAGTATTACAAAATGATCTCATTAACATTTCTCTGGTACCACTGATGTTTTGTTTTTAAATATATTTTTATTAATTTCAGAGAGGAATGGAGAGAGAGAGATTAGAAACATCAATGATGAGAGAGAGTCATTGATCTGCTACTTCCTCCACACCCCACTCCCCACCTCCCACCCCCCACCCCACTGGGGATTGAGCCCGCAACCTGGGTATGTGCCCTGACCGGGAATCAAACCGTGAACTCCTGGTTCATAGGTTAATGCTCAATCATTGAGCCACGCCAGCCAGGCGAAAGTTTTCATTTTTATGTGTTAATGATTTGCTATCACGGAGGGTTTCTTTTCCCAGCTTTGTCACCAATACAACCCAAGGCATTTATGTTAGACTTGAATCTATCTTAGCAGCTGTCTGCTTTTACTGTGGAAGCTATTGTTTAAAATTATAAAATTGGACAAAATTTTGAACATTTATGTGACAACATGGAAGCCCTAGATTGGAACAAGGATTTAAAAAAAAATACTTTGAAGAATCTAAAACAAAAACAGTATGTTTAAAACAGGCGTTTACACATTTCTACTTATATCACAGAACTTGACATTGTACAGTTATGCTTTAACAAAGTATCTTATTATAACAGTAATAAGACATTTTAGAATTTTGCATATTGTTATTTTCTACAAAGTTCAATTATTAAGCTGTAAACACAAGGAGACAGGAATAATTATATTTTAGAACTAGGAAGAAAATATGAATACATTTCAACCTCAAATATGCTATATGGAAATAATTCCTTTTTACAAACTACAAACAAATTTGTTAGCAAGGTGCTATATAAACACACACATTTAGCCTTCAGAGTATGGCAATTAAAAAAAAGTCTATTATTTTTGGGTGGTCTTTGGAAACAACAAGCAAATCTATCTGCAAAGACACGCAGGTAGAGCAAGGATCTATTCAAAAGCAAGATGAATTTATGAAGAAGGTGATACAAATGAATGACAGGTAGAGGACAAATTGTTTATAATTTTGAGAAAAGAATAAACTCCATTAGTTCTTTTTTGTCTGTGTAGTTCCTGATTTCACCCTCAATTTTGATTGATAGTCTTTCTGGGTGCAGTATTCTGGGATCCAGACCCTTCCTTTGCATGACTTTGTATATGTCATTTCATTCCCTTCTGGCCTGATGTGTTTCTGTTGAGAAATTAGTCACTAGTCTGAGAGGGGATCCTTTGTAGGTAACTTTCTGTCTCTTTCTGGCCGCTTTTAAGATTCTTGCTTTGTCATTGGTGTTTGCCAATTTAATTATAATGTTCCTTGGCATAGGTCTTTTGGGGTTCATTTTGTTTGGGACTCTGTGAGCTTCTTGGATTTGTGTGAGTTTTGTCTTCCCTATATCAGGGAAGTTTTCTGTCATTATTTTTTCAAACAGGTTTTCTATTCCTTGCTCAGTTTAGTCTCCTTCTGGCACCCCTATTATGCAGATGTTGTTTCGTTTCGTGTTGTCCCAAAGTTCTCTTAGGCTCCCTTCCTGCTTTTTAATTTTTTTTTTCCTAGAAGCTGCTCTGTTTGGGTATTTTTTCCTACCTTGTCTTCTAGCTCACTGATGCGGTCCTCTGCTTCTTCTAGTCTACTGTTGATGCTTTCTATTGAGTTCTTTATAGCAGTGATGTCATTTTTCATTTCTTCTTGGTTCTTCTTCATTTCCTCTTGGTTCTTACACATATTGTTGAATTTGTCTTCCATTCTTTTCATCCACCTTATGACCATTTCTCTGAATTCTTTCTCTGACAGGTTGCTTGCCTCCATTGCCTCCATTTTGTTTACTTCCTTTTCTGGTGATGCCTGTTTTTCTTTCATATGCGGGCT
>NW_005363283.1:352732-355047 GCF_000412655.1 Myotis brandtii
CAATAGAACAGCCACTAATCCCAACAAATTCCAGCAACAGATCCCTAGAGATGAATGCAAACTACAAACAGTAACTAATATCAAACGAGGCGAGGGAACACAGAAGCAAAAAAATAAACGGGGGAAAAAAAGCCAACAGAAAAATAAAAAGAAAAAGCAAAACAATCTCACAAACAAGCATAAAAAAACCCAATATACTCAACAATCAAGCAAACAACAACAAAACGCCAGAGAGGAAAAAACTTTGGATAGTGAAGAAAGAGAAGAGAGAGGTGTATATGGATTTAGAGCAGGAGATTGGAAATTAGATATATAAGTAGGGTGAAATTTTAACAGGGGGTAAAAATAACAAATAGGGAAAATCTAAAGCAGGGACAGGGTAAGAGAAACAGGACAACAAAAGGGGAACAGTGAAGAAGAGAATTTTGGCATAAAGGTAAAGTTGAGGTAGAGTAAAAGGATGCTAAAGGAACGATGAATATAGACTATAGAACACTAATCCCAAAATATTCACCTTAACAAGACATGACCCAAAGGGAACAAAGCATGAATCAAGACTACTAATATTTATTAAGCATCTCCTGTATGCTACATGCTTTACATATATTATTTCACTTAATGCTCATGGTAACTCTAGTTTTGCCATGATTTTACACATTTAATTCAGAAGTGTTGGATAAATTGACCACAACAAAAAGCTAATCAATTAGACAACTGAAATTTGAGCCTAGATCTGACTTACTCCAACATCTTTACTCTTCCCTCTATCCTCTTTCCCTTATAGGCTTTCTACTGCACAAGAACAGGATGAATTGATGACATAGACACAAACATCATCCAAAGACTAGAGAAGTCTTTGGAAGCCTACTTTTGCCCTAAGTTTAAAGAGAAAGGTGTCAGATTGTAAAGGATTATCCAATGTGTTTATATGTCTACAATTTGTGTTTAACATTAATGCCAATATTAACTATAGTTTATTATTTTAATTGTAAATGTAATAGACACAGAATACTTTGCTTTCATGAATTAAATATATTATTACATACTACTAATAATATAATATAATATATCCATTATTATTAATATACTATATAAACTATTGATGTAATAATCCTATATAATAAGAGAGGAATATGTTAATTATCCATTATGCGTTAACATCATGACCAGATCAGCAGGCTGTGTCCTTGCCCTCTGCTCAGGCAGCTGCAAGGGTAGGATACAATAAGAGGGGATAAGAAAGGTGAGGGAGAGGAAGGCAGGCCTGCATGCAGACAGGCCTAGAGGAGAAACAGAAATACAGAAAGGGAACAAGCTGGTGGAGCGGGGGACCCCCACCTAAATGCGAAAGGGCAGTGGCCCCCTGTGCGGGCCATTGGTGGGTCCCCTGACAGAGGGGTGGACGGATTGAGGCCTTCTGGGAAGAGGCACTCCTGCTTTGCTGCAGCAGTGCCCAGGCTGTGCTGGCCTCAGCCACCCTCGCTGGGCTGGGAGTTCTGGGCAGGGAATGGGAGCAGGATGGCAGCAGGGAGGCCGGGGAAGGCGGGGCAGTGAACACTTGGCCAGGACTGAGCCCTGGGCTGGGGGTTAATGCTCCCCCCATGGAAGCTTTAAGGAGGGAAGGAGGGCTCCTCCCTCCTGCTCACACACACCCTCCTCTCTCTCTGGCTCCATTTTCTCCACCACTGGGGCCCAGCCAGTACCCCAGGTCTCCCTTCAGAGCTGGATGAATCCCTGGGGGAGCCAGGAGACGGAGAGATGGGTGGGGGTCGGGGCATAGGGAACAGCGGCCCCGGGCCAGTTTGGGGGAAAGTAACCAGGCAGGGGAGGGGTGGAACAGGGAAGATGTCTCTGCCCCCCCCCCCACTATGGACCAGCAGTTTGCTGGGGTCCAACCCCAGCAGGTCCAGGGATCCCCAAAGGTGTGGACGGAGTCAGTGAAGAAGGAATGACACGGAGACAGGGTTCAGTTCATCAGCATAGCGAGGTTCTCCAGCCAGGATCTAGCCCGGATCTGTTGCCATGTTCTGTCTAGGTTCTCCAGCCAAGTTCTGTAGCAAGGTTCTGTCCAGGATCTTTTGCCATGTTCTCTTGCTAGGTTCTGTCTCTAGGTTCTGTCTCTAGGTTCTGTGTCCTGTTGTCTTGTTACATCTGTATTTATACCAGTTGATTTTAATCCTGTCAATTTCTATTCCAAAGGTTAGGGTGTTTTTTCTTATCTCCATTCCAGGGAGTAAAGATTATGTAGCTTAAGCATGATTGTTCTTAGTTAAAGTGATTAACTACCCGCCTGGCACTTAGTTAAGGGGTTTTAT
>NW_005363283.1:355365-356951 GCF_000412655.1 Myotis brandtii
TTCAGGGAGGGGTGGCGGGGGGTTGGAGGGGCCTGGGAGGCCAAGGGAAGCAAGACATTGGGGACATTCTGCAGCACATAATGACCATCACGGATCAGAGCCTAGACAAGGCCCAGGCCAAGAAACACGCCCTAAACTGCCACCAAATGAAGCCAGCTCTCTTTAGTGTCCTGTGTGAAATCAAAGAGAAGACCAGCCTCAGCATTCGAAGCTCCCAAGAGAAGGAGTTGGTGGACCCTCAGCTTATGCGCTTGGACAACATGCTTCTGGCAGAAGGTGTGGCTGGGCCTGAGAAAGGGGCGGGGGGCGCTCAGCAGTAGCAGCTGCAGCCTCAGCAGCTTCCTGGGACAACTCCATCGAACACTCGAACGATAGCAGCAAACATGCCCAGATTCACCATATCTACCACTGGGAGCTGGAGAAGTATGAGCAGGCATGTAACGAGTTCATGACCCATGTCATGAACCTGTTGAGGGAGCAGAGCTGCACGAGGCCTGTGGCACCCAAGGAGATGGAGCGGCTGGTGAGCATCGTACAGGTAAGTTCAGCGCCATCCAGATGCAGCTCAGGCAGAGCACCTGCAAGGCCATCATGATCCTTCGCTCCCAGTTCCTACATGCCAGACGGCAACGCGGGAACTTCAGCAAACAGGCCACCGAGATCCTAAATGAGTATTTCTATTCCCACCTGAGTAACCTGTATCCCAGTGAGGAGGCTAAGGAGGAGCTCGCCAAGAAGTGTGGCATCACCAGCTCTCAGATCTCCAACTGCTTTGGCAACAAGCGGATTCACTATAAGAATTTCAGAAAGTTTCAAGAGGAGGCAGACATCTATGTCATCAAGACCGCCTTGTCTGTCAGCCAGGGGGGCCACAGCCACACCAGCTCCCCGACACCCCCTTCCTCCACAGGCTCTGGCGGCTCTTTTAATCTTTCAAGATCCTGAGACATGTTTCTGGGGATGCCCTGGCTCAACGGAGATTCCTACCCTGCTTTCCAGGTGGAATCACTCCGACACTTGATGGGCCCAGGGGGCCATGGAGATAACCTCGGGGGAGGCCAGATGTACAGCCCTGGGGAAATGAGGGCAAATGGCGCCTGGCAGGAGGCTGTGACCCCGTCCTCAGTGACGTCCCCAACAGAAGGATCAGGGAGTGTTCATTCTGACACTTCCCCCTGCTCTCCCCCCTCAGGCCACAGGGTGGGGGCTCACGAGGTGACTCTTGATGAGAGGACAAAGGCATCCAGAGGACAAGCCCCAGACACAGGAGAAGCACAAGATGGAGAAGGGCAAATGGGGTCGCCCTACCCCAGCCGACTCAGTGCTGGGGTTGCTGACTACATGGCAAGGAGAAGGGGGTCCCCTAAGGGGAAGGTGGGGTCTGTCTCCCCTTTTTTTCCTGCTTTTCAATCTTTTTCTCTCCCCATTTCTTACACAGAAACACACCCAGAACCCTATCTTTCAGATCCTCTCTCTCATAGACACATACACAAGTATTGTTTCTCTATAGACACATATACATTCTCTCTCTCTCAGACACATATGTGACTATTCTGTTTCTCTCTCTCTCTCTCTCTCTCTCTCTT
>NW_005363283.1:357654-358630 GCF_000412655.1 Myotis brandtii
GGGAGGGAGGGCAGGGGTAGAGATAAAGGAAAGAAGGAATGTGGGGAGGGAGGAAGGGTAGGAGAAAGATGGGAAGAAGGATTATGGAACAGAAGTAGGAAATAAGGAGGAAAGAAAATTTTATAAATGAGTCAGTAGAAAAAAAGTGTTACATAAAAGAGAGAGAAAAATTGTGTGAGAGGGAGAAGCCAATAAGGAAGTCAAATACAATTGTGTGTGAAGGGGCTAAGATTAAAAAAGAAAGTTACTAGAGGTGACCAGGCTAGCAGGGGAGGGTAGTTAAGGTGACCAGGCCAGCAGGGGAGGGCAGTTAGAGGGATCAGGCTGGCAGGGGAGGGCAGTTAGGGGGATCAGGCAGGCAGGCAAGTGAGCGGTTAGGAGCCAGACATCTTGGATTGAGAGAGGGATGTCCAACTGCCAGTTTAGGACTGATCCCCTGAGGACTCCCAGATTGGAGAAGGTACAGGTCAGGCTGATGGAACGTTCCCTGCACAAATTTCATGCACTGGGTCTCTAGTCTATATATACATACATATATCTTATCTAATAATAGAGAAACATGGTAATTAACCGTAACTTCGCTACCCTTCTCATTGGCTAATCAGCAAGATATGCAAATTAACTGCCAGCCAAGATGGTGGCCAGCAGCCAGGCAACTGAAGTGAACATGAGGCTTGCTTGCTCCAGTGATGGAGGAAGCCAACGTTCCCGGCCTGCCGCAGCCCAGCTCTGAGCTTGCTCTATAAGAAACAATGTTGCAAATATAGAAGCTAAACAAAACCCAGAAACCTGCTTTTAGTCAGCGGGGATCTCAGAGCTGGAGTCGCAACAAAGTTTCAAATACAGAAGGTAAACAAAGCCCAGAAACCTGCTTTCAGCAGCCAAGGTCTCAGAGCTGGAGCTGAGCCTTAGAGCTAAAGCTGGCTCTCAGCTCCAGTGACAGCCATAGAAGGTAAATAAATCCCAGAATAAAAAA
>NW_005363283.1:359736-367004 GCF_000412655.1 Myotis brandtii
CTGCTCTGTGCATGACAGGGGGCGGCGCCCCAACTCCCCAATCGGCCCTGCTCTGAGCCCAACCAGGGGCTGCACCTAGGGATTGGGCCTGCCCTCTGCCACCCGGGAGCGGGCCTAAGCCAGCAGGTCGTTATCTCCCGAGGGGTCCCAGACTGTGAGAGGGCACAAGTGGGGCTGAGGGACAAACCGCCCCCGCTAGTGCACAAATTTTTGTGCACCAGGCCTCTAGTATATATATAAAAGGCTAAACGACTGGCCAATGGGCTGGTAGCTATGACACACATTGACCACAAGGGGGGCAAACGCTCAACTCTGGGACCCCTTGGGGGATGTCAGACTGCTGGTTTCAGCCTGATCCCCACAGGCCAGGCCAAAGGACCCCACCTGCCAAAGTGACCCTGCTCACTCCACAGATGCCCTTTGAGCCCCGGCGCCACCCCAGATGGGGCTGGCTAGGAGAAGACCATGGAAGGTTGGCTCCAGGGTGTGTCTAGCCTGCCTCACCCAGTCCCACCCCACTGGCCACCTTCTATTTAATTTCCTTTCAATGTGCAAGAATCCGTGCACCAGGCCTCTAGTATATTAATAAGTGCATACTGTATAATATTAATTTCCTATTGTATATTAATATTAAGAATATATGTTATGCATTTTTCACATATTTGTTTAGTTATAAACAAATTAGAGCTAGAAATTGGGATTGAGGGTGAGCAGAGTAGACCTGAGGAATCTAACATCAAGAGAGGTCATGACTATTGGCCTGAGATGTCATTGCAGAGGAAATAATCAATATTAGATCCTAGCTATGTAATCAACAAGTGGAGGATCGGATGTAGGAGTGTTTCTCATGGACCACATATAAGATATGAACCAGATGGTGGAGAAATCGATTCACCTGAAGCCTTTAAAAAATCTTGTTCAAGCAGATTGCTTAGCAGGGTGAAGTGACCCCAGTAGAAGATACAGTAAGAATGCTGAATTCTCAGGATAAAAGGGAGGTGAGTAGTGTTGATTGATTATTGCCATTGGGGACTCTCCCAAGAATACATATGTGTTCCTAAAGAAAGGAGTCAGATTTTATCATCCATCAAGCCTAAGGAGAGGCTTTGAACATCTGCCAAGACTAGAGGCACTAACAACAGATACCTTAAGTTCTGGTCAAAGTAGACATTTCCTGACTTTGACCTCCCCTCTTACCTGTCTTCTATTCTGGAGAGATCAGAAACTAACCACATGCTTATGTGGAGGGTGGGGAGTGAAGAAAGGAGGAGATGTGTAAGGGAGAGACATGCACATGAAAGATAGAATGCTTAACGCTGGAATTCAAAGTTTTGGTTATTACCCTGGACTACACATATTCACTACTAAAATGAAACTATTACAAATGAAAACAACCAGAAGACTTTCTACCAACTAAGATTGAGTGGTTAAGCTATGAGGATTATCCACTGATATGGGTGTGAAATGTCATTCATGGACTCAAAAAATATTCCACAAGATGGATTTAAAGGAATAGCGGACAAAAAGAAAAAAAAACAAAAACCTTTTATCACATTGTACAAGTACACATTGCTCAGTTCAATGTACTTCATACAATTGCTTTCATCTTCTTCCATGATTTGTATGGTAGGCACATACTTTTTGTTAGTAGTGCACACTTAAAAATTCCTTCTTTTTTCAACACATGTATTGAGTAACTGCTATGTGTCAGGTTGTATTCTAGATATTAAGGAAACTGCAGTGATTAAAGATAGCAAAATCCATGCTCAAATGGAGATTACATTATGGTGGGGAGAAATAAAAGTGCCTTAAATTATAAATAAAAATAAAATATCAGATAAGGATAATTATACTGGAGAGTATTAAAATAAGAGAATATGATACTGACTAGAATAGTTAACAAGGCTGACTTCTTTCTGTCTGAGATAAAACATGAAGTACATTTCCACTAATAGATGATTTAAAAAAAGAGAAAAAAACATAAATCTAGGTTTCATGTTTTAAAAGATGGGTTGAACACAAATCTACTTCTCTTCCCTCCCAAGGTCCTCTTGAAATTACTGAAAATATTGGGGGGGTGGTGGATGCTTTTGCAGTGCCAGAGAAAGGCAGCAGGCAGAAGACTATGGATTTTTAAGAAATCCCAGGTGATAGAGAGATAGTGAAATGCAGTTGAGATGGGATTGATTAACGAAATAAGATTGAAAACCCTAGCCCAGGGGTCAGCAAACTCATTAGTCAACAGAGCCAGATATCAACAGTACAACGATTGAAATTTCTTTTGAGAGCCAAATTTTTTAAACTTAAATTATATAGGTAGGTACATTGTTATTAACTTAATTAGGGTACTCCTAAGGCTTAGGAAGAACCACACTCAAGCGGCCAAAGAGCCGCATATGGCTCGCGAGCCGCAGTTTGCCGACCACGGCCCTAGCCCAAATAGCATAGGGATAATGAGTCTGCCACTTTCTTCTAGTCTCCAGAACTCTACCCAGTGTGCTGATGTCCAGGGCACAGGCTCTGAGAGTTCTGAGAATTCCTCTCAAAATGAGGTAGAAATGCCTGGAGATAGGTCTTCACATAGATGTTAGGGCCTGAGAGAGAAGAGTTTTAGGTAACTCTGAATCTTCATATGAATTGCTGGGGGACAAAAATAAATTAAAAAACAAAACAAACAGCGAAACAATAAAAAGCTCCATCCAAGAGTGCAATCCACTAACATCCTCCCTTCCCCCTCGAAGAAAGACTGTCCTTCTTTTGACACATGCGGGACATTCTGAATATTTGAAAGCCAAGCAAAGGTGATGGGCAGTTTAAAAAGTATTGTTAGAATTGGCGTGCTGCAGAAAGCCTTCTCTGGGCAGGAGAGACCATAAGCTATTTAAATAACTAGGAAGAGGCTGATAAATGGCTGGGATAAGATTTAACCTGGAGAGTCTATCATATATTACTTTGCAGTCCACATCCATAACAAACAGCTAGGACATGTGGGTCAGGACCAAGTGGTTGGCAACTTGAGTATTCATTATCTTTGGATTAGAGGGCCTCATTTTCCTCCTCCCTCTTTGCTATCAAGAAGCTCAAGAGTATGTTTTAAATATGTGATATTATAAAGGAAAAATTGTTATTCTTGCTCAAAATTTAGTTGAATAGCACCATGCTCAAGAATTCCTCTTATAATTTTCTTTTCCTGATAATGAATATGATCCAATGACCTTTTTTTTTCCTCCCTGAAGCACACTTTATTTCTGAAAATGCAGATAAAGTGCAATGCAGGGAAACTCAATTCTGATTTTTTTTCTTTAAGATAAGGAGTTTAGTCAGTAACCAGGAGTTACCTATCATGACACATGCAAACATTGGCAGCTCAGGGTTAAAGAGTCAAAGGAGTGAATGTTAAGGCTTTCTTGTGTCCTTTTTCTGGCTCCTCTAGGGAGTTCACAGTTCTCCTGGGAACACAGGGTTAGGCCAAGTGTCAAGTTTTGATAGATAAGAAGACCTTGTGGTTATTTATAAAATCCACTCACAAAATCGCTTCTGGAGTACTCGGATGTGTGTATTTCCTGTGAGTTCCGCTTCTGAAGCTGCAGCTTAGCATAAAGGTAGAGAGCTGAATAGCACACATGCAGAATGTTTAGGTCAGCTAGCAGTGATTAGCCTTGCTTTTTCATGAAACCTTGCATACAAATAATCAAGTGCCTTATGAGCAATCCATAGGGCCAAGGAGAAAAATATCACTTCTAGCAATGATTAGGGACTGCTTTATGGGAGGGGGACTGGATTTAAACTGAATCATTCACAATGAATAAATTTCGGTCTCCATCTTTCTCTCTTAAACATAATAGTCAGTTGAAAATGTCTACAGAAAAATAAAAGAAAATGTCTGCAACATTCTTTATTCAAAATCATCCTATCTAATAAAGAGAGAATATGCAAATTAACCGTCACTCTGCAACAAAGATGGCAGCTCCCATAGTGGCCAGGCGGGATGCTGGCATCGTCACCGGAGCAATAAGGTCGATGGTTTGCCTCCTAGGGGTGCGCCTGTGCCAGCAGCTCCTACACACAGTTCCAACCACTGAGGAGTGGTCAGACCCCAGGGCCACTGTCTCTGCCAATAACCAGGAAGCCACTGCCCTGAGGCCCAGATGAGAGCACGGTTCTGCCTCCTGCTTTTCAGACCCACCAGGACACAGGAGCAGAGCCCAGCCTTCAAGGTCTTTCTGGAAGTAGCCTCCTGGGGCAGGTGAGCAGGCTTGAGGTCATGCCTCTGGCTCTGTGCCTTCCAGCAGGAGGGGAAGAGGCAGCTCAGCACCTCCTCCTCTCCCAACCCCTCCCTTTCTAATCATGGGCCTCACTGGGAACTTAACTTTCTTTGTTAAACAAGGGAATTCTGGACAATGATTGTCCAACCTTTGCAACCCCAGCGGGAGAACATGTCCGGGGCCTGGGTGCCCCCACCGGCCCAGGACCGGGCAGTGACTATGCACAAGCATACACCTTTCTTCCCACTGAAGATAGACAGCTGCTCAGAGAACTCTGTGGAACAGCAGGGATCCACTGAGCAGTTCCCGGGCATCTGGCGACGAGTCCTCCTGTGAAGAGGTTACTGAAGAAGGGTGTCCCTCTGCTGCAGGCACTCCCAGCCAACCCCTCTGACACCCCAAAGGCGAGGTTCCCCACGGAAACCACAACGCAGGACGATACCTGCATTTCCTCACCACTGAGCTCTCTAAGAAACTAAGAAATAGGCTTCCAAAGCTGTGACTGTGAGTGCTTCACGCAAACCCACACAACCGCCTCCCCAGCCAGCATCCGGTGCCTGCTATCACCCAGGGGTCTTTAATGTTCTGTTCACCCAAACCTATAACAGCACATCTCCATCACTGCGAGCTTAGGGCACTGTGACAGAAGAAGGCACCATGACTGCTCTGGGGACGGAACACTGGGGTGACTCAGGGTGCAGAGAACTGGCTGCATTCCCAATGCCCGGATCTGGTTACTGCATGGGATCAAATCTCCGAATCCCCAGGCTATGCCTTCCCTGTAAGCTACACACAGGCCTGACAGGCACCGCACTGCTGGGCAGCATGGAGCAGATGCATGAAACCCCCCAGCCCAGGAATGAGCCAGTCTCAGGCAGCTGGTCATTAACTGGCCACTGCAGGGATGGCCCTGCTGGCTGTCCCCACACTCAATTGCCTATCAAGGTCCTGACCCTACCGTTTGGTTCACTCCTCTCCTCCCCAGTCCTCTCTAGAGACCTGAACTTGGGTGGCCCAGGAACAAGCCAGTCTCAGGCAGCTGGTCATGAACTGGCCACTGCAGGGATGGCCCTGCTGGCTGTCATCTCACTTAATTGCCTGCCGAGGTCCTGACCCTATGGTTTGGTTCACTCCTCTTCCTCCCCAGCCCCCTCTGGAAACCCGAACTTGTATATATATAATCACCTGAAGAAAGAATGATTCAAAAATTTCCAAATTTGGCAAAATATAGTAAAAAATATAAATCTACAGATCAAAGAAGGTCAGTGAATAGCAAGCACAGGACATAAAGAAAGCTCCATCAAGACACATAAAAATCACATTGTTCAACAAGAATGATGAAAAGAAACATCTTTTAAGTAGTCAGAAGAAAAGAGACACACTATACACAGGAATAAACATAAGGATTACAAAAGATTTCTCATAAGAAATAGTGTAAGGGAGAAGATAGTAGAGCAACATCATTAAAGTACTCACAAAGGGAGAAAAATCCTCTCAATTTATAATTCTAGACTGAGTGAAAATATTTTAAAAAATAGTTAAATACATTTTTCATATATAAAAGATTGAATTTTTTTTATCACCAGCAGATTTGTAGTGTAAAAAATGTTAAAAGAAGTCCTGCAAGCAGAAATAAAATTTTGCCAGATAGAAATAACAATCTATGCCAAGAAATGGAAAACACAAAGACAGTAAATGCACAGGAAAAAATATAATAGAAGTTTCTTATTATTTAAATATATTGAATGATAATTAAATATTTAAACAAATAATAATGTAATATCAGTTTTATAACATCTGTGAAAGTAAAATACATGACACCAATAGCACAAAGATTGCCCGGGAAAAATGAAATTTTGTTACAGTGAAGTTTCTATACAAGATGTGAAGTGGTATAATATCCACTTGAAGATAGACCTTGACAAGTTAAAATCCTATATAATAAAGAGCTAATATGAAAATAGTCATCATGCCTTCATGTCATCACTCCATAATGGCTCAGACACTCAACACTGGGGAGAGAGGAATGGGGACCAGCCAGGCTGCGGCCACCAGGGTCCCGGGTGCCAGCAGCTGCGCCTGCACCTCTGGCCCAGGAAAGGGACAAGCCACCCACCCCACAGTCCCCTGTGGCTACAGCCAGCCTGAGTGAAGTGGCCCAGGTCCTGGGTGCCTATGGTTGGCCAGAGGGAGGGAAGCTTGGGTCCCAGGTGCGGGGTGAGGCAGAGGCAGTTAAGGGTAATCAGGTTAGCAGGGGAGCAGTTAGGGGCAATCATGCAGGCAGGCATAGGTAGTTAGGGGTGATCAGGCCAGCAGAGGTGGTTAGGGGCTTTCAGGCAGGCAGGCAGAGTGGTTAGGGGCGATCAGGCAGACAGGCAAAGGCAGTTAGGGGCAATCAGGCAGGCAGTCAGGTGAACAGTTAGGAGCCAGCGGTCCCAGATTGTGAGAGGGATGTCTGACTGCCAGTTTAGGCTCGATCCCTTTGGGGGTCACCGATTGGAGAGGGTACAGGCTGGGCTGAGGAAACCTCCCTTTCCGTGCATGAATATCATGCACTGGGCCACTAGTCCTATCTAATAATAGACAAACATGGTAATTAATGGTACCTCCGACACACTTCCCATTGGCTAATCAGCAAGATATGCAAATTAACTGCCAACCAAGATGGCGGCCGGCAGCCAGGCAGCTAAAGCGAACAGGAGGCTTGCTTGCTCCATGATGGAGGAAGCCAAGGTTCCCCGCCTGCCGCTGCCAGCCTCTGAGCTGCACTCTAAGAAACAATGTTGCAATTATAGAAGCTAAACAAACCCCAGAAACCTGCTTTCAGCCAGCTGGGCTTCAGCCAGCAGGACTGCAACAGTGTTTCAATTATAGAAGCCAAACAAACCCAGATACCTGCTTTCAGCAGCCAAAGTCTCAGAGCTGGAGCTGAGCCTCAGAGCTAAAGCCGGCTCTCAGCTCCAGTGACAGCCATAGAAGGTAAATAAATCCCAGAATAAAAAA
>NW_005363283.1:367026-367542 GCF_000412655.1 Myotis brandtii
CTTCAGTTGCCCGCCAGCCTGAAAACAGCCCTCAGCCCCTCACCCAGACTGGCCAGGCACCCCAGTGGGGACCCCCACCCTGAAGCAACAAGATGGCAGCTAATTTGCATACTCAAGGCGGGCAGCAGCAGGCAAGGCTGTCTGCAATCTGGGACCGGGATCTGTGACCCTGCCGGGTAGAGGGCAGTGCTTGAGGCTGTCCGCGGTTCCGGGACCCGGGTCTGTGACCCTCCTGGGCGGGGGGCAGTGCTTGAGGCTGTCTGTGTTCCCGGGACCCAGATCCATGACCCTTCCCAGCGGGGCGGCAGCTCGCACAGGGGCGGATCGGCCAGGGTTGGGCAGGGCAGGACGCCTGTCTTCCGCCCAGCCCCAGTCACTATGGGCAGGTGAGCAGCGCAGAGAGCCTCTGGACAGGGGAGGCAGGCCGGTGGAGGGCGGCCTGTACTCCCCACATGGCGGTGGTGACAGCTGTGAGTGCGCCAAGCGGAGCCTGCAGGCTGAGCTGAAGTAGCACCT
>NW_005363283.1:368469-370401 GCF_000412655.1 Myotis brandtii
ATATACAGGGTGTCCCCCCAAAATGTATACACACTTTGAATACCTACTAATTCCAATGGTTTTAAGCATAAGAAAGAAACAATGGAGCTGTTATCTGTTAAAAGTGTGGGCACAAAGAGGTAGTTGGACATTCCCTGAGGAGTCTCAGATTGGAGAGGGTGAAGGCCAGACTGAGGGGCCCCTTTCCCCCCTTACCCCAGTGCACAAATTTCATGCACTGGGCTACTATTTTATATATATAAAATCCTAATAAATATGCAAATAGACCGAATGGCAGAATGACCAGCAAAACAACCAGTCGCTATGATGCACACTGACCACCAGGGGCAGATGCTCAACACAGGAGCTACCCCCAGCCTGCAGGTCCCAACTGGCAGTGGCAGTGGGGGGCGGGGCTGGCAAGTGAGTGGTGCCAGGCCAGCTAAGGCAGGTGTGAGCAAGAGCCCCTTGATCATCCTGCCAGTCGCCCTGCAGAGGGAGGCGACTGGTAGGGCTGGGGAGTGGGTGACTCCAGGCTAAGATGGATTAGAATGGGGGCCCCAAACACCCCCTTGGTCGCCCAACACATTGGCCCTGATCACCAGCCAGGCCTAGGGACCCTACCTGTGCATAAATTTTGTGCACTGGGCCTCTAGTATTCAATATTCATTAGCTGATCATCATCCTTTGAAGGTAAATTTTCAGAAAAAAATCAGATGCCATTAGAAGCTAAATCTGCTTTAAAAATATGAATGATCAACCTTGGTATTATTCTTTGAGTCAAAAGCAACATATGATGAGAAAATAATGAAATCTGCTCCTGTAAAAATAGTTGGGAAGATGATTGCAAACTACAATTGTTCAAATGACTAGAAGATGTATATGGTGTTCACAAGAAATAAAGTAGAAACTTTTGCACAATTTGGGACATTGTTCTTGTCAATTTTCACTCTCAAGGACAGAATTACATTTTGGTGCTTTATTGATCACGGATGAGCAAGGGAGATGGACTCATAAAAGAAAAGGGACCTGGGAGTAGTGGCAGGCAAGGTAGGTGGAATGTAAATGCAGCAGAGGCCCCAGGGCAAGACTCACATATTGGAGATAAAAGTCCAAGAGGATTTATGGAAAATTTAACACAGTTATAAGCTATGAATCATGTTAGGTGAAAAATCAGGAAATAATTGTATAATGTATAATTTCCACAACAATACATATTACAGATGGAAAAATCTATCTGTTTTTCTGAAATAAAGACACATCCACATGATTTTCAAATTTCACAGGTACTCCCACAGTTGCGCAAAGTGGTGGTGGTCCCAGATGTCTGGAAAGACTGAGACAATATCAATATAATGTTAACTGCATGAGATTATGCACAGTAGGGAAGGAAGAAGATTGTACTCCAAATCTGGGCAAAGGAAGTTTATTCAGAGGTGTTGCCCATAATTGCCTGTGGGTATCAAGCTCTTTGGCCCTCTGTTGTAGGAGAGTTAAATGTCTTCCCAAATGCTTTCAGTGGTTACCAAATCTTTCCTCCTGGTCCTAGCCAGTTTTTCTCAGTGGATAGAGGCATCAACCTGCAGACCGAAGGGTCCCAGATTCTATTTGATTCCAGTCAACGGCACATACTTCAATTGCAGGTTTCTTCCCAATCCAGCCCCAGGTCGGTGCACATGCAAGAGTCAAGCATTTGTTGTGTTTCTCTCACATCAATGTTTCTCTTTGTCTTTCCCTCTCTCTTCCAGTTTCTCTAAAAATTAATAGAAAAATAACCCCAGGTGATGACTAAAAAACATCAAATTAAATTAAATTAAATTAAATTAAATTAAATAAGCCAGTCAATGAAGGAAAAATACCACATGATCTCACCCATTTATGGATAATAAAGACCATAATAAACTTTTGAACAAAAATAGATACAGAGGCAGAGCTGCCTCGAACAGACTGTCA
>NW_005363283.1:370577-371167 GCF_000412655.1 Myotis brandtii
CTTGTATGCCTGCATATAAGCATAACCAATGGACATAAGACACTGGGGGGTAGGGGAGGCCGGGGGATTGTCAAGGGCGGGGAAAAAAAAGGCGACATATGTAATACTCTTTGTAATACTTTAAGCAATAAAAAAATAGAATAATCAGCTAAAAAAATAATAATAAAATAAAATCTACATTAATAAAAGACAAACATGCTAATTGACCATACCTTTGCTACACCTTAAGCCATGCCCACCAGCCAATCAGAGCGACTATATGCAAATTAACCCAACCAAGATGGCGGCTGGCCACCATGGAGCTGGAGCAAGCAGGAGGCTTGGTTGCCCCAATGATGGAGGGAGCCAAGCTTCCCGCTTGCCTCAGCGAGCTCTGAGCTCCATTCAAAGCAACAAAGTTTCAATTATGTAAGATAAATAAACCCCAGATACCTGTTTTCAGCCGGCCGTGGCCAGCCTGAAAACAGCCCTCAGCCCCTCACCCAGACTGGCCAGGCACCCCAGTCGGGACCCCTCACCCTAAAGGGGGTGTGGCCAGCCTGAAAACAGCCATCAGCCCCTCACCCAGGCTGGCCAAACCTCCATGGGGT
>NW_005363283.1:371687-373672 GCF_000412655.1 Myotis brandtii
CTATATAATAAAAGGGTAATATGCAAACTGACCCTAACAGCAGAAAGACTGGGAATGACTGGTCACTATGACACACACTGACCACCAGGGGGCAGACGCTCCAAGTAGGAGCTGCCCCATTGTGGTCAGTGCGCTCCCACAGGGGGAGCTCTGCTCAGCCACAAGCCTGGCTGATGGCTGCCAGTACAGCAGTGGTGGTGGGAGCCTTTCCCACCTCCTCAGCAGAGCTAAGGATGTCAGACTGCAGCTTAGGCCTGCTCCCCACTGGCAAGTGGACATCCCCCAAGGACTACCAGGCTGCCAGAGGGATGTCTGACTACCAACTTGGGCCCGATCTCCCAGGGAGCAGGCCTAAGCCAGCAGGTGGACATCCTTCGAGGGGTCCCAGACTGCAAGAGGGCATAGGCCAGGCTGAGGGACCCCCGAATGCACAAATTTTTGTGCAACAGCCTCTAGTCTATCTAATAAAAGAGTAATATGCAAATTAACCTTCACTCTGCCATAAAGATGGTGGCACCCATAGCCACAAGATGGCGGAGCCCAGTACCCTCAGCCCTGCTGCTGGAATGGTGTCTTCCTTCACGTGGCAGCAGTGGTGAAGCCCCAAGGTTGGGCAGACAGAGAGTGGACAGCAGGGTGTGGTGGCTCTGTTTGCATGGCAGTGGTTGTGAAGCCCCCAGGCCCGGCAGACAGAGACAGAGAGGAGACAGCAGGGCGTGGGGGCTTCATCGCCATGGCAGCGGCGAAGCCCCCAGGCCTTGCAGACAGAGAGTGGACAGCAGGGTATGGCGGCTCCATTCTCATGGTAGTGATGGCAGCGAAGCCCGCAGGCCCGGCAGATAGAGAGTGGACAGGAGGGCATGGTGATGATGGCAGAGAAGCCTCCAGGCTCTGAGACAGAGGACAGCGGAGCATGGCAGCTTCATCACTGTGCCAGCGGTGAAGCAGCCAGGCCCCACAGAGAACCACAGGGAGTGGGCCTACACCGTCAGTAGGACATCCCCTGATGACTCCTGGATTTGAGAGGGTGCAGGTTGGGCTGAGGGATCCCCCCTCCCCCCGTGCATGAATTTCATGCACCGGGCCTCTAGTAAATAAAATAAAATAAAAAGATATGAGGCAAAAAATAAAAAGAATGGCCAGAGTTTTTGTTAGGGTCGATGAAGGAGGAAGACATGAGGTCAAAAGGAGTAAAGAATTATGAATTTATTAGGTCATCTGGATACCAGATGGGCTGAGCCCCAAAATGTCACCAGCACCCAAAGACAGGGAGTCAGAGGTATTAAAGGACTCTGGGTGGGCTTTTTATGGGTGGAGAATTCTCTGTGTAGGTCTGGATTCTGGGAAACTCTGGAGGGGAGAGATAATGGACTTAGCAAGTGGAATGTGGTCTAGGCAAGTGGGATGTCCATTGTGAAGTGGTCTAAAGGTCAGTTCCCAGGGAGGGGGAATCAATTTAATTATTTGATCAGACCTAACAGTTTTCTCTTGTTTTTGCTGGATCCTGATAATGGGGAAGTAAAATAGATCAATTTGGGGACATCTGTGATGGCATAAGAACACAAAATGACACTTCTAGTCTCTTGAGTTAAAAAAAGGCTCATTATTGGGTTGCCATATTGAGAGAAGACATGCCAAATGTTTAACTGAAGTTGCCTGGAGTTACACTCCAAACCATCAAGAAGAAATTTATTGGCATGACATCCTATCTAATAAAAGAGAAACATGGTAATTAGCCGTACATCCGCTACCCTTCCCATTGGCTAATCAGGGTGATATGCAAATTAACTGCCAGCCAAGATGGCGGCCGGCAGCCAGGCAGCTTGAAGCTATCAGAAGGCTTGCTTGCTCCAGTGATGGCAGAGTCCAACATTCCACGCCTGACTTGCCGGCCTCTCAGCTGCAACTCTAAGCAACTATGTTGCAAATATAGAAGCTAAACAAAACCCCAGAAACCTGCTTTAGTCAGCCAGGCTTCAGCCAGC
>NW_005363283.1:374753-375560 GCF_000412655.1 Myotis brandtii
ACCAGGGGCTGCACCTAGGGATTGGGCCTGCCCTCTGCCACCCGGGAGCAGGCCTAAGCCAGCAGGTCGTTATCTCCCGAGGGGTCCCAGACTGCGAGAGGGCACAGGATGGGCTGAGGGACCCCCTCTCCCCCCAGAGTGCACAAATTTTTGTGCACCGGGCCTCTAGTCTATATATGTAAAACCATAATATGCAAATAGACTGAATGGTGGAACAACTGAGCAATCCAACAACCAGTCGCTATGACGTGTGCTGACAATCAGGGGGCGGGCGTCGGCAGCAGGCGGCAGAGCATAGAACATGGCGGGCATCAGTTATAGAGAGATGGTGGAGCAGGTAAGTGAGGGTGCCAGACCAAGGTGGGGCGCTGGTCGCTGTCATCAGGGAAAGCCACTGGTGGTTACTGAAAATTCTTTGGCGCTCGCACGCGCTGCTGGCACCAGAGCCACTGCTCACACCCACTGCCAGTGCCTGGCGCCAGCCCCAATTGCTCCACGCTGTCAGCAGGTGCGAGCTGCAGCTGCTGGCCCAGATAACCCCTCAGGGCTTCTCCACATCTTCCTGTTCCTGAGTGGTGATCAGGGCCGGCAGCCAACTCTTGCACCCACTGCCAGTGATGGCCCTGCTTGCACCCTCTGCTGGTGCCAGAGCTGCCACCTGCACCTGCTGCCAGCACCCAGCGCTGGTCCTGATCACTTGGCACCATCAGTGGGTGTGAGCGGCAGTAGCGGGAGTGGGGCTGTAGGCAGACTGAGACCGGGGGCCACGGTGGGGGGGGGGGCCCGGGCGGGGGGGGGGGGGAAGGG
>NW_005363283.1:375662-382069 GCF_000412655.1 Myotis brandtii
GACCCGCCCCTGTGCCTACCGCAGCCTGCGGGCACAGTTCTTTTCAAGGTGCATGAATTCATACACTGGGTCCCTAGTTGATTAATAAAGTTATATAAGTTTCAGGTGTACAATGTTTCTGTGGATAAATAAACTGACAGTCTTATCAGAGCTCCATTATAGGTAACTAAATGTCTTTCTCTTACTGCTTTAAAAGTATCTTTGTTTTTAACCTTTGTTATTTTAATTATGATGTGTCTTGGTGTGGGGTTCTATGGGATCATCTTGTTTGGGACTCTTCATGTTTCCTGGACTTGTGTGTCTTTTTCCATTCCCAGGTTAGGGAAAATTTTAGTCATTATTTCTTCAAATAAGAATTTGATCCTGTATTCTATTTCCTTTCCAGTATCCCTTTGATGTGGATGTTGTTCCTTAAACTATGCTCATTTTCCAAAATTCTTATTTCTTTGTAATTCTCTTATTAGGTGTTTTCTGTTACTGTTTTCCAAGTTGCTGATTCGATTATCTGCTTCATCCAACCTACTATTTATTCTTTCTAGTGTATTCTTCAATTCTGTTTTTTGTTGTTGTTGTTGTTGTTTATGGTTACTATGTGTCTTTTCATACTGTTTCAGTTCTTACTAAGTTCCTTAGGCATGCTTATAACCATATTTTTTTTAACTCTATATTGGGTCAATTGCTTGCCTTCATTTCATTTAGCTCTTTTTCTGAAGATTTCTTCTTTTCTTTTATGTGGGGCATGTTTCTTTGTTTCCCCATTTTGACTACCTCTTTGTTTTTGTTTCTACATATTAGGTAGAGCTGCTATGACTCTCAGTCTTAGTAGGGTGGCCTTATGTAGTAGGTGTCTGGTGGGAGACAGTGGTGCACTCTCCTTGATCAACTGACCTGGATGCTCCAAGAATATCCCTTGTGTGGGTTATTTGAGCCCTCATGTTGTAATTGAGTCTTGATTATTCTTAGCTTGTTCATGCATGAGGTGGACTCTTGGGCTGGCTATCTATGAGGGTCAATGCTGGCTACAGTGTATGAGCTTCTGTGCAGGTGCTTATCACACAAAGTGGAATTTGCCTCAGCAGGGTCTGGTAACTGCCAAGATTTCCCTTGGGATATGCTTCTTGTGAAGCTTTTTGGATCCTACTCTGATGTTTTCTGAAGCTTCCCACTGGTTGTATTGGTTTTGAGGCCCATTGGGAGGGTCTCTGGTGTAGGCCAATATCAGATACTTCTTGTGACTAGGTAACCTGTTTGGAGCTACAAGTGATCCAGAGTTGGTGGCTGACATTCCTGGTTCTGGGTGTGCATGGGAAAGACACAGCTGCCTGCCAAGCTTGACTTTTACCAACGCCAAGCCTGGGGGCAGGTGAGCAAATGTCCCAAGATATCCTGAGGTACATTTCCACCTATCTCCATCTGCTTACTGACTATTAGTTTCAGCCACTGAAAGTGCTCTGGCATTACTTGAGTTGCATGAGGTAGGTTCTCAATGAGTCATCAGGTAGGGGAGAGTGGTGTTCACCAGACTGAAGCAGGTTCAAACTTGTTGTCAGTGCTGGTTCTGAATCCACTCAATAAATCTCCCAGGTTGTACCAAGTCTAGCTGCCCCCCACAGAATGTCCACAGACCTTTATGCTGGGGCAAGGTCTGAGGGAGTCATCAAGGTGAGGACAGAAGAGTTTATCAGGCCCCATATAACCAAGATTTTACCTTGAGAATGGAGGGCTCTACACTGGTCAGATGTATGATGGAAAAATGACCACCATCATAAAGCCACACAACTCAGTTTATCCCAGATTCTGCCAGGAGCCCAATATTAGCTGGACAGTGCCCCAGGAGTCAGGAGGTTGAGGCCACCAGAAGCCCAGAGAATGGAGTTAGCAGATCTCCTTTGTCAGAGAGGCTCCTATCAGGTTATCAGGATAGTGGGAATAGCCTCTACCACAAAGCCACACAAAGTTGTATCTGACACCCGCCCCCCTGAGTCTGTCTAGGTCTCTACACTCTAGTCTAGGCAGGATATAAACACCACAGGGTGGGGCAACAGATAGTCCAGATGGTGGAACTACTGCATTCCCCCAGGCTGTTGCCAAATGGAGGGGATTGACCCACCCAAGAAAAATGGTGTCTATAGTCTGGCAGAGGGAATCAGCACAGGAATCCTGGCAGCTGTTTCTTTAGCTCTCTCCCCAGAGTCACAAAGCCAGGTCTGTCCTCTCACAACTGTAGTCCATTCTGCTGTTCCTGCTGCAGAGCCCAGGGTGAGTGACTGTGAATGAGATTTTGTGTTTGTCTTTTAAGAGGGTTCCTGTGTCTTTAGCAGTTTCCCATCTCTCCCTGGCAGAGAGAATTGTTGCTGATTTTCACAGCCAGATGTTATGGAGACTCCTCTTCCTGTCTCTGGTGCTCGGGGTTGAGAAACCCGGCTTGGGGTTCAGAACCCACACTTCTCAGGGGGAACCTTTATAGTTGAGATATCCCTCTGGGATCTCAGCTCCTGCCCATGGGTGCAGAGCTAGCCATTTTCGTGTCTCCACTCTTCCAACTACTCTTGATAAGTCTTCTATAAATCTTTTGTTATAAAACTTCTCTTCAGCTAGTCTTCAATTGGTTATTCAGGTTGATTGCTCTATATTTTCATTGTAATTTCATTTTTGTCAATCACCATTTGTATCCTCCCAGATGAAAGAAGGTGAAGAGATTAAACAAAAACAAAACAAAACAAAACAAAAACAAAAACCCATATATATCACATAGACACAGACAACAGTTTGGTGATAGTCAGAGGGAAAGGGAGGTGGGGCTAGGTGCAGGTAGGCAAAAAGGGGAAAATGGGGATGGAAAGAGACTTTGCTTTGGGTGATGGGTGCATGGTGCTGTGTACAGATTATATTTTGTTGAGCTGTACACTTAAAACCTGTATGGTTTTGTGAATGAATGTCACCCCAATAAATTCAATTAAGAAAACAAATGAATGTGAATGATGGCAAGACTTATCCCACAGGGTAGTTGGCTATGAGGATTAAATGAGACACTGTAAATAAATTGCTTAGTACAGTGCCTTTTAAGTCCTCAATCAAAGTGCAATATGGAGATTAAAAATAGCAGCAGAGTAGGTAGATGCTGCATGACATGCTCCCAGGAATTACAAGTAAATTACAACTGAAATATGGAAAGACTTCCTGAATAATCAACGGAAAACTCACAGGAGAAAACTCTGATGCCCAAGGACCAAAGGTGGAGATGGCATAGAGACTGATAGGAGGTGCAGAGGTGCAAAAGGATAGGCCGGGTGCCCACAGATGGCAACTGAAGTCCCAGAGAGATATCTCAGCTGTGGGAAGGGTGCCACTGAGAACTCTGTGATCTAATCCCCAAGCTAGGCTCCCCAGCAGAGAGCACCAAATCTGAGAAGGGTACCCACGAAGGGTGCCCACATAACATCTAGCTGTGAAAAGCAACAGGGTGCTGTCTACCAGGAAGTGGCAGTTGGGGGTTCAGGCACCCTCTTGAAGGGCTAATGAACAAAAATTCTTTGTAGAACCACCCACCTTGGGCTCTGGCAGAGGAAGGTTGAAGTGGGCTGGAGCTGTGAGAGCAGAACCCAGGACTGGGGACTTGGGGGATAGAACTCAGAAGGCAGACACCCCAAGTTTCCTGGGCTGAGTCATTCCCTCATGCAGTGGAGGACATCTTTCCCACATAGACATTTTCCTTGCCTCGGGGGAAGACAGTCGACACACCTTATTAGAAATCACCTTGCCTTGAGGCCACTTAAGAGATTAAAAGTACAATTAGCCTCCAGGCAGAAGCATCTGCCCCACCCTGTTGAAAAAACTCTCAATACACTTGAGGATGATTGCCTAGGGGCAATTCAAGTCAGAATCCTATTAGTCTGTAGACTGAGGTTGTCTCTGGAGGTTTTGAGTCTTTGCCTTATCCAATCAGTCAGAAATAGCCTTTAACACTGTCCTGCACTAGAGATTGAGAGGTGTAGACTGAGGATCTACCTAAAACATAGTCACAAACCCAGACAACCAAAATGAGGAGACAAAATAATTGAAAGAACTAGAGAATTCTCCAAAAGAAGAGATAAATGAAGCAGAGATGAGAAATTTATCTGAAACAGAGTTCAGAGTAATGATGGTAAAAATGCTCAACAGTATGAAAAAAAGATATAGAAACCATGAAAAAAAAGAACAGTCTGAAATAAAGAACAACATAACACAAATAAAGAACACATTGGAAGGAATACACTGCAGATTAGAGGAAGCTGAGGATCGAATCAGTGAATTAGAAGACAGAGTTGAAAATATCATTCAATGAAGATCCAAGATGGCGGCTGGTGGGACAGCAGGCTGCAAGATACTGTGTGAGTGAGAGAACGAAAAGAATGTGCGTGGATGTGCAGGGAGTGTCTGTATTTGTGAGTGAGGGACAGCTATATTCCAAGGGACTGCTGGGGACTGCTGGACCCGGTTCCCCTGGCCGGGCAACAACTACTGCTGCTGAAGTCTATCCTGAAGTGGCCAGCTCTGCCCGCAGAGATGTGCCATCATTAACTTCAACTGGGGAGACCTCGGATACCTCCCAGGACCCTACAACCACAATGCCCAGGGACCAGCTGCCTCAACTGTGAACCCACATACACCAGGACTCCAGTTCCTTCACCGCAGGTGCCTCAATAGTCTGTCAAGGGGGAGACAAGCATCTTTTCAGATCACGCTGGCATAAAACTAAAAATCAACTACAATAAAAAAAATAAAAAAATCAAATACCAGGAGGCTAAATAGCATGCTATTAAACAATGATTGGGTTACCAAAGAGATTAAAGAAAAAATAAAAAGCATCATGGCAACAAATGACAATGAAAATAAAACAATCCAAAATCTATGGGACACAATGAAAGTAGTCTTGAGAGGGAAGTTCATAGCTCAAGAGGCCTATCTCAAAAAACATGCAACAATGGTAATAAATTATCTAACCTTACAACTAAAAGAGTTAGAGAGCAATATGAAAAGCCCAGTGTAAGCAGAAGGAAGGAAATAATAAAGATCAGAGCAGACATAAATGACATGGAGAACAAAAAAACAATACAAAAGATCAACAAAACCAAGAGCTGGTTCTTTGAAAGGGTAAACAAAATTGATGAACCTTTATCCAGGCTCACCAAGAAGCAAAGAGAGAGGACCCAAATAAACAAAATCAGAAATGAAAGAGGTGAAGTAACCACCGATCCCACAGAAATACAAATGACTATGAAAAAATACTATGAACAACTCTATTCCAACAAAATGGACAATCTAGATGAAATGGACATATTCTTAGAAAAATACAAACTCCCAAAACTCAATCAAGAAAAATCAAAACACCTGGATAGGCTGATAACAACTGAAGAAATTGAACAATGATAAAAAATCTTCCAGCAAACAAAAGCCCTGGTCTGGAGGACTTTACAGGAGAGTTCTACCAAGCATTCAAAGAAGAACTAAAATCTATCCTCCACAGACTATTCCAAAAAATTCAAGAAGAAGGCACACTTCCAAGCTCTTTCTATGAAACCAACATTACCCTAATCCCAAAACCAGATAAAGACACTACAAAAAAAGAAAACTACAGGCCAATATTCTTGATGAACATAGATACTAAATCCCTCAACAAAATTCTAGCAAATTGGATCCAGCATTACATTAGAAAGATCATACACCATGACCAAGTGAGATTTATTCCAGGGATGCAAGGATGGTACAATATCCTCAAATCAATAAATGTGATACATCACATAAACAAACTGAGAGATAAAAATCACATAATCATATCAATCAATGCAGAAAAAGCATTTGACAATCTCCAGCCCCCTTTTTTTACAGAGAGGAAGGGAGAGGGATAGAGAGTCAGAAACATCGATGAGAGAGAAACATCAATCAGCTGCCTCCTGCACACTCCCCACTGGGTATGTGCCCGCAACCAAGGTATATGCCCTTGACCTGAACCGAACCTGGGACCACTGAGTCCGCAGGCTGACGCTCTAACCATTGAGCCAAACCGGTTAGGGCTCCAACATCCTTTCTTGATAAAAACTCTCAGCAAAGTCAGAATAGAGGGATCATACCGCAAAATAATAAAAGCCCTATATGACAAACCTACAGCCAACATCATACTCAATGGGCAAAAACTAAACTCATTTCCCTTAAGAACAGGAACAAGACAGTGATGTCCACTTTCACCACTCCTATTCAACATAGTACTGGAAGTGCTAGCCATAACAATCAGACAAGAAGAAGAAATAAAATTGTACTTATTCGCAGATGACATGATACTATACATAAAAAACCCCAAAGACCCCACCAAAAAACTACTAGACCTAATAAATGAATTTGGCAATGTAGCAGGATACAAAATTAACACC
>NW_005363283.1:383639-389209 GCF_000412655.1 Myotis brandtii
GACACAGCTCCTAGGGCAATGGAGACTAAGGAGAAAATAAACAAATAGGACTACATCAAAATAAAAAGCTTATGCACAGCAAAAGAAACCATCAACAAAACAACAAGAAAGCCCACTGCATGAAAGAATATATTTGCCCATGATATATCAGATAAGGATTTAATCTCCAAAATTTACAGAGAACTCATACAACTTAACAAAAGGAAGATGAATGATCCAATGAAAAAAATGGGCTACGGATCTAAATAGACACTAATCGAAAGAGGACATATAAAAGGACCAGAGACATATGAAAACTTGCTCAAAGTCACTAATCATCTGAGAGATGCAAATCAAAACAACAATGAGATACCATCTCACACGTGTCAGAATGGCTATCGTTAACAAATCAATAAACGACAAGTGCTGGCAAAGATGTGGAGAAAAAGGAACCCTTCTGCACTGCTGGTGGGAATGCAGGCTGGTGCAGCCACTGTGGAAGACAGTATGGAATTTCCTCAAAACGTTAAAAATGGAACTCCCATTTGACCCAGTAATCCCACTTTTAGGAACATGTCCCAAGAAAACAGAAACACCAATCAGAAAGGATATATGCACCCCTATGTTCATAGCAGCAGAATTTGCAATAGCTAAGATTTGGAAACAGCCTAAGTGCCCATCAGCAGATGAGTGGATTAAAAAACTGCGGTATATCTATACAATGGAATACTATGCTGTTATAAAAAAGAAGAAACTTTTACCGTTTGCAATAGCATGGATGGAACTGGAGAGCATTATGCTAAGCAAAATGAGCCAGTCAGAAAAAGACAAATATCACATGATCTCACTCATAGGTGAGATATAATGATCAACATAATTTGATGAACAAGAATAGATCCAGATACAAATGGTAGGGCAGGGGAGTTAGAAAGCACCCAAAGGATTTGTATGCATGCATATTAGCATAACCAATGGACACAGACACTGGGGCAGTGTGGGCTTGTCAGGGTGGGAATGAATGGGGTGGGGGGGTCAACTGGGGAAAAAGAAGACATATGTAAAACTTTAGACAATAAATTAATAAATTAATTAATTACTTTTTAAAAAGATATCACTCAAAAAAGAAAAAAATAGAAAAACAGGAGGACAGCTTAAAGGAGCTGTGGGACAACATAAAACGTAACAATATTAGAATAGCAGGTGTGCCAGAAGAGGCAGAAAGGTAGAAAGGAATAGAGAAATTGTTTGAAGCAATAATAGCTGAAAATTTTCCTAACCTGATGTAGGAAAAAGTTACACAAGTTCAGGAGGCACAGAGAACCCCGGACAAAAAGAACCCAAGCAGACACACGCCCAGACACATCATAATTAAAATGCCAAAAATTAAAGAAAAAGGGAGAATCTTAAAGGCAGTAATAGAAAAGAAAATTATTACCTACAAGGGAGTTCCCATAAGGCTAACACCTGATTTCTCATCAGAAACTCTATAGGCCATAAGGGTATGGCATGAAATACTGAAGGTAATGGAAAGCAAGGATCTGAGACCAAGATGACTTTATCCAGCAATGCTATCATTCAAAGTAGATGGTCAAATAAAGAGCTTCCCAGACAAAAAAAAAAAAAAAGGCTAAAGGAGTTCATCACCACCAAGCCAGCATTACAGGAAATTCTAAAAGGATTGTTGTAAGGGATTGCTGATAAGAAACAGAGAGAGAAACCTAGCCATACACAATTAAAATGGCTATAAATAGTACCTCTCAATAATAACCCCAAATGTAAATGTATTAAATGCTCCAACCAAAAGGCATAGGGTAGCTGAATGGATACAAAAACATGACCCAACTATATGCTCTCTGCAAGAGACCCACATCAAAATAAAAGACACACACAGGATGAAAGTGAAGAGATGGGAAAAATTTTCATGCAAATGGTAAAGAAAAAAAAGCTGGAGTAGCAATACTCATATCCAACAAAATAGACTTTAAAATGAAGGCCATCACAAGAGACAACAAGGGTCATTACATAATACAAAAGGGATCGATCCAACAAGAGTATATAACCCTGGGAACCATATATGCACCCAATATAGGTGCACCTAAATATATAAAAAAAACTTCTAGCCCTAACTGGTTTGGCCCAATGGATAGAGCGTCAGCCTGCCGACTGAAGGGTCCCAGGTTTGATTCTGGTCAAGGGCATGTACCTTGGTTGCAAGCACATCCCCAGTAGGGGGTTTGCAGGAGGCAGCTGATCAATGTTTCTCTCTCATCGATGTTTCTGACTCTCTATCCCTCTCCCTTCCTCTCTGTAAAAAAACAATAAAAAAATATATTTAAAAAAACTTCTAGAGGACTTTATCAGGGATATTGACAAGAATACAGTCATAGCAGGGGACTTTAACATCCCTCTGACTTCACTGGACAGATCTTCCAGACAAAAACTTAACAAGCAAACAGAGACTCTAAAGGACACACTGGATCAGAACAAAATAAATCTCTACAAGTTCAAGAAGATTGAAATCATACCAAGCATCATCTCAGATCACAGTGGAATGAAATTAGAAATCAACTACAGTAAAAACACCCCAAAACATTCAAACACATGGAGGCTAAATAGCATGTTATTAAACAATGAATGGGTTACCAACGAGATCAAGAAAGAAATAAAAAACTTCATGAAAACAAATAAAAATAAACACACAACAACCCAAAATCTCTGGGACACATCAAAAGCAGTCTTGAGAGGGAAGTTCACAGCACTACAGACATACCTCAAAAAACAAGAAAAATCAGCAATAAACTATTTAACCTCACAACTTAAAGCGCTAGAAAGAGAACAACAAGAAAAGCACAGAGTAAGTAGAAGGAAGGAAATAATAAAGATCAGAGCAAAAATAAATGACATAGACCAGTGGTAGGCAAACTCATTAGTCAACAGAGCCAAATATCAACAGTATAACGATTGAAATTTCTTTTGAGAGTCAAATTTTTTAAACTTAAACTATATAGGTAGGTACATTGTTATTAACTTAATTAGGGTACTCCTAAGGCTTAGGAAGAGCCACCCTCAAGGGGCCAAAGAGCCGCATGTGGCTCGCGAGCCGCAGTTTGCCGACCACGGAGACTAAAAAAAAAAAATACAAAAATTAATTAAATCAAGAGCTGGTTCTTTGAAAGGATAAACAAAATTGATAAACCATTAGCCAGACTCATCAAGAAACAAAGAGAGAGGACCCAAATAAATAAACTCAGAAACAAAAGTGGACAAGTAACCATGGACACCACAGAAATACAAAGGATTGTAAGAAAATATTATAAACAACTATATACCAACAGGCTGGACAATGTGGATGAGATAGACAAATTCCTAAAAAAATACAATATCCCAAAACTGAATCAAGAGGAATAAAAAAACCTGAATAGGCCAATAACAACCAATGAAATAGAATCAGTAATCAAAAAACTTCCACCAAACAAAAGCCCAGGTCTGGATGGCTTCACAGGGGAATTTTTCGAAACATTCAAAGAAGAACTAAAACCTATACTCCTCAAACTATTTCAGAAAATCCAAGAGGAAGGAACACTTCCAAACTCTTTTTATGAGGCCAGCAATATCCTAATTCCAAAATAGATAAAGACACTACAATGAAAAACAATTACAGGACAACATCCCTGATGAACATAGATGAGAAAATCCTCAACAAAATATTAACAAATCATATCCAGCAATATACTAAAAAGATCATACACCATGACAAAGTGGGATTTATTCCAGGGATGAAAGGCTTGTACAATATTTGCAAATCAATAAACATGATACATCACATAAACAAATTGAGAGGCACAAATCACAATATCATATCAATTGATGCAGAAAAAACATTTGACAAAATCCAACACCCATTTTTTATAAAAACTCTCAGCAAAGTGGGAATAGAAGGAGCATATCTCAACATGATAAAGGCCATATATAACAAACCTACAACCAACATCATACTCAATGGGCAAAAACTAAAGCCATTTCTCCTAAGAACAGGAACACTACAGGGATGCCCACTTTCACCACTCCTGTTCAACATAGTACTGAAAGTGAGAGCCATAGCGATCAGACAAGAAGAAGAAATAAAAGACATCCAAACTGGAAAATAACAAAGTATAAAACTCTCATTACTTGCAGATGACATGATATTGTACATAGAAAACCCAAAAGACTCCATCAAAAAACTACTAGTCTTAATAAATGAATTCGGCAAGGTAGCAGGATACAAAATTAGCACCCAGAAATCTATGGCTTTTTTTATACACCAATAATAAACTCACAGAAAGAGAAACTAAAACAAAAGCAAACAAATAAAATTCCATTTACCACTGCACCAAAAAAAAAAAATTAAGATACCTAGGAATAAACTTAACTAAGGAGGCAAAAGACCTATACTCAGAAAACTACAGGACTTTGAAAAAAAGAGATAGAGGGAAACATAAATAAATGGAAGAATATAACTTGCTCATGGATTGGTAGAATCAACATCATTAAAATGTCCGTACTACCCAAAGCAATCTATGGATTCAATGCAAACCCCATTAAGATACTAATTGAATATTTCACAGACCTAGAACAAATTCTCCAAAAATTCATATGGAATAAAAACGACCCCGAATAGCTGCAGCAATTCTGATGAAAATCAAAGTTGGAGGGATCACAATATCAAATATCAAGTTATATTACAAAGCTACTGTTCTCAAAACTGCCTGGTGTTAGCACAAAACAAACATATAGACCAATGGAACCAAACAGGGAACCCAGAAATCGACCCAAGCCATTATGCTCAATTAATATTTGACAAAGGAGGCAAGAGCATACAATGGTGTCAAGGCAGTCTCTTCAATAAATGCTGTTGGGAAAATTGAACAGAGATACCTGCAAAAAAAAATGAAACTAGATCACCAACTTACACCATACACAAAAATAAACTCAAAATGGATAAAGGACTTAAACGTAAGACAGAAAACCATAAAAATCTTAGAAAAATCCATAGTCAGCAAAATATCAAACATATGTCATAGCAGTATCGTTATTGATACAGCTCCTAGGGCATTGGAAACTAAAGAGAAAAGAAACAAATGGGACTACAACAACAACAACAAAAAGCTTCTATACAACAAAGAAAACATCATCAAAACAACAAGAAAGCCCACTGCATGGGAGAACATATTTGCCAATGTTATCTCCAATAAGGGTTTAATCTCCAAAATATATAGGGAACTCATACAACATAACAAAAGGAAGATAAACAACCCAATCAGAAAATGGGCAACGAACCTAAATAGACACTTTTTGAAAGAGGATATAAAGAAGAACAAGAGACATATTGAAAACATGCTCAAAGTCACTAATTATCTGAGAGATGCAAATCAAAAGGACAATGATCCAGTAATACCACTTCTAAGAATATCCCAAGAAATCAGAAATGCCAATCAGAAAGGATATATGCACCCCTACGTTCATAGCAGCACAATTTACAATAGCTAAGATTTGGAAACAGCCTAAGTGCCCATCAGCAAATGAGTGGATTAAAAAACTGTGGTACATCT
>NW_005363283.1:389648-402029 GCF_000412655.1 Myotis brandtii
GTTTCTCTCTCATCAATGTTTCTAGCTCTCTATCCCTCTCCCTTCCTCTCTGTAAAAAATTAATAAAATATATTTTAAAAAATAAAAATGAAATCCTTCTTGAAATATTAATGTTTACTGAATGTAATATTATTATATTTAAGATCACTTTTCTTGCATAATTTGTGTCTATTGCATGTAACATTATTATATGTAAAATCGTTTTTCTGGAGATATTAATGTTTATTGCATGTAACATTATATTTAAGATCATTTTTCTTGAAATAAATAAATAAAATGAAAAATGTGCAATATGATTATTGTCATTAATTGGGACTCAGTACTTCTTGATCACAAGTTGAAAGATCATATGTCCAGTTTGCATGCTACAACCTAGGCTTATATCTCTGATCCCATATTAATTATTAACAGCACCCACTTTCACTCACAAAAATGTCCCCAAATGACATCTTAATCATAAGGAACAAGGCAAGAAGCCAATTTTTAGAATTCAGTTATCATATCAATAGCAACAGGAAAACATCTGGCTCAGGACTTTTTCAATCTTCCTTAAGGAGCAGGATTGGTGCTAGAATCAGAGCTGGAACTGCATCCCTGAAACAGGACAAAGGTTGTGGATAGAAGACTTCAGATACATGTTATATTTCACTTCTCCTTGAACAATTTCTTCTTTATGCTCCCTAATCCAAGGAGAAAAAGGAATTAGCCAATTCTGCTGCCATTTGATTTTTTCAAGCAGGCATTTCTGTCTGTCTCCCTAAAAAGAACAAAGTCAAATCCTTCTGATATCGAATTGCCTCAATGCTTTAAAGCCCCAGAACTGTGATTATGGTCTGAAAATAGTTCTTGACATAAAACAAAGATTAAAGATTCAGGTGAGTTTAAAGATGGGTTCTCCTTAGTTCTAAGGAGGCTAAAACCAGGGTTAGACCAAAAATCAATTTATTACATGCATAAGATAAGGAATTGTACTGAGGATTTCATCTTTATAATAACTTTTCCTTTAGAAAGACCTCTTTCAATCTTTACATTCATGAATTTAAATGTATATGGGTATATATTGCATATGTATATACAGGGTGTCCCCAAAAAAATGTATATGCACTTTGAATGATTATAAAGTCAATGTTTATTAACATACAGTGCATTTTCAAAATTTAAAAGAATCTACAAAAATTAATAATTTTCCTTTGTCAATGCCTGTTTTTAAACCGATAACCATTCTGATCCAGGCACTGCTGATAACGTGAAACAAAGGAATCACAAAGATCAAGAATCATTTTGTTTAGTATTTGTATGCCCTCAATTCATCGACTGTTGCCAATTTTATACCATAAACTTTATTTTTATGTATCCCCATAAAAAAGTCTAGTGGCACTTTAGGATAAATTTTCTTTGTTCAAAGCTTAGTCTGGCTTCAACCATTATTTCAAATCAGTTAAACCTGAAAAGGAGCCTAAACCGGTTTGGCTCAATGGATAGAGCGTCGGCTTGCGGACTGAAAAGGTCCCAGGTTCGATTCCGGTCAAGGGCATGTACCTGGGTTGCGGGCACATCCTCAGTAGGAGATGTGCAGGAGGCAGCTGATCGATGTTCCTCTCTCATCGATGTTTCTAACTCTCTATCTCTCTCCCTTCCTCTCTGTAGAAAATCAATAAAATATATTTTTTAAAAAAACCTGAAAAGGAGTGAAAATTAAGTGAGTTATCAGTTATTAAAGTATGTATACATTTTTGGGGACACCCTATATATATATAAAGAGAAAGAGACAAAGAAATAAGTCCTGTAGGTATTGACCTGGAAGAACGTTTATATACATGCAGCAATGCAGAAAATAAGTGTAAGAAAAATAAATAAATATATGAAATATGTGTGTCTGTATATGTTTAATGAAGAATCTAAGGATATCACTAAGGATTGAGAAAGGGGGTTGGTGAGAAGTAGGTAAATTTTGCATTTTACTGATAGTCCATGTGTTTCTGTATCATTTTACCTTTTTAACAATAAGCGTGTGTTACTTTTGTAATTAAAAAACTCATGGCAAAAATTATCATTTTGATTTTAAGCATAATTAGGTTTCCAAACCATGCAAATACACCTTTTAAGATTATATATCAATAAACAAGATAGATGGTTGCACCAGAAAACCAGAGTTTTAATTTGATATTATAGGTAAATTAGAGGCCAAATTACTACAGAAATAAACAGCCTCTTGAAAGCATAACAGCCCCACCTTGTAACTTCCATACTCAGGAACCCCATTCATTTATTAAAATCTACAGAACTGTGGCAGGCAGGATTCTAAAACACCCCCTTGGTGTGTAAACCCTGTATAATCCTTTCCCCTTGACTGTGATCAGGACCTGTACATATGATGGGATTTCATTCACATGAGTATATGAACATTCTATATACAAGGTAAACGGTGAAAGGATTTTGCAAATGTTTATTAAAGTCCCTATTAAGTTGCCTTTAAGTTAATCCAATGGGAGATTTTTCTGTGTGGGCCTGACCTGATCAGGTGAGCCCCTTAAAACTGAGACTAGAGTTCAGAGACAGGATTAGTAGCAGTAAATACTCTCCTGTTGACCTTGAAGAAACAAACTGCCATAGTACATGGAGAGTAATGTGACAGGGAATGGCAGGCAGACTCTAAATGGCATAGAGACTGAGGCAGAGGGCCTCAGCTCTACAGGCTCAAGAAACTGAATTCTGCCAATAACCAATAGGATTGGAAGAGTATCCCAAGCCTCAGATGAGATTAAAGCTCTGACTGACACCTAGTAAGACCCTAAGCAAACGACCCAGCTGAGCCATGCCTGGACTTCTGACCCATGTAAATCATGATATAATAGATGTGTGTTGTCTTAAGTTGCTAATTTTGTGGGAGTTTGCCACACTACAATAGAAAACTAAAACCAATTCCCCACCTAGCATTCAAGACCAGTTTCCATTTCTTGTTTTTGCAAAATTGTCTTTTACTGCTCTTTGTTCTAACTCTATGCAAGGACTCATAAATATGTAGTCACCCTCCACATGCTATCATTACCCCCAATAAGAGATGGCAGAGAGAAATATGGTTGAATGCATAGAAATCAAACAAGCCAAGCACTGTACACCAGAAAGTTCTGCAATGATCCATTGTTCTCTATATCTGTGTTTTCCTCTATGGTTAGCCACCAGCTACAGGTGGCTATTGAACTTATGAAGTGTGGTTAGCACAATGAGGAACTAAACTTTAATACTATGTAATTTAAATGCATTTAAATTTAAATAACCACCAGTGGCTACCAGATTGGTCAGTGCAGTTCTAAGTTAGGCCATTTAGGTGCAACTCCCAGTTCCACTACTTAGCTGTATGACCTTGCACAAGTTCCTTAACCTCTCTGTGCCTTGGTTTTCTAATAAGTTGATCTAATAATAGGGTAGTTATGAGCATTAAATGAGTTACTACATGTGAAGTACTCAAAATAAGACATTGTATATAGTAAGCATTATATATGTTTGTCAAATGAATAAGTAGATTATCCCACTGTTTTCCCTCTATCTCAATCCTACCCATTTGTTTTTTAAACCCCAGAGGTTTCCCCTCTTACATGAAACCTTTGGTATAACTCCCAAACCACATAATACTTATTGCTATCAAACTAATTTGGCAACTAAGTGGATACTGCCTTGAATTGTTATTGTAATATTTGTGGGTATATTTTCTGTCTTCTCCTTAGGGAAATTGTTATATCACATGTGCCTTTTTGTAGCCATCACAGTGCCAACTACACACCAGTTTATCTAAAAAACAATCGATATTTGTTGACATTTGTAATAGAGGTAGAGAAGGCATAGACAATTACCAGAGATACTGCTAATACATTTTTTACGTAGCCAGGTACCATTTGGCTCAACTAACATAGCATCTTTAAAAACATACTGCCAAGAGTCTAGCTGTCAAGACCTGAGAGAGAGGAGGAAGTTAGAATATTGGGCTGAGAAGTTCGTAAAAAAATTACAATGAGCCTGAGAAGGTATTAGTAGCCAGGTAGTACACAAACACTCTCCCAAACCCAACACAGCCCATAATACAACCAGATAGTGTGATATTATTATATGCTATGGGTATTGGGGGCTTCTCAGAGGACAGAGTTGCAGCTTCCTTCCCTGGCTGGAGATTAGGAACAGTCAGTCCAAAGAGGCTTTACATCCTAGGCTGCTGACTTTGCTGTAAGCTTCTGGAGTAGCTTCAAGACTCATTAGAAACTAGTCTTGTTGGGATCCAGATCCTAATCCCAAAGTCTGACTCCTGGCCTTCTCCATTCCTGCCTTATGCTCAGCATGACAGTCTCCTGTCTACTGATCCTGCCCAGTCTTTGGGATCATGCCTCAATCTGACAAATCATTTGAAACTGCCTCACCTCCGTCTAAGAACAAAACTTTGGTTCAATTTCTACCAGGACCTGTGTCCCAACCAATTCTCTGTGACTGCACCTCTAGCTTAAGCTCTGTCTCCAAGCAGCTGACCACCACTCTTTCCTTCTTGAATCTTCATTGACTTGGCAGGCTACAGTGCTGCCTTACACTGGATATATAACTTCAGGAGCATCCTAAGAAACTATTTAATAGAAAGTAAAAAGGAATTGGGGGAAGAAGAGTGATAAGAATACTATAGCTACCCGGCTGCAGTGGTTCAGTGGTTGAGCGTTGACCTATGAACCAAGAGGTCACTGTGCAATTCCCAGTCAGGACACATGCTCTGGTTGCAGGCTCAATCCCCAGTGTGTGGGGGGGATTGTGTGTGCAGGAGGCAGCAGATCAATGATTCTCTCTCATCATTGATGTTTCTATCTCTCTCTTCCTCTCTCTTCCTCTCTGAAATCAATAAAAATATATTTTTAAAAAGAATACTATAGGCATCCCTTTCTTAAATCATACCAAGTCACTAGCTCAATTACGTACCACTGTGCATATGAGAAAATGACAAAAAGATCTCTTAAAGAGCTCACACTGTACTCTCTTTTGTAATCAACTACCTCTGTTTTTTGAATGACTATAAGTATTTTTCCTAATTTTAAGAAAGGCCAATCTTCCCTGGATGGTGTAGCTCATTTGATTGAGTGTCATCCTGTACACCAAGAGATTGCCAGTTCAATTCCTGGTCAGGGGTCACAGCACATGCCTGGGTTGCAGGCTTGAACCCTACTAGGGAGCATGCATGAGGCAGCCAATGGACAGTTTTCTCTCTCTCTTTCAATAAATAAATAAATTAATTAATAAACTAAAAAAAAAACAATAAAAACATATTATAAAAAAAGCCAATCTACTTTTATTGCCAGGTGTTTCCACTTATACTTGAGTGCATTTCTTCATATAATGTTCAACCATCTAATTCGTTAAGGAAGAAAAAAGAAGAAATAAGTATTAAACCCTCCATAGTAAAACACTAGCAAAGAAAAGCAGCAGACTCAGCAAATGTAATATTGCTCACCATTAAGAGCTCCTCTGCCTTTATTATACGTTATTAACATAGCCTTTTGTTTTTGCTGCATTTATTCATTAGGAAGTCTGCATAAAGTATACTATAATAGCAGCCAACAGTCACTCTACTCCTACTGGAACATGAAAATAAAATTTAAATCATGTAGATCATTAGTAAATACAGTAACTAAGTCGTTTAATACTAGAGTATTAAACACAATATTCTCATTGTTATTTTGTATCATGATTCAAAACCAAATATACTATTATTTTTATGAAGTTCAGTTTAACTACAAGCTATAAAAACTAGTCCAATGCATATTTTAAGTATAATTATTATGTTTTTAAAATTTTGGAGTAGCAGACATATTTCTATGTCCTTCCTAGAAATAAAACCTATTGATCAGTAATTTATGAAAGTTGTATCATAATCTGACTACCAAAATGTCACCAGTTCATGTTAATTGAAAGGAAAGCCAGTATGACTAGTGGCGGGGAAAGGTAAAGAAAAAATACTTTTTTACAAGAACAGACTATGACAAATTTCCAATCAAAATATTTCTAAGCATTCGCCTCTTTTGTTAATGAAGATAATGCTGACTTTCAGGTGTTATGAGCAATGTTTATCACATGTCTTAAATAAGGAATAGAATAATGTAGACACTCAACAGAAATAGCAGTTGTATTATTATGGAATCCTCGTGCTCCAAGTTTTATAGCATTTTAGGAATCTACTTTATTGAATATGTAAGTGAAATAACTTGAGATCTTACCCTAAATGACCATGAGCAATATAGTCATCTGCATATTTAAATGATTCCTGGGGAGTATAAATCTATCTCTCCTACTTTTTCTGTTTGACATTTGGCTCCAAAATGCTTCCCCTAGTTTCTCTGGATCACTACTGACTTTGATCCATCTAGTTACCATTAAACAACAACCCACTCCAGTTCTCAAAGCTAACACCAATCTGAAACCAGGTTGTGATGGTTAACACATTTTGCTGGAAACTTGATCATTTCATCAGAATGTTACAAAGCAGTATCAAATATTTTTGCTCCCCAAATTCATAAGACACACCCTAATATGGAGGGTCTCTTATAGGCCAGCTGCTAAAGTTTCTTCTGGCATCACCTCTCTTTCCCCAGTTTCAAGGCTTTCAAGCTTTGGTCCCAGGGCATGCTAAAAGAAATGAAAAATCCCTAGATAGATGTGAAGGCTTGGATTACAATCCTTCCAACCTAACTAAAAGTAAACTTCTGTATTATTCGAAACAGTTAGCATTCTACTTGGAATTATTTACACTTAGATTACTTCCAATATCAGAGGACAAAGAATAAGTACTTAGCTTACTTCTGCAGGTCAATAAAGCTCACAATTAATCCCTTCCAGAACAAAGAGAAAGACTACCTACTCCCAAGGCACATTCCCACTTTCACTCTTCCAGCCCCAGGAAGTAATTTCCTGCATTTTTGTAAGTCAGTTTTATCCTAGCTGCCAGTCATCAAGGAATCAGAAATATTAAGGTTCAGTCTTGGACCACCTCACTACACTGAGTAACAATAATAAGGTCTTGCCAGACTATTTTAGTAAATGGATTTTTTAAAAAAACATTAGTACATTAACTGATTCTATGAATATAGGAAGCTGCCAACTTTCAATTAGAAAGCAGTTGGATTCTAAAGTAAGACAATAATTACTCTGCAGACTTGTTGAAGATTTTGTTAGATAGTACAAAGATAAACTTCAGGGTAGCCTGCATTCAAATAATCCAAAAAATCCAATTAATGAGCTTTTGATAAACTGTAAAGACAGGCTTCATTTGTCACTTTACTAATGTTAGTTCAACATTCCAGAATGATTTTATTTTGATACTAGTGGTCAGGTGCACAGATTCCTGCACCAGTGGAGTCCCTTGGCGTGGCCTGAGGGGATTGAGAAGAAACTGGCAGTCCAAAGCTGCCTGCCCCTCCTGCCTACTGCTCCCACTCATCCCAGCCCTGCTGCACCTGCCCTGGGCTTGTGCCCAGTCAGTCCCAATCAGGAGATGCTTGTGCTGCCACAGCGGCGCTCCCCAGCTGTAAGCCCTGCATCTGGCACCCGTCAGTCAACTGAGTGGCACTCCCACTGTGGGAGCACACTGACCACCAGGGGGCAGCTCCTGCATTGAATATCTGCCCCCTGGTGGTCAGAACACATCATAGCAACTGGTCAACCAGTTGACTGGTCATTCGGTTGTACAGTCGTTGGGTCACTTAGGCTTTTATATATATAGATTGATACAAAATTCCCAAGCAGACAAAAATTTTATCTGGTCTTTATTTTAAAACATGTTTTAATCTTTATTGTTGAAAATAGTACATATGACCCCATTTTTTCCCCATTCACCCCTTCCAGCTCACCCCCACCCCCTGCTCCAGGCCTTCACCACCCTATTTTCTGTGTCTATGGGTTATGAATATATGCATATAAGTTTTTTGGGTGATCTCTTCCCATCCACCCATTCTCTCCTCTCCTCCCCCCAACTTCCCTCTGAGATTCAACAGCCTGTTCCATCCTTCTATCTCTCTGGATCCATTTTGTTCATCAGTTTATTTTGTTTACTAGATTCCACATATGAGTGATATCATATGATACTTGTCTTTCTCAGACTGACTTATTTCTCTTTTTTAAAAAAATATTGATTTCAGAGAGGAAGGGAGAGGGAAAAAGAGAGAGAAACATCAATGATGAGAAAGAATCAACCTGGGCATATGCCTTGACCAGGAATTGAACCATGACCTCCTGGTTGATAGGTGAATAATCATCCACTGAGCCATGCCAGCCTGGCTGACTGTCTTATTTCACTTTGCATAATACTCCCCAGTTCCCTCCATGCTGTCCCAAAGGGTAAGAGATCCTTCTTTTTTACAGCAGCATAGTATCCCATTATGTAAATGCACCACAGCTTTTTTATTCACTCATCTACTGATAGCCACTTGGGGTGTTTCCAAATCTTAGCTATTGTAAATTGGGCTGCTATGAACATAGGGGTCCATGCATTATTTCTGATTGGTGTTTCAGGTTTCTTACTTTACAGACCAAGCTAAGGACACTAAAAAGAGAACAAGGTTCTTTCTTCACCTACTAAATGTTAAGCACCTTAGGAAACAATGTCTATCTTTTGTCTATGTTTCTCACAAAAACCCCCATGATTACCCAGATTTTACAAAGGAGGAAAGTGAGGCTCAGAAAATTTAAGTAACTTGCCCGTACTCGAACACTTAGATGGTTGAGCTGGATTCAAACCTAACTCTGTATGTTTCCAAAGCCCACATACTTTCTACTTTCCACATACCCATGAAATCACCCAATTTCCTGTGAAAATAATTGGTGCTTGTCAATCACATGCATTTGATGCAGTATTAGATCACACCGAATGAAATATATCTTTGCAAAAATTTATTGTTTAATTTTAACTTAGTCCACCTTTATAACTCTGAGAGGTCAAATCTTATTCTGCTTTGGATGTGTACACATAGTGCCAATTAGGAATTAAAATGAGTTACAAATGTGTCAAGAAGAGATTCTGCTGCTGAAATCCAGGTCAGGTTACTTGAAATGGATATATATCTTTCTCTTCTAAATGTTAATTAGATGTTCTATTTTATCTTCAAAAGTTTCTACAGAAATTTTCTTGAAGTTGACACATAGGTCAAGAGAGTTAAAAGATATCCTCAGCCCCCCTATTCTGAAAGGTTTATATAATTTTACTCAAAATTTTGAAATGAAGAAGAAAGCCAAATTTAAAAAAAAAAAACTGCTATAACCTCAGTATCCCTGCAATATCTTCAAAATTATTCAGTAGACCTAGTAAATGATAGCATGAAATGTAAGCTACTTCAGATTCCACTGAATTTGACATTGAATCATCTATATGCCAATAATAAAGTAAATCTTTTCAGACTCAATGCAGAGGTCTGTGCTCATTATTTTTTCAATAAGTATTTATGAACCATTTTGTTATATTTTATATAGTTTATCACTCAAAGCGCAAATAAATAGCAATAAACTTTGTGTTAAAAGAGTTTGAAAGTATAATTTTATCACTTCATGTGGTTGACCAAGAAGCCACTTTTTATGGGCATAATGTAACATGGTTCATAAACAGAGTGTATTGTGCTGCATTAAATTTTAACACTGATTATCAATGAAAAAATGCAATTCTAAAACTAAACTATCCAAACATCAAACAATCAAGCAGCAGCATATACATGAGAGTTGGGAGATCTGAGTTTATTCTTAGCTTTGCCTGTGTGACTTTGAATAAGTCATTTCACATCTCTGAGGCTTAGTTTTCCTTCTATAAAATGAAGATGTTGGACTAGAATTGGCTTTGCAATTTGTATCAGATTCCCTTGAGAGTTCTATAAAAATACCATGCCCAGAATTTATCTTAAGAAAATTCCATTCAGTGAATCTAGGATGGGGCCCAGAAATCTGCTTGCTTACCAAGGGCCCAGGGAATATGGATGCTAGAGGTGCACACAAACCACATGGTAATGTGCACTAAATCTAAATCCCTTTCCAGCTCTACCATTCCCCTACCCGTGGTCGGCAAACTGCGGATTGTGAGCCACATGCGGCTCTTTGGCCCCTTGAGTGTGGCTCTTCCTAAGCCTTAGGAGTACCCTAATTAAGTTAATAACAATGTACCTACCTATATAGTTTAAGTTTAAAAAATTTGGCTCTCAAAAGAAATTTCAATCGTTGTACTGTTGATATTTGGCTCTGTTGACTAATGAGTTTGCCGACCACTGACCCAGATCAACAGAGGTGTAGAAGGTGAGGGGAATGTAAAATACGTAAGGAGAGGGAAATGATGCAAACCCATTGCCCCCAGAAAAGCAACTGTAGTGGCATGGACTAGTGGTGGGGATTAGTTCATCCCACTATTTTTCCTTTGTCCGTTCTCCTGGAAAAAGAAAACAACCAGAATCCAAGAGCGTTGTTCCCAGTTGAGTTGAAGTTATTATGTAAAGCAAGTGGATCCGACAGTACAATGGAAGTGCTGTATCCCCAGTTATCCATTTAGGACCCAGGCTCTCATTCTCCCAGCTCTCAGGTATCTAATGAGTTTCCAAGCTGGGGGATTTGGGGAGTGGGAAGGAGCAATGGGCTGGATGCAAGAACACCTAATTGGTCTTTAGTCCCAGTCCCTGTGATTCAAGGATGTGGGAGAGCAAACATCCATCACTTGAGAGACTTGCTCAATGCTGGATGAATCAGTTCTCTCTATTCAACTAAGAAACCAAGAATATGGGAGAGGTGGGAGTCAGAGGTTGAATCACCACAAGTCACAGAGTAGATTTGCAGTAAGCGTGGGATTTGAGCTCAAGATTTTAATTCAAGGCCCCAGGTCATTTTGTCATCCTGGAGGGGTCTTTTCAGCTCCTAGGCCTACTTTCTGGTTTCACGCTGGAGGACACTGAGGCCCTGGCAAGCTAAATGACGTGTACGAGATCTGCAACCAGGTCTTCTGACTCAGGAACTCGGATTTGTTCTGCGATACCCCATTCAGTGCAGTTCCACATGCTAACCATGTTAGCTGGATGTCCTTTGAAGTAGGTCTTGAGGAATTAAGCTGTAAAAAACTACCCAGTACCACCTCATTCACCACCCACGTCTGCCTGACTCCTGAGGCAAGGCTCTTTCCATTGTGCCAACTCCTCTCTTTGTTAGTAATTGGGAGTGAGGACTCCAGCACAGGTCAAACAGCCACCACAGGTGGGTGTTTAATAAATGTCTTCACTGGAATGTAGGTAAAGGGGTTCTGAGACCCATTGCCAATGTGTGGAGGAGGGTTTCCCCCCACACCAATAAGGAATTCCTGGGCACCAGCAGGAGGTCTGAGAATTCAACTCAATTCTGACACTATGTACCCAGAGATAGAGTCAGATCCACAGGGTAAAGGTTCAGTTCTCCAAGGCTGCCCCCACCCTCCAAACTTCAGACATCAGTACCAAGCCCAGATTGTTGCCTGGGCTTCTGACCTACTTGCTATAGATTGGAGGTTGCCAGGACACCATCCTTGGGTTTGATTAATTTGCTGGAGCAGCTCACAGAACTCAGAGAAGCTCTGTGGGAATCCCACAGACATGAGAGAGTCAGAGACTCCACATACATGAGAATTTCAGCAACAGAAAGGGAAAATGAAGTATATATGACATTGAGCTGAGGATGAGATAAAGCATCTTGAGGCTTCAGAAGGGAGAAAGGTCATTCATAGGACTACAAGGAGAGATGTTCAGTAATTAAAAGTTTACCATGTGCTATACATAGGTCATAAAAAGTTATTTCTCGTGATAACTCTTATTATGGGGCAAGACCACTAACTTAAATTCTGTAAATTCTTTAAGCTTAAAATAATGCACAAGCCAAAGTGGCACACCTTGAGGGTGGCGGGGGTGGAAGTGGGGGCTGTTCTGAACACTAGCTACTCTGGTTTGAATCTTCACCCTCTCTTTGTCCTCAGGCTGTCTGAGTTCTTAATGTTTGCCCTGTTGCCATAAGTGCCCAGGTTCCATCCTTGGTATTGACCACTGGAATCCTGTTTGTCTTTCTTTTTCACACACACTCCAAGTGCCCTCTGCCCTCCCCCATGCACCTCTGGATCCAGGACTGGGCTTCTGCCTTAGTCATGCAATTCTTGTCATGCATGCAGACATTCTGTGTTCCTGGGGCCCCAGTCCAAATGAACCTGCACATTCTGGCCATGCTTATTAATAGAATAATAATATAATGTATAGTCAACTTTTTGTTGTTGCTAATCCTCACCTGAGGATATTTTTTCTATTGATTTTTTAGAGAATGTGGAAGAGGGAGGGAGGGAGGGAGGGAGAGAGAGAGAGAGAGAGAGAGAGAGAGAGAGAG
>NW_005363283.1:404097-411059 GCF_000412655.1 Myotis brandtii
TGTGTCTATGGGTTATGAATATATGCATATAAGTTTTTTGGGTGATCTCTTCCCATCCACCCATTCTCTCCTCTCCTCCCCCCAACTTCCCTCTGAGATTCAACAGCCTGTTCCATCCTTCTATCTCTCTGGATCCATTTTGTTCATCAGTTTATTTTGTTTACTAGATTCCACATATGAGTGATATCATATGATACTTGTCTTTCTCAGACTGACTTATTTCTCTTTTTTAAAAAAATATTGATTTCAGAGAGGAAGGGAGAGGGAAAAAGAGAGAGAAACATCAATGATGAGAAAGAATCAACCTGGGCATATGCCTTGACCAGGAATTGAACCATGACCTCCTGGTTGATAGGTGAATAATCATCCACTGAGCCATGCCAGCCTGGCTGACTGTCTTATTTCACTTTGCATAATACTCCCCAGTTCCCTCCATGCTGTCCCAAAGGGTAAGAGATCCTTCTTTTTTACAGCAGCATAGTATCCCATTATGTAAATGCACCACAGCTTTTTTATTCACTCATCTACTGATAGCCACTTGGGGTGTTTCCAAATCTTAGCTATTGTAAATTGGGCTGCTATGAACATAGGGGTCCATGCATTATTTCTGATTGGTGTTTCAGGTTTCTTACTTTACAGACCAAGCTAAGGACACTAAAAAGAGAACAAGGTTCTTTCTTCACCTACTAAATGTTAAGCACCTTAGGAAACAATGTCTATCTTTTGTCTATGTTTCTCACAAAAACCCCCATGATTACCCAGATTTTACAAAGGAGGAAAGTGAGGCTCAGAAAATTTAAGTAACTTGCCCGTACTCGAACACTTAGATGGTTGAGCTGGATTCAAACCTAACTCTGTATGTTTCCAAAGCCCACATACTTTCTACTTTCCACATACCCATGAAATCACCCAATTTCCTGTGAAAATAATTGGTGCTTGTCAATCACATGCATTTGATGCAGTATTAGATCACACCGAATGAAATATATCTTTGCAAAAATTTATTGTTTAATTTTAACTTAGTCCACCTTTATAACTCTGAGAGGTCAAATCTTATTCTGCTTTGGATGTGTACACATAGTGCCAATTAGGAATTAAAATGAGTTACAAATGTGTCAAGAAGAGATTCTGCTGCTGAAATCCAGGTCAGGTTACTTGAAATGGATATATATCTTTCTCTTCTAAATGTTAATTAGATGTTCTATTTTATCTTCAAAAGTTTCTACAGAAATTTTCTTGAAGTTGACACATAGGTCAAGAGAGTTAAAAGATATCCTCAGCCCCCCTATTCTGAAAGGTTTATATAATTTTACTCAAAATTTTGAAATGAAGAAGAAAGCCAAATTTAAAAAAAAAAAACTGCTATAACCTCAGTATCCCTGCAATATCTTCAAAATTATTCAGTAGACCTAGTAAATGATAGCATGAAATGTAAGCTACTTCAGATTCCACTGAATTTGACATTGAATCATCTATATGCCAATAATAAAGTAAATCTTTTCAGACTCAATGCAGAGGTCTGTGCTCATTATTTTTTCAATAAGTATTTATGAACCATTTTGTTATATTTTATATAGTTTATCACTCAAAGCGCAAATAAATAGCAATAAACTTTGTGTTAAAAGAGTTTGAAAGTATAATTTTATCACTTCATGTGGTTGACCAAGAAGCCACTTTTTATGGGCATAATGTAACATGGTTCATAAACAGAGTGTATTGTGCTGCATTAAATTTTAACACTGATTATCAATGAAAAAATGCAATTCTAAAACTAAACTATCCAAACATCAAACAATCAAGCAGCAGCATATACATGAGAGTTGGGAGATCTGAGTTTATTCTTAGCTTTGCCTGTGTGACTTTGAATAAGTCATTTCACATCTCTGAGGCTTAGTTTTCCTTCTATAAAATGAAGATGTTGGACTAGAATTGGCTTTGCAATTTGTATCAGATTCCCTTGAGAGTTCTATAAAAATACCATGCCCAGAATTTATCTTAAGAAAATTCCATTCAGTGAATCTAGGATGGGGCCCAGAAATCTGCTTGCTTACCAAGGGCCCAGGGAATATGGATGCTAGAGGTGCACACAAACCACATGGTAATGTGCACTAAATCTAAATCCCTTTCCAGCTCTACCATTCCCCTACCCGTGGTCGGCAAACTGCGGATTGTGAGCCACATGCGGCTCTTTGGCCCCTTGAGTGTGGCTCTTCCTAAGCCTTAGGAGTACCCTAATTAAGTTAATAACAATGTACCTACCTATATAGTTTAAGTTTAAAAAATTTGGCTCTCAAAAGAAATTTCAATCGTTGTACTGTTGATATTTGGCTCTGTTGACTAATGAGTTTGCCGACCACTGCAGCCTAGTCCATGGAAAATTCAGTAAAAATAGCAATCAAGATGGCATTTTTATTGTAGAAACTCTTATGTGGTGTTGGCCCATTTCAGGAGTCATTTTCTCAGGATATAGACTGCTGCCTGTAGTGTTTACAGTTTTCTTTGAAAAAACATCTAAATAGTGGATGAAAAAAAATCCTGAGTCAACTTTAAAAGAAGAAGGAGGGAAGAAGGTAGGAAAGAAAGCAGCAGGCCTATACACAAAACAGAGATTCTTAGGCAATCAATTGCTTTTAGCCAACAACTATACTCAAAATAATCACTAACTGCCCTAACCGGTTTGGCTCAGTGGATGGAGTGTAGGCCTGTGGACTCAAGGGTCCCGGGTTTGATTCCGGTCAGGGGCATGTACCTTGGTTGCGGGCACATCCCCAGTAGGGGGCGTGCAGGAGGCAGCTGATCAATGTTTCTAACTCTCTATCCCTCTCCCTTCCTCTCTGTAAAAAAATCAATAAAATATATTTTAAAAAATAATAATCACTAACATTTTGCAAGTAGAAAAATTCTTAAAGATAACAAATTACTTTGGTATCTCAATGAATGATAATTGAACACGAATGAAAGCAGCCTTGTAGATCTGCAATTATAGATCACTCTTCCTACTCCCCTGTATTTTTTATACCTTTCTATATAGAATGCTTTGTTATATTAATATATCTTAGTAGCTTTTTAAAATTAAGGTGCTATTGCATATTAATAGTGGAAATTGATAAAAATTGTGTAATTTAACTCCATGTAGGTATTAGGTTTCATTATGGTTTTAGGACTCTTTTAGGTAAACCACTTAGTTAAAAATCAGTGAAGTATAATTTAATGAAGCAGGGTGGCCTGTGATCAATATCATCTCTACAGCTCAAGACAGTTTGGCTAATGGCCATAGCAGGAATAACAAATGAACACTTTCATTTTTTGCCTATATACCCCAATATTGTCAATGTAAATCATAGTGGATCTGTAAAAATCCTTGAGTAAGTCCTATATATTTGAATTCTGAGTAACTGGAACTGTATAACAGGGACTCAGGCTTATCAAAAATTGTTATGTACTATTTATTTGTATTTAAGAGATAGGAGTTATCTTTGGTTGAGTGATTATATTTTATAAAAATTGTAAGCAGAACATCGATTCATTAATTTGACAATTGTCCTTTCTTGCTGCAACTAATAACTTACATTTACCACTTAGTAATACTGTACATGTCTTCATAAATATTAGTATTTCTATTGAAAAATGTATTTAAATGAAACAATTCAATATATTTAAATGATGGTAAATAAATTGTCTAATTCAAATGGTGTCATTTTCTGAGCTGTACCAACTAGATCTGTATATAAAGCACTAAAGGATCAGCATACTGAATTCATTATTCTAGAGCAATGATGTGTAGAAAAAAATGAGCTTGCTTTTGCTTCTTTTCAAAATATTAATAAAATGATACTGATGCTACTACTGTACTTGAGTTATTTTGATGCCCAGGGTGAGGGACAGATCTGGTGATGATTATGCCTCCAGTTTTGTCATGGTTTCCTGGGATTTCCCCAAAGTGATGCTTTAGAGAAACTGCATATGGTTCCTCCACCCCAAATAGACTTCAAGCTATTTTTCTTTGAGAATTTTGGGCATATTTAGGTTATCAAAAGTGTCATAAAATTTGAAGGTATTTTTCTTTTTTAATTTGCCTAGGAACCATAGTATTACCACAGATAGATGCAAATGTTGTTTGACATTTGTGCTGGGGCCATTACATTTGACTTAGAGGTGGCCTCACCTGCAATAATCAGGTGAATAGGGGTGTGTATCATGTGTCATTGTAATGTCACTTAGAAAATTTCCTAGGAGATGAAAAATGGAAGGAAAAAAAGAACTGAGATCACATCTTACCTAATAATAGACAAACATGTAAATTAACCATCCCTCTGCTATGCTCACCAGCCAATCAGGAGAGTATGCAAATTAACCCAACAAAGATGGAGGTTAATTTGCATACGTAGGGACAAAGCAGCAGAGTGAAGACTGAAGGCTGGGTCTGGAGCCACGAAGACTGAAGGCTCCGGAGTGAAGGCCTGGGTCCCGTGTGCTGGAGGAAAACTGGTGCCGGCAGCCAGGGGAAGCGAAGGCCTATTGCACAAATCTTTTCGTGCAATGGGCCTCTAGTATGAGTAATAAATCATCAAGATGCAAGGTAAAAAATACATTCTCTTCATTGCTTTGCAATGAGGGTTGAATGCTGCATCCAGCTATTCCTGGGAAATTATTTTATTTACTTTCTAGATTTTACGCACCTCCCCTCTGAACCCATACTTTCTAAACCCTGCTTCATTTTGTACAAATCACAAGTTCAGGGAAAATCTGGAATGTGTCATCCTTGATTTTTTTAATATTAATAGCCCAGTCCTCTTAATAAATGGTGACTTAAAAAAAGTCACAAATACTTAATGCAAATCCTTAGTAGCTGTTCTTCTGGATATAACCCTTTAGAACTTGGCAACTTGTGTGCAGACACTTTTGTATGTTCCAGCAGAGTCAGCATTAAGCCCTCTACCATGTCCCATAGTTTACCATATATTTGTACTAGCTAAACATAAATACATAAATAAAATCAACAGAACTTAGTCCAGAGGCTCAACTGCATTATATTATGCCAATGACAAGCAATGTCAAACTCAATAAATTTGGTTTCTTCCTGAACACATTAGCTTGTAACTCCAGACCAACTTCCAGTTGCAGTGAGATTAATAGGATGGAATGTGTCAAGATAAATGAAATACCTACTAATGCTGTCCTAAGCCTTATCTATAAAATCTATGGCTTTTGCCATGTATATTCACTCCCAAGTGCAGTAAATTTAAATATGGTTCTTACTGATAAATCATTTGACTCAGTCAACAAGGAGGGGGATCTAGAACCCTTAGAAAGCAGGTGCCATAGCTATGTGATGCTTGATACAATTGGCTGAGAGCCATACGTTTTTCTATACCTTTGCGCCTTTTTCTTTACTGCCATTTTCTTGGTTTTGCCCCATTTTCCCTTCCTCCCTTGATCAATCCAGCATGTCAGAGGTTTTCAAGCTGTGAGATACAATCTATTAGTAACCCATAAAATCAATTTTGTAGGCCTCAGCCAGCCATTTTAAAAATCAAGTACAATAGAATATTTCAGGGTGCATGTCTATGACAAGGGTAATATTGTTTCAGAAACCTGTTTCAACCCATGACTGTGCCCTTGGTCATGATGGAAAATATATTTCTTCATAAAGATCAGCACCAGTGTACATTGCCTGTCTCCATTCACGATACTTGGAGTATAAGAGGTGGCAGGCTGCAGGGCATCAGGGAGCTTAACATCTTGCTCTGATTCTGTCACTGAGTCAAAATGTACATTATGTCTCTTCCATTTATTGAAGTGTTAAATAAGCATAAGATACTTACACACACACACACATATGTATTATATATGCACACACACAAAGCATACGTATATATATAACAGTTGTATAGATAGATATAGATGATTATAGATAGATATAGATATAGATATAGATATAGATATAGATATAGATATAGGTATAGGTATAGGTATAGGTATAGGTATAGGTAGAATATAGATATAGATATAGATATAGATATAGATATAGATATAGATAGATATAGATATAATAAAAGCCTAAGTGACCTTTATGGCAGACGACCAGAATGACCAGTCACTATGATGCGCATTGACCACCAGGGAGCAGGCGCTCAATGCAGGAACTGTCCCCTGATGGTCAGTGCACTACCACAGGGGGTGCGCTGTTCAGCCAGAAGCCGGGCTCATGGCTGGCAAGCACAGTAGTGGTGGTGGGTGGTGGGAGCCTCTCCTGCTTCCACTGAAGTGCTAAGGAGCAGTAAGCCGAGCAGTAAGGAGCCTGCCATTAAGGAGCAGTGAGCTGAGTGGTAAGGAGCGAGGGATCCTGGATTGCAAGAGGGATGTCTGACTGCCAGATTAGGCCAAATCCCCCGGGGAGCGGGCTTAAGCCAGCAGGTGGTCATCCCTTGAGGGGTCCCATTTCATGCACCGGGCCTCTAGTAGATATATAAATATAGATACTAGTGCTACTGGGTAGTGGTAGAGGCCAGGGATGCTGCTAAACTTCCCATATTGCACATAACAGACCTTTGCAATAAATAATTATCTGGTCCAAAACGTTAATAGTGTCAAGGTTGAGAAACCCTGATATATACATATATCCAACTATTTGGAAAAACCTAAGAAAAAGATGGAATGTTTTAAAGTTTTCATTTCAATGCTTGTCATTATACAGCTCCAATCAGAATCATAAATAACTTTCTAATCCTGATTTTAGTATCCAATTTAAGTTCAAATATTGCTTTATCACTAAAATCATTGTTTTGTTGATTTTACTTATTTTAAGAAGTGATATTAAGAATCCCTCATTTCGCCCTAACCAGTTTGGCTCAGTGGATAGAGCTTCAGCCTGTGGACTCAAGGGTCCCAGGTTCGATTCCAGTCAAGGGCATGTACCTTGGTTGCGGGCACATCCCCAGTAGGGAGTGTGCAGGAGGCAG
>NW_005363283.1:412336-415655 GCF_000412655.1 Myotis brandtii
AACTCTCTATCCCTCTCCCTTCCTCTCTGTAAAAAATCAATAAAATATATTTAAAAAAAGAATCCCTCATTTCTGGTTCTCCTCTCACATATGTGTTCCACTTCACAATTTTCAAGGACTTTGGTATGAATCCCATCCTTACTGACTGCACATGGCAGGTTCTAGTATACATTCTGATACGTGGGGATGCTGAGAGAAGTGCAGTGCCTTCCTGGTATGAAGCAGAGGTGGAACTGAACCCAGGTTGTTGGTTTCCAAGGGTTTAGACATGTATTTGATTAAAAGACAAATTACTCTTGGCTCTGGCCTAGCACTATTCCAACCAAGCCAACCTGCCTTCAAAATGATCATAAAAAATGAATTAAATTTAAAAATATCTACACTTTCAACAGCATCACAGAACCAAAGTCTACAATATCCTTTAAACTATAATTACTGGTCTTAACAGTGTGCCCTCTGTGTTGAATCTCCTTATTTGGAATTTGTCATCCTCTCTCTGAACTATTCTTTGAAACATTTGGTTGAAAACTGACAGTATTCTCTGAAAACACCTCACATCTGTCTTAGAATTTATGACTCTGCATGAAGTTTCTACTTCGTATATTTTTTGTTTATTTTTTAAAGCTTTCCAGGTATGGCTAGGTGTGGAAATATGGAGAAACAACAGTCTTATACAAACTATGTATTACATGGTAATAGGACAACATTTCCATCATCCTAGAAATGTATGCACATGTCTTTTTTGTATTCGTCCTAGATGATATATCTGATTTTCTCCTAATCTGAGAATAAAATTATAAAATCACAAGCATAATTTTATTTCTTTATATCCTCACTAACATTGCTATCAGGAATCTTTAAGCCCTTTACCAGTAGTGATATGAGCTAAGCAATAGAGAACAGGACAGAAATATCTAGATGCATTTACAATGCCACTAGAACAGCACATTAATCATGCCACTTTTATTAATTAACAAAAGTATATTAATATGCATGTCTTTGATATTCAGTTATATCAGGAAAATACACAGAAACTTTTAGAAAAGTCAGTATATAACATCTTTCAAATAAATTGATACAGTGAAAACTCTCACAAGCTTCTAGCTCTCTCCTGCAATTATCTATGCAACAGCCCTCACAGAAAGTTTTGTATTGCTCATCATTTTGTGTATGCGTGCATTCAGGACACCCTTCAAAATAACTACCCACCTACTTGCACATTTGATACTAACAGAAAGAAGTCTGCTTTTTCATTTTATCTAATATCAATGTAATCCGTTGTGGAAAGGCAGGTTTCTAAATGCTTTTATGAAGGCTGGTAAACACATGAGGCTAAGTAAAATTGATGCACATCATATTATACATTTTTGTACTGGATCAAAATAAAATACCAGTTTTTTTTATTGATGCCATGTTCCTCATCTTATCTGTATACAATTTATTGCTTTTGTGTGTGTTCCTGTTAGCTAGAGACACACCACCCTTCTCAGTAAACTGTCTCCTTTTCTTCAACCTAACTGTCTCATTATTTCTGCCTGTGAATGGACTCTTAGCTCTGTGTTTTGTGGTTGTTTATAGCACCCATTAAATAACTACAGTAAAATATGACATGGTCTGAAATGATGTAAAGACAGAGAGGATACAGCATTAACTGTCTGCAGTTGGTAATAATGTGCACAGGCTGCTGCTATAGTCTGTAGCAAATAGCACAGTGATATGTTTTACACAAATAAGAATATTAGTAAAACAGGGCAATGTTTCTGAATATGTAACTGTAAATAGCCTGCCCCTGTGCATATGTGAGAACTGTGTTATTCTGAAACTGCTTATCTGACTGGCAGGAAAATCTCAAAAAGTTTTTCTCAGAGATGAAGTAAAAATAACAGCAACGATCCTTAAAATGTCAGAGATATGATTATAAGAGATTGTTCTTTGGAGTATTATTAAGTAAACTCTGCATATGTTCAAAATATAAAATTATCAGTAATTTTCCTTTAAGAAGGCCTAGCATGGTCTCCTTCCATTCTGAAAAGAAAGCCAAGAAGAGAAGGAGGAAGCACAGAAGATTCCCCAGGATAAGGACAAGAATGAGGGGGAAGTCAGTGCTGTGAGAACCTGGTTTAAATGTATAAGAAGGAAATAATCTTGAAACCAGACAAATCTCAACAGGAATTCATTAGCAAGAGAGCTAAATTTTGCTGTAATTTTGCACCCCTCTCCTCCCACCATCCCTTCTATTGTCCACCATCAAGCTTGTGGATATTCTCAAGATTTGGGGAACTTCCAGACTCTGGAGGGGGTATGAGAAGGACATGGGATGGTGACAACTTTAAAGCCACTATTCTGCAAGATTGAGGGGGAATGTCTTGGTGCCATCAAATAAACTCCTTACTCTGGTTTATGTTAATAAACTGCAACTTCCTTCATCCATCTGGTGGGTGTACCCTGGGAGGGTTGAAGAGAGGCCCTAGGAAAGGTATGTCTTGAAGGGAGCTATAATGATCTTGGCAAAAACCACACCTACCTTTTGAACTACAGTGATAATTTCACTGAGAGCCTTCTTTTAATTGAGTCACAACCACGAAGACTACTTTAAGTGGAAAAAGAAAGGAGAATCAGGAAGGGAGGATGGCCAAAAGTATAATAGATCCAGGCTACGTCATAAAGAAGAAAAAGAATCAAAACAGGGACTGGAATGATGCTAAGGGTTTGCTTTTGTTAACACGTTGGCATTAGTCTAGCTCAGCGGCACATTCTATGGAAATTCCTTGTTTACCATCCTCCTAGGAGGTCCTTAAATATCTGCCTGCAACCTCCAGCAACTGGGCTCATACTAGTAGGCAGCCCGCCCCGAGGGTGTTCAGGTCAGAGGGCAGACTGCTCCTGCACTTGCCATAACTTCCACCCAGTGGTCTTAATCTCCCCTTGGCTTTGGTACCGACCTAGTGCCATCCTTATTTCCCTTGACTGAATCTGAGCTGCAGCCCATGGCAGAAGCTGCAAGGACTGGGCAGAGTTCCAGGTGCGAGGGGCCCAGAGGCATGAACAGCGCTCCACCGCGCTTGTCAGAGAAATGGAGCTGTAGCTCCTCTGTGGACTGGTTTATCTCCTCCCCGCCTCCTCCCGGGTGCACAGCAGGGACTTTTGATCTGCAGAGTGATTGATAAGTGGGAGAGGGGCCACCGTCCCTTCCTCCCTCTTCCTCCTCCCGCTCCCTCCAGCTCTGCTTCACTCCTCCCCCTCGGCTCCCTCCCTCTTTCCTGCTGGAAGCCCTGCCCCACGGCGAGCCGCTCCAGTGGGAATCTGCCTGCCCTGGGGC
>NW_005363283.1:416097-464734 GCF_000412655.1 Myotis brandtii
GCGGCAACGGGCCCCGCGCCCGGCATCTGGCGTCTAGCAGCAGCGGGAGAGCAGGTAGGAATGCGCTAGCGGTCGAGGCCCCGTGGCTGGGCGATGCGCAACTTGCCTAGTCCCCAGGTCGCCCTGAAGAGTCCTTGGGGAATGGTATTTGTTGAGGATTGGGCTGGTGGTTAGGGAAGGAAAGGAGGCCGCGGACAGGCACTTGAATCCCCCCACACACCACTGAAGGCTTAGGGACTCCTCCTCTTAAGCCCCTGGTGGCCTGGCGAGCGGCAGGGTGGACGTGGGTTGCACGCCCGCCGCACCTACAGCACCCTGGGGAAGCATTGGTGACCGGTGCCAGACTACTTGGTTAAATGCGAGTGAGACGGAGGCCACCGAGTCCCAGTTTTTGCCTCCCTCGCCTTCGCGAGGAGAGGTAGCGTTTGCCTTATTTTAGCGTCCGCCTCTGCCTCTCTGGGGCTCCCAGTTCATCTTACCGCTGCCTTAAAGCCCGCTTTACCTAGCGGGGTACTGCGGTCGTTCTTCCCGGAGACACGGGGCCCAATGAAACTTACTTAAAGTGCTTTATCGGGGTTGTGGATAATTTGGTAGCAATACCTATGTTTGGGAAAGCGGCTGGGGAAGCTCAGGGACAGGCAGTAGAGGGATGAGTGGTAAGAGGGTCCATGGAAGGAAGATCTGCACAATAACTCAAGGTCCCCCATGTTGTTCCCAGCAGCTAGCGTACCTCCTCATTTCCTTTATTGTGATTATCAAGAATTTCAAGTGTCCCCAGCTCCCCCAATCTATTTACATATCCCTCTCTGAAATTCCTATGAAAAGAGTGTTTTCAAGAAGTATTGACAGTATCATCAATGCCTTGAAGGAAGTTACTATATTTGAGAACGAAAACTAATATTTAATATTTCAATTTCAAATACAATTTTTTTTTAAAAAGACCACATTAGGGTAAAACACCACCACCGGTATTTAAGTTTAGGTAGTTCTCAAATTCACCTTAAGCAGTAGTGAGCTTTTTAGAAAGCTGCTGGACTGGGATTTAGAATTCCTGGGTTCTGTTTCTAATTTTATAGATTCTTCTATTTTAAGCAAGTCAGCATTTTCCCTGGTTGAGGAATATCCTCATCTATAAAATGAATCTGATTTCAAATATTTTTGTCCAGCTCTCATGCTGGCTTTTACTTCAATGAAATATTAACCTAATTAATAAATGTTTGTTAAATGAACGACTGAATGAGTACACCGTATCTCTCTAGGAACTATGTATATCTAATTATTTGGAAATATGTAGAAACAAATGCCCCTTGGTTATGAAAGGATGCTTAATCATGCTCGCACTGCATCACTCTGCTTGCATCTAATGATGCAATTGAAATAGAGTGTGAGGTCCCTTCCCCCTCTGAGGACAACTCCTCTCAATGTTGCCCTTTGGCATACAGAAGGGCAATTTGAGGCCCCAGAAGGAAAGGATCTTGCCCCAAACCAAGTAAGAATTACAGAATGGGGAGGAAGATTATGATGTGTGCTTCAAAGCTCTTCCCCTAAGAAAAAGGAGGAGAAAAGAAAAAAGCCCTAGAAAAATTACCAAGGTGACTGCCAGAACTACAGAGCTACAGGTTGCCTTAGCGCCTAAGTTTATAAACTGTCCGGAGCCCTTCTTGGGGAGGAAGAGCTTAAACAGGAGAACAATTCAAGGATCTGAGTTTAATAAGAAAGGAGGAGGGGAGAAGTGGGGAGCTTTCCCTTCTCAGATGGCTTGGTTTGCTTATGTGATCATCTCTCTGGAATTTGGCCCAGCAATGGCACCCTGTGTTGACTCCCTCTGCAGCAAGCTAGGACTGAAGACACAGGGAAATGTTTTGTGGGACAGGCACATGGCTTGGTCAATTCCTTTTTCCACTCTCTTTCATTCCTTCTTTTTCCCTTGAGAGAGAGCCCTTGGCAATTCCTGGCAATAGCAAATATTCACATGTTGCAAATGGACTCCACATGGAGACTCCTGAGTTCAGGGGACCTTAAGATAACAAAGAAGAAATGAGATAATGAAGGCAAAACCCAACACCTGGCCATTAGTAATGCTGTGGGAAGCTTATCTGAATTCCATTGAATGTCAGAGCTGGAAGGGCCCATATAGTCCATCCCTTTTGCCAATGGGAACGGGAAGATTCAGAAATAAGTGACATACCTTGCAACAGAGCTAGATCAGAACCCAGGTCTACCGGATGTCAGGCGGGACTCCATCATCAATCCTCTCTTTCTCAGGACCCAGTCTTCCTGCATTGCTGTTTTCTGTTCTCCTAGCTCCCTGGCCCCTGCCTGCAGCCTGGAGGGCTTAGGCACCCTTCTGGGGGCTCCCACTCCCAGCTGAGGCTCAGCCTGGCAGTGTCTTTCTGACACCCATTCTTCTCCTTCCTTTGGGCAAAAAGCACACATTTAAACCTCATTATCTGATTAAGTGTAAACCTCAGGAGGAGAAGGGTTTTGTTGTTTATCTCAGTCTATAAGCTAATGTTGAGCTAGCTTTCTGAAACCAGGCAAATATCTGGCCAGTCACAACCCAGAAAGTAATTCTTTAAGCACTGAAACAAAGCTCTGTATGTAAAGCATACATAGGAGAACTCCCCATCCTCCTACACAGACACACTGCTGCATGCACACACCCACCCTTGCACCAAAAGCGTTTGAGCTAGGAGGCTGGCAGGCGGGCCCCAGTCCTGTAGCAAGAGAGGCACATCTACACACAAGGGGAGCGGGGGGAGGGGAGAGAGACTGAGACAGAGGATCTGGACCCCTGGTTGGGAATCTGGAATGAGACCCCCTAGAATGGCCATCAGGGAGGGGCAAGTGGAGGAAACCTCTAAGAGAGTCCCAGCCCCTTAGTGTGCCCCTGCTGGCGAGCCCCTCCCCGGGAGCTTCGCTAACCTCTAGCCGCCCGCCGGGTTGGAGGTGGAGTAGTTCAGGATAAACTGACGCAACCCTGGTTTGAGCTTTGCAAAACCACTAGCTGGAAAGGGAAGCATTTGCCCCTCCCTCCCCCAGAGCGCGTTCTCGATCCATCCCCTTGCCCCCTCCCCCCCCCGTGACGTCACCCTAGCCCTGTCCCAGGGAGCCTGCAAAGCCTCTCAAATTCAAACTGCTAGGCGCACTGCTACCACTGCCACCGGATTGGAAGCGCGCACCTAGGCTTGGCTGTCCCCGCAGCCTGCCAACCCGGCGGGCTCCCCTACCATCCTACGCAAGCGCACCCAGGGTCGGATTCGGCTCAGCTTCCCTGCGCTCCAACCCTCCTCTTCCTCTCCTGCTGCCTGCCAGATATCTTATTTCTGCTCACCCCCATCCACCCCCAGCCAAATTGAATCAACCAACAGAGAGCAGAGCACCCCCCTCCCCGGAAGCGGAGCCTCCTTTTACCTTGCTCTCTCTCTTTTCCTGAAGATGCTAAACTACTGGCGGACTGCAGAGGAGAGGAGTCCCGTCTTCTCCTGATGTGTGAGTAACCCCCACGCCACGCTATCTTTGCTCTTCTATCCTCCCCCTCTCCCCTCGCCAGTCCCCAGATTTTCCAACCCCCTTTTTGCGCAGCTAAAAAAAAAAAAAAAAAAAAAAAAGTGAAGCAATTTCTGCTTCGAGCCCAGAAACGGGCGAGCCGCTCGTCTGATAGCTCTTAAATATGCCCCAGGGGAGGAGGAGATGGGTTGGATTTAGTAGGACAACTCGGTTACTAATAACTCCAGGGCTGGCTGAGACCCGCAGGGAAATCAGGTGCAAGCACGTGTGTTCGGAGACGCGTGTGTGGGTGTGCTGGGGGAGGGGGGAGCGATGGGAGGGGGGAACCCTGAGAAAAGAAACCGCTTTGAAAAACGCAGTGATTTCATTATGCCATGTGGTCCACTCCCTGCACTCTCCTTCCCTTCCTCCCATTCTGCTCTCTTGCTTTGCCATTTTAATTGGGCTTCCTTGTTTCTTTCTCCCTGAACCCTGCTCTCTCCTGCCCCCCCTTCCCCAAGGTTTGCCTGTAGGTACCTGAGCTGACACCAAAGGTGCCTAAAGATGCTGAGCAGCGTTTGGTTCCTCAGTGTGTTAATGGTGGCCGGGTTCTTACAGACAGAGAGTCGCAAAACTGCCAAAGACATTTGCAAGATCCGCTGCCTGTGCGAAGAGAAGGAAAACGTACTGAATATTAACTGTGAAAACAAAGGATTTACTACTGTCAGCCTGCTCCAGCCTCCCCAGTATAGAATCTACCAGCTTTTCCTCAATGGAAACCTCCTGACAAGACTGTACCCAAACGAGTTTGTAAATTACTCCAATGCAGTGACTCTCCACCTAGGTAACAACGGTCTGCAGGAGATCCGAACTGGAGCATTCAGTGGCCTGAAAACACTCAAGAGACTACACCTCAACAACAACAAGCTCGAGGTGCTGAGGGAGGACACCTTCCTGGGCCTGGAAAGCCTTGAATACCTCCAGGCTGACTACAATTACATCAGTGCCATTGAGGCAGGGGCATTCAGCAAACTTAATAAGCTCAAAGTACTCATACTGAATGACAACCTTCTTCTGTCACTGCCCAGCAATGTGTTCCGGTTTGTCCTGCTGACCCACTTAGACCTGAGAGGAAACAGGCTGAAAGTGATGCCTTTCGCTGGTGTCCTTGAACATATTGGAGGGATCATGGAGATTCAGCTGGAGGAAAACCCATGGAACTGCACTTGTGACTTACTTCCTCTCAAGGCTTGGCTGGACACCATAACTGTTTTTGTGGGAGAGATTGTCTGCGAAACTCCCTTTAGATTGCATGGGAAAGATGTGACCCAACTGACCAGGCAAGACCTCTGTCCCAGAAAAAGTTCTGGTGACTCCAGGGGCAGCCATGCTGACACACACATCCAAAGGCTGTCACCTACAATGAATCCTGCTCTCAACCCAACCAGGGCTCCAAAAGCCAGCCGACCACCCAAAATGAGAAATCGTCCAACTCCCCGGGTCACTGTTTCGAAGGAACGGCAGAGCTTTGGCCCGATCATGGTGTACCAGACCAAGTCCCCTGTGCCCCTAACCTGCCCCAGTAGCTGTGTGTGCACCTCTCAGAGCTCAGACAATGGTTTAAATGTAAACTGCCAAGAAAGGAAGTTCACTAATATATCCGACCTGCAGCCCAAACCTACCAGTCCAAAGAAACTCTACCTGACAGGGAACTATCTTCAAACTGTCTATAAAAATGACCTCTTAGATTATAGTTCTTTGGATTTGTTACATTTAGGAAACAACAGGATTGCAGTCATTCAGGAAGGTGCTTTCACAAACTTGACCAGTTTACGCAGACTTTATCTAAATGGCAATTACCTTGAAGTGCTGTATCCTTCTATGTTTGATGGACTGCAAAGCTTGCAGTATCTCTATTTAGAATATAATGTCATTAAGGAAATTAAGCCGCTAACCTTTGATGCTTTGATTAACCTACAGCTACTGTTTCTGAATAACAACTTGCTGAGGTCCTTGCCTGATAACATATTTGGGGGCACAGCCCTCACCAGGCTGAATCTGAGAAACAACCATTTTTCTCACCTGCCTGTGAAAGGGGTTCTGGATCAGCTTCCAGCTTTTATCCAGATAGATCTGCAAGAGAACCCGTGGGACTGCACCTGTGACATCATGGGGTTAAAGGACTGGACAGAGCATGCCAATTCCCCTGTCATCATCAATGAGGTGACCTGTGAGTCTCCTGCTAAGCATGCAGGGGAGATCCTGAAGTTTCTGGGGAGGGAGGCTATCTGTCCAGACAGTCCGAACTTGTCAGACGGAACTATTCTGTCAATGAATCACAACACAAACACACCTCGGTCACTTAGTGTGTCTCCCAGTTCCTATCCTGAACTACACACTGAAGTCCCACTTTCTGTCTTAATTTTAGGATTGCTTGTTGTCTTTATTTTATCTGTCTGTTTTGGGGCTGGTTTATTCGTCTTTGTCCTGAAACGCCGAAAGGGGGTGCCAAGTGTTCCGAGGAATGCCAACAACTTAGATGTAAGTTCCTTTCAGTTACAGTATGGGTCTTACAACAGTGAGACTCAAGATAAAACAGATGGCCATGTCTATAATTATATCCCCCCACCTGTGGGGCAGATGTGCCAAAACCCCATCTACATGCAGAAGGAAGGAGACCCAGTGGCCTATTACAGAAACCTGCAAGAATTCAGCTACAGCAACCTGGAAGAGAAAAAAGATGAGCCAGCTACTGTTGCTTACACTATAAGTGCCACTGAATTGCTAGAAAAGCAGGCCACACCAAGGGAGCCTGAGCTACTGTATCAGAATATTGCTGAGCGAGTCAAGGAACTCCCCAGTGCAGGACTAGTCCACTATAACTTTTGTACCTTACCTAAAAGGCAGTTCGCCCCTTCATATGAATCTCGACGCCAAAACCAAGACAGAATCAATAAAACCGTTTTATATGGAACTCCCAGGAAATGCTTTGTGGGGCAGTCAAAACCTGACCACCCTTTACTGCAAGCTAAGCCACAATCAGAACCAGACTACCTCGAAGTTCTGGAAAAACAAACTGCAATCAGTCAGCTGTGAAGGGAAATCATTTATAACCCTAAGCATCAAAGGATGCTGCTCCAAACTGTTGGGAGCAGGGCATTTGTTTTCCTGTTTGTGTTCTCCCTTTCCCATTGTCAGTGGGGGTTTTTGAAAATGTGTGGGGGATGGAGTGAAGCAAATGATAATGCTTTTTCAAGCTTTCTTTTAAATTATTTCTTTCTTACTCCTGTCGCCACCTCTTTTTCTTTCTCTTCTTAGGAATCATCATTGAACATGAATGTTTCTACAATGCATTTTTTCATATATTTTGTTTATGGTTTTGCTGCTCTTCTTTGATTTTTCCAGTGGGGGATGGGAAGAGGAGACTAGTGAATGAAGAAAGAGTAAGCAAGCTTTTCAAATGAAATTAGCTATTTAGTGTATTTTGTAAAAGATCTCAAAAGATCTTTTGAGTCTATAAACTCTTCTGTAAATAATGATATATGGTATTTTCATCTTTAGTTACCAAGTATAGCCAATAGGCCTCACTTCTTTGTGTTAAAGTGCCTTTGCACTTTAAGTACATTACTTATATGTTGCTTTTAGCTTTGATAAGCTGAACATATTTTAATGTGTTGTATTTTTGAAATTAAAACAATGTAAAATAGATTAAAATGTCAGCTATATTAAGTCAATGTACAGTTTGCTTGAGTTATAGAAACAAGCCTGTCATCAAATGACTCTAGTTCTAGGACTTTATAGATTTAACTGTAAAATATTTCCTTTCTGCTGGGTTTGTTCTAAGTGATTTTATTTAAGTCAACTAAGGGAATTTAACAGTGGACTAGAGGTAATAAACTGCCTCAGTCTGGATTAGTAATTCATTAATAAAATATATTTAACCCAATATCAGAGTGAATTGAACAATTAATGCCCTTCTGTAAATCATTATTTTACATTAACATGGTCAGTGTTTTAGATTATTTTCCTAATTAAGAATACATTACACAACTTGTAATATATTTTCTGCTTTAAATTAGATATTTTTATATATTTCAATGATAGAGACTGTATTTCTAACTTTTTAATTGAAATTAATATTTTTTCTGCCTATTGAAACATTTTCTATAAACATACACCAGTAGAGGCCGCCACACACCTCATTTAATAAAGACATATGAGCCATTAAATACCTTGAAGGAAGATTTCAAAGGTGGGATTTAAACTTCCCAAGTAAATTATCTATAAATTCAAGGCAGCAGAGACAAATGTAAGCATTACTTTCCTTTAGGATTAAAAATTAGACTCAGAATTCTCAATTTTCACATGTTCAGAGAAAGCAACGTTTTCCTCTTGAGTTCATTGAAGCATCGACAGGGTGCTATCAAATCATGTACTATTTGCATCTCCAAATAGATTAATAAGTACCTAAACCAAGAAAGTAAGCATCTTTTTTTCTTGTGCCTTTTTTAGGCATGTGTTACTGGAATTTTTCCTTGTCAGTTTGAGCAAGCCTTTTGTTTTGGTTTTAGCGTTAAAGTGATTTTTAACTAACCAAGTTTATATAACATTTATGAAGCCTTATTAGCCTGTAAATAATTTTAGATGCAAACATTATTGTGTAATTTAAACAAACAGCCTTTCTTTGCAACAAAAATAGTTTTGTTTTGTCTCTTGTAAATCCTTATGCAACTGGGATAGTGAGCTGCATATAAAGTAGTCCAGCTTTTCAAATCCTTATTAAAGCAATTGATGGCGTCTGAAAGAAGCACACTGTTTCCTTTTCATAAATAGGTTACTGCACATAATAATCCTTTATTATCCGGTGAAGATTGAAGTGGATCCTAATAATTTACTTTTAAAGCTTTAAAATGTCTAATAGTATATTGTCTGTCAGTATAAACAATTCATGTAACAGGCTTTCAATTAGAAATTACTTAAATACAAATTATTTGGATTAATAATGACTGGTGCAAAATAGTTTTTAAACAATAGAAGGTAAATATATATATATTTTTTTTCCCAAGGAAAAGAATGCCTCTAACAACCTAGAACCTCTACATATCTACAGTGACAAGCTAACATGTTCAGTCTTTGATTAGAGATCATAATTCCTATTTAAATCTATTAGATAAAAATGGAAGCTCTAACTGGTTTGGCTCAGTGGATAGAGCGTCAGCCTGTGGACTGAAAGGTCCCAGGTTCGATTCCGGTCAAGGGCATGTACCTTGGTTGCGGGCACATCCCCAGTAGGGGGTGTGCAGGAGGCAGCTGGTCGATGTTTCTCTCTCATCGATGTTTCTAACTCTCTATCCCTCTTCCTTCCTCTCTGTAAAAAATCAATAAAATATATTTAAAAAAATTGAAAATGGTGGGCTGAAATGACCTAAGAGAAAGTTAATGTACAGAGATTTTACATTTCACAGAAGCTAGTTGAACTTTGAGATATCTCTTGGAAACCACTCTTCTTTGAGTGAAGTGTTTATATATAAAAGAGTTGCAAAAATCCTCTTGTTACTGCTTTCATTTGGTACAACAATAAATGCAGAATACAGATGTAGGTAATTTGGGAAATGATTGTGAAGGTAAATTAGTATATGTATTCCATTAAGATAGTTTTTAGATTTAAATTATATGACTAGAACTACTAATGTATGATTCTACTTCAGCGTTTGTTTTTATTATCCTGAAAGTAAAGTTATTACTGTAAAATGCCATTATTCATAGAAACAAAATTCATTAATTTTAAATAAAGATAGTTTAATATTCATTTAGTCACATGATTTTAAAAAGGCCTCCTTGGAAGAATTCGGATTTATAAACTCTCTTAATAATTATGTTTTAATTCTAGATTCTCACACTTTTCAGATCTGTGCTTTATTTATATTAGGTTTTAAAATAAAATCATTTGAATTTGGCCCAGATGATTTCATTTAAAGGCATAATACACCATATACTTTGAAGCTTAATTTTCTAATGTAATCACAAACACTTTATGTTTATTAATTTATTAACATCCCCACTGATTATCTTGTTTTGCTTTACCCACTCAAGTGTTTTCAAACATATTTTATTTTAGGATTTTTATTTTGATATTGTACAGCTGGATTTTGTGATTTCACTTTTATTTCACATGCAGCTTGTAATGGGTGTGAACATCAGCAAAGTGAAATGGTTCCAGCCAACAGAATGTGATCTCCCTTGGCCCTGCCTGGAACAGATCTCTGTGCCTGGCCCTACAAATGGCACATGGTAAATCCCTTTGCTTCTAGCTCTTAATTCATTGCTTTCACTGTTTCTGAATATACCTATGGCTAAGTTTGTATTCAAACACTCGAAAGTACCACTTCCCAGTCCGGACACAATTGCCAAGACTCTAATTTGGTTCTGGACTTTGGTCAACCTGTGTGCCTTGTTATTTCACTCCAGCAGTTGGTGAGTAAGGAAATGACCCTTCAATTTCCTCTGCTTTGTCCTCTGACCTCTAAGATGATTTAATTTTCTAAGTATTTCCATATCATCAAAGACTCTATATTTTATGGATTTTACTAAAGTCTATAAGGAATTAAAGAGAGTTTTGTGATTTATAAAAAAAAATATTTGTATTGATTTCAGAGAGGAAGGGAGAGGGAAGAGAGAGAAATATCAATTTTGAAAGAGAATCATTGATCAACAACTGCCTCCTGCACGCCCCCTACTGGGGACCCAGCTGGCAACCAGGGCATGTGCCCTTGACCAGAATTGAACCTGGGACCCTTCAGTCTGCAGGCTATGCTATCCACTGAATCAAACCAGCTAGGGCGAGTTTTGTGATTTTTAAGACTCTGGAAATTCATTTTGATTTTAAACATTCCAGAAACATACTGGATTGCATGCTAGAGTGAACAAAGCCTTCCAGACAATTCTAATCCAGTCATTTCTTCATTCATTCAAAGAATATTTATTAAGTGCTTGCTTCTTAGGTGCCAGGTTCTATGCTGCTTGCTGAGGGGGTACAGAGATACAGTAGACAGGATCTCTGCCCCACCCCATCACTCCCATCCCCTGCAATGAGCTTAGTGCTAATAAAGGATATGAATGACAATCACTCATATTAAACAGTGGGAACAGTATTGAAATGCAGGAAGTTGCATTTTTTAAGGTGATTCTGTACAATGAAATATAAACAGATACATCATGAATAAACCAGCTACATTGTAACTACCATTAACATCTCTTGAGAGTTATATAGCTAAGAAGGAAAACAATCATTAAAATAAAACAAGTTTCTGCAGAAACAGAGCCCAATATTGTGGCCTGAAGATAGCTGTATACATGTGCTATCTAAAGATCTCTACTGTAAAGTTGAATCCCAAACATGTAAATATAAAATTACAAACCTAATTAAATTTTCTGGAATATCCATGTTTTAGAGTCAATATTTACATTATATAGCAGTGGCTTAAAAGATAACATTTTGGTTTAAGTGTCTTTTACTAATACAATACAAAGGCACTTATCTAAATCCTGAAAGAGAAAATTAAGTACTGTATATCGATGTACTTTGCTTCTCACTATTGTTATGAAAATGTCACGTGTAAATTAAAGTTTTATAAATCAAATTGTATTTTAAATGCATTAGGGGAGCTATCATTTAGAGGAAACTTGTAAATTTTTTATAAAGCAGAAATTTTTTTATAAAGCAGAAAACCATTTTATAACGCAAATAATCACTCCCTAACTTATGTTTTGTATATCTGGATTTTCAATATCAACTTTGCTTAAAACAGAACCCACCTGCAAAATAAGAGTGTGTTTTGCCAATGCTGCTTGTGCTACCAGTTTCTTGGTTGCTAAGGGCTTATACTTGAAAATCTGCTGCAGTTTTGTGTGAATTGAACTATCAAGCGAATTGTGGAGAAACAGTCCTGAACAGTCTAAGTAGCCAACCCATTTCAACTCAATTGAACACGGAACTCTTCTGCTCAGCAGTGTCTCCTCTCAGATGTGGCTATGATTCATTAGAGGGTAGAATGACTCCTATAAAGTGCATAGAGTCACAGATTTTATAATTAATATGTTATTATGCAAACATATTGAATTGCATGTATGATGGGATTTTTAGCAGTATTTTAGCTTGAAAGTACTTGTGTAAAAACTTAGATTTAGTTGCAAATTGTTCTCAAGTTATTGGAATAAATGGCAAATGAACAAGCCCTTGTGTAAATAGACTTCTGTGCCAAATATTGACATTGTTTCAAAAAATAAATGTCATATTTTGTGCTGTTAATAGGCAAACTGAAATATTGGAAATGTCTTCAAATGATATTGTGTTTTTTTTGGATAAACTGTTTACATCGATATTTTATACTGTAGTTAGCTTTTAGTTAATAAATATTTGCTAAAAATGAACAGTTGAATTAGAAAAAATCTTCAGAATCTTAAGAGAAATTAATGACAAAGTATTACTGGAACCATCCTCTTAGCCTTGATATACACTGTTTAAATGTTTACAAATGAAGGTAATTTTACATATTAAGGGAAAAATTAGCTCTTTTAAAAAATATATTGGCACTTTTCCATGAACATCCGTTAGTATTAGACTAAGCAATCAATAAAAACAATTCAAATAGAGATATCTCCCTAGGAATTGAAACTCTACTGATTTCCGACTCCCCCCACCATGCATACTCACCCACACTACAACCAACAACTTTTCATCATAAAGTTCTAATAGCATAACTGATTTAATAAATTTATATTTTATAAAATAAGAGACAGATTTACATGCAAATCCAAAGAACAGAAGTTTTTAATTCATTAATGGAATGCTATTACTATATTCCCAAAGTCTAGAGTTAAAACAAATGAGACGCAGGGAAGGGGAGTGGAATTGTTGCTGTTATTGTGGTGATATTACAGCAAAGTGACTTTTTTGGCTGTTTGCTTTTAGTTGAACAGCAGAATATACCTGCCATTCACAAATGTATAACAAAACAAAGGATTTGAGATTCCTGTGGTGGACATGAGGACTTAAAAGAGATTATCCTCTCTTGAGATTATTAATTTGCTATATGCACAATATATTCAGTTTATTTACATAGCAGTCATGGTAGTCTCATTTTAAAGTGTTTTGTTGAAGAATGAGAGTTGGTGCTTAGTACAGTAGATTATCTGATCATTTAGTTGAAACATTTCAGAATTTATGAGAAACACACACACACACACACACACACACACACACACACACACACACACCATAAAGATGGCAGAGAAATTATGGTAACACACAGCTAAGATCCAAAGTTTATTACATGCAGGCAGGCCCAGTTTTAAGTGCTACTTGAGTCTGTCTATTGAACCCAATGATCTCATTCTAGAGTTAAAAGTAGCTTTACTGCTGAGCTGTGAGATTGCCTTGTTATTGACTTTCAGAATTGGGAGATTCTGAGTTGAGAGAAAATACACTCCCTGACAAGCTTGAATGATGAATTCTTCCAGAGCTTATCATTTAGTTCTTCCTATGGCTCTGTGTATTTGATTGATTTGTTCAAGTCTTCCAGATAGGAGAACTTCTTTGTGCTCAAAACTATATAAAATTATATTTCTGTCAGAACATGGTTGTCTCATAAAGTTCTGATTTATACAAAATAAGAACCTACAGGTAATGTTTCACAATAAAAAGTCCTAAGATCTGAGGTTCTGATCTTTATGCTGCTAAAAGTGGTGAGGAGAAGTCATAGCTCTCCTTGGGTCTCAGTTCCCCCATTTAGGAATAGCATTGAACTGGATGAACTCAATAGACATATCCAACTGTAATACTCTATGATTCTTGGCTCTTTGGGGAGTTGTTGCTACTCACAAAACAGGGCATTGGGATAATTATTCAGGTGATCAAGACTGAAAATCTCTTACCCCTCTTCTCCTTTTAGTTGACTAATTTGGACTCAGCTTTACTGTTATTTTCTTTTTGCAGGATTCAAATACACCATTTGTCTTGGGTTAATTTCTCTTCCTATATTTGACTTTAAATATTTAAACCACTTTTCTTACTTCTTTGTAAAGCACAATATCCTACTGATTCTTTTGGCGGTGGGAATGGGGTGGCAGTGGAGATGACAGATTTTTCATTTAGCTGTTTTCAGGGGAGTTGTCTATGGGGTTGATAAGTTTAATTATTTTGTGTGATAATTAAGGAAGTTTAACTATGAATCTAAAAAGATCCCATTATCACATTTCAGGTCATAGACCAGTTTGCCCATTTAGTTGTTCATTATCCCACCCTTTTAGGCAACACTGTCAAGTTTCTTATCATCAGGGAAACTGATGGACCCTTGACCAACTCAGTTGAGCTTCAGAAAATCAATGATTTATTCCAGTGAGCAAAGCTCTTACCTGACAAGTGGTGTTTGGCCTTTTCCTGATCATAAGCTTCAGCCATTGTTTTACTGCTGGGCCAGTGTGTCTCTATCTGGTCAAATAGCTTTTAAATGGAAACAAACAAAGAAATAAAGCCCTCAATCTTGTAATATTCAGCTGGCATGATCTTTGCAAGAATGAAAAAGAGTAAAAAAACATCAATTCAAAATTTTCCTCTGCTTTTCAGAGGTTTCTGAGGGGCTTATTAAATGCATTAGTGAATGAAAGGAACATCCAGCTACACTTTGCTGTGTGGTTTCTTCTGTCATGTTACAGAAGGCTATGAAAAGGGATATATGGTAAAGGTTATCCTTGTCTAAGACATCATCTTAAAAAATAAATAGGATGCCATTGAGATATTAAAGACAGAATATGATTACATTTCAAACGTGTAACTTGAAATTTGGGAACAAAATATATATTTTAGTTACTGAATTGATCTCTGCAAAGCAAGCACTTTTTTTAAAGGATGTTTCTTTTTTTAATATACTTTTTTTTATTTCAGAGAGGAAGGGAGAGAAAGAGAGAAACATCAATGATGAGAGAATCATTGATCGGCTGCCTCCTGCACGCCCCCTACTGGGGATTGAGCCCACAACCCAGGGACCCTTCAGTCCACAGGTCAACTCTCTATCCACTGAGCCAAATCAGCTAGGGCAAGTAAGCACTTTTAAAACAATAATCTGGGTAATTTCAAAGAGGGGCTTGTTAAAAGAATCTCATTATTTTTAGATTTTTTGTGTGAAAATTTATCAGAAAGTTTTTCAGTTATACTATGCAAATAGTTCAAGTGTTCTGAAAATGTAAAATTAACTGATTTTTTTTTCTGCTCTTATAGATTAAAATGGGGAGGTTCTGCCTGTGTTGATGCAGTTGGTTGTTTTTAAGTTGGAATTTTTGTGTTTCTCTCTAAAACAAAATCAAATATACAAGGATGGATATTTGTACAAAGACAAAGTATAGTCTTAGGAAGAGAAGGGTAAATATACAATTTCTCGAATGATTTCTAACTGAGGGCCAGGGATAAGGTAGTTTCACAAAATCCTCTTCCCTTGCCTTTCCAAGAGAAATCTTTCCCAAGTTTTGATCCCTGACCAGGAAATAAACATTTTCCTATATGAGTAAGACATTGGATTTTACTGAATTCTGTGTGATTTTGGCATTCAATCACACTGATTCCTTATGATTTACTGACTGAGCAGGATCAGAGAACAGTGCCTGGACCATTCATCAGAGGTCAAGGGGCCCTAAGATTTGGCTTCCATGTCTTTGCAAACATGCTGTGTGATATTGAATGAGTTCCTTCTTATCTCTGAGCCTCAGTTTCCTTATCTGAAAAAAAGCAGCAACACTTAGCCTTGTCAGTTAAGAAAACAATTGAATACAAATGAGCTTATTACTAGGGAATCTTAGAATCCATTTCAATTCACAAAAAAATAGTAAATCATTCACAAACTTGACATATTAACTATCATTAATCGCAAATTGTTTTCAACAAACCTCACACCTGTTCTGTGACACACCAGTGAAAACATTTGGATTAGAAGTTCTATTGTTCTTTTCAGTTTAAAAAAACAACAACAATATCATGATTTTCTTTCCCTCATCCTTATTCCAGTTCCTAAACATTTAATTGTATAAAACCATTTACACAAAGAGTAATTTTTGATAGTCTATATGTGGTAACAGATTATCTCTAAAAATACAATTTATGAAGTGCTCATTGTGTGCTGCATACATGAACATATGATATGCACATATAAGACAAACCCACAAATGTTTCTGAAGGCCCAGCCTGTGCCTAGCACTGGGATGAGACTCTGGGGAGAAATGGAAACACCACGAATCACTGTCCTGTGGAAACACAACATGTACACTCAAAATGAGACATGGCTTCTGCCCTCAGGGAATGAATAACAAAGTTGGGAAGATGTTCTGCTTTATCCATGAAAGGGGTATGAGAGGTCAGGGTCAGAACAGAAGAAGATCAATGCAGACTAGACTGGCATTATCTGAAAAGTCTGCTTGGAGGAGGGAGGACACATAAAGAGCCTTGAATTAGGGAAAGGCTTCAGGAATCATCAAGCTTGAAAATGTAAAGACAGAAATAAGCCTGTGGAAAAACAGTGAGAATAGAAGGACTGGCTTGAATTACCTTTCAATAGCTTTAAAAGCTAGAATAAGAAATGTGGACTTGATTTCATAAATAATGGAAGATTCTTCAAGCAAAGTAAAAGTTGTAGAATTGTTGATATTTGCATAGAGTCTTCTTAAGTGTTTCACATGCATTTCTAATGTTAATCCTTATAATCACCACTTGAGATTGTTATATCTGAGTTATAATGAGGAAACCAAGGTTTAGGGAGAGTTGATGCTTGGTCCAGTGACCCTTTGAGTGGAGGGAGAGGCCACCTAGTTCAATGAGTCAGCACAGAGAAGTGTTTAAGAGCAGACATTCTGAATTACTTTAAAACCATGTCTTGTCTACTTCATCACCAGATCCCACTTGATAAACAGAGAAGTCATGAGCTCTCCAGCATAGAGTGATCTGAGTATTTGGGCAGAGAGGATACTAGGGTTCAGGTAGCTGCTATGGTGATTCAGGTTTAAGGAAATGATTAGGGAAATGGAAAGAAGATGAAACCAAGAGACCTTGCTCTTATGTTCAACCACAGACTGTCCAAAACCTGTGACTACAGATTGATCTTTTAGAGAGCCGTATTTAGTAACACATACATCTTTTATCATCAGTAGATTCTTAACTTAAGAGTATTTGTATTCTCTAAGGAAAAAGTGTAAGTCAAAATGGGTAAAGAGGAAAAAAAGGACTTTTCCTCATGGATTCTGAAGAAAGAGAAACTTGATGGGGGTTGGTTATAAGGCGAGAAACCTGAGGCCACCTAGGGAAAAATTTCAGGCTTACCCAAGATTCATACAGGAAATCTGGGTCTTAAATCTATGCAGGGACTACTTCATGGGTGTGCAACTTGTGCAGTTGCCCAGGGACTCAAGCTTAGAAGTGACCCACACTTGGTTTAATATTTTACTGCATTGATGGCTCTTGAAAATATGAATAACTTTTGAACAAGGGACTCTACATTTTAATTTTACACTGGGCTTCATAAATGATCTAACCAGTCCTGGGTCAATTAACTTGCCACAAATTTCTCTTGCCTAAGGCAGATCTGTTTCTACTAGAACCACTCCTTTGTGAACATCCTGCAACCTCTATTTTCCTGGATATGTATGCCTTATTCCACTGACCTTTCATATGAGGTCTCACACTAAATCAGCGATTCTCAACTTGTGGGTCGCGACCCTTTCACAGTGGTCGCCTAAGACCATCAGAAAACACATATATAATTACATATTGTGTTTGTGATTAATCACCATGCTTTAATTATGTTCAATTTGTAACAATGAAATTGGGGGGCACCACAACATGAGGAACTGTATTAAAGGGTCGCGGCATTAGGAAGGTTGAGAACCACTGCACTAAATGAAAGTGCATATGCTTCTCTTTTTAAGCATTCTTATTCACATTTACACAACTTTTTTTAGTTAATTCATAATGTGTGTGTTTAACAAAAATAAAAACATCTACCATATGATTTCATTTATATGTGGAATCTAATGAACAAAATAAACAGATGAACAAAACAGAACCAGAGGCATGGATACACAGAACAGACTGACAAACGTCAGAGGGGAGGGGACTGGGGGGGACTGGATGAAAGAAGGTGAAGGGATTAGTCAAATAACATATATGCATAGGCCATGAACACAGACAATAGTGTGATGAGGGCTGAAGGAAATAGGGTTGGGGGCTGAGTGGAGGTGGGCAAAGGGGGAGAAAATAGGGGGACATCTGCAATAGTGTCAACAATAAAAATGTAAAAAGAAAAATAAAAGCATCCAATACTAAGGCAGTTGTGGTGGTGGTGGGAGGTGCAGTTTTTCTGTTCTGTGCTCAGTTTTTATCTCAATGGTACATAGCTGATGAAAGCAGTGGAATAACTTAGCAGTATGAGAAGAGCAATTTGGGCTTTGTAAGGGAGGTAAAAAAAATGGCTCTAGATGATTTGGGTAAGCTTTGTAAGAAAGAAAACGCGTAGTTTTTAAAACTCTCCATTTACCTCTATCATCTAAACTGTGACCATAAGAATAACTTCCAGGTTTCATTCATCAGAACAGCCTTAAGAAGAAAGGAAAAAGCGGAGAACAGCATTTTCTCCATTTAATAACATAAAGAAACAGAAGCATTTTGAGGGAAAAGGAACTTGGAAAAGTTGACACAGTGAGTTAGAGCAGGGGTGGATTAAAGCCTGATTGACAGGATCAGGATATTTCTATTACTTTCTATTGCTTCATTGTAAATGAAATTGCTTCAACAGCCTTGGAGGATTTCCATTAAACAGCACCCGAATAAATTTTCAGTTATTCTTAGCAAAACTCTTTAAATAGTAAATGAGAAAGGTCACATCATGACAGCATTGTACAAGCAAAAACTCCTGCGGCTGCCCATGCAAAGATTTCTATCAAGCATTTGTCAGACACATAGGAGTGGTTTGTAGGCAAACCTCACAGCTGCCTTTGAAGCCTGGAGTTTTCGGAAGCCTGAGATGTTGGGCCACATATTGGTCTTTTGTTTATATCTGACCCACAAACTGTGGGTCTTACTTAGAATGCAAATGAATGAGCCTTAGGGACAAAGGTGTCTTTGATTGATGTATTGGTCTTTCTGAAGGGCTGTGTGGGCATTGGTGTGATTTAGGAAGTGCAGACTGTATGTTAAGCTCAAAGCTTAGGGTTTATATTTTTTTTAAAAAAATAAAAGCACTCAGCACTTTGCCCATTGATTCCTTAGGTTGACAAAATCCCAATAGTGCCAAGTAGGGCAGAGGCTTTGAGCCCTGAGCCCAGAGGAAAGATAGGTTCTGCTGCTGGGCTGGCTGCTTTGCCTCCTCAAGCATGGAAATGTGGATTCAGGCCTCTCCTTGAGCTCTGGGACTGGTCAGATGGCCCCAGATTCAGAAAGCTTTGCTCTGCAACTGCTGAAAGTTGCTGAATCACACTGTAGAGAGCTAGCTTGTGACTTAGAAAACTTCTGGCATTATTTGTTTTGTTTTGTTTTATCCTAATAACTTTAATGTTATTGAATTCTATTCATGTCTCATAAACAATAAAAATAAGTAAAGATTCTAGAAATAAACCTTAATGACTGATTTGGTAAATAAGTCCATAGATCTCTGGCTTAATTATTTATAGACAAGTCAAGAATCATTTGCATTTATTTTTGGTTATTCCTAGAACTGATAAATTAAAAACTACTCTGTGGCATTTTAAAAACATAACGTCTCTTATATTGTCAATGGCTATTTTTTCTTTTTTCTGTAAGTAGTAATAACATCAAAGTCTCCCCAAATCTGTCATCTACATTGAACAAAATGTGCCATAAGACCTCTTTTGATCTGAAAATGTATGATTCCATGGCTTACTTTACAAATTATGCCATGATTTAAATTATATTAAAATAAACCTATGAATTAAATTTTGGTTGAAGAATTCCCAGTTTTGTAAATTGAACAAAAGATTTTCACCTACAGCAAACAACTTACTTTTTAAACAATGCTGCCACATTTGTAAATCTTACCTGACCTTCATAAAATTATGAAACTCAAGAACAATTAATATGAAAATATATCTTTTTACTTTTTAGAGACCAGAAATCTGGATGAAAGAACTTGTTTGTTTGTGTGTGTGTTTTTTTCATGTGGTAAACACTGCTAAGAACAGGTACAGGGAGGGGGTTTAAATAAGGATTATCACCTTATTGTTCCCAGGGATAAAAAAAATAACTTTTCACTCCTAACTATTATGAAACAAACCATTTTTTTTTCAACATCCTCATTCATAATGCTTTCCGGAGTATAACTTCTGTCTTTAAAGGGCTTAAGCTAATGCCCACACATGCCTACTTAAAAATACTTTCCCATTTATTACATTTCCTTTCCCAGACTTCTGTTAAATTTAAGAGGCCTCATTATGCTGTATGGAAATGAAGAGATTCCCGAATGGAAAAAGACTATTTTGAATGCTGACTAATGTCCATAGCAGGGGAAAATAATTAACTCATTAACTCATTCATTTATTCATGTAACAAACATTTATTAAACACTATGCACAACTTGAGCTCTAATCCTCTAGTGGTTCACAATCAAGTGGTGCAGAAAGCCATGCATAAACCGAATGCTAATGCAGAATTGTCAATGACACGATAGAAGGATACACAGAGTGTATTGAGAATAGAAAGGAGGCAGCCATTGACTCAATCTGGGTAGGAAGACCTAGCAAGTGACACTAGAGCTGGACCTAGAGGGGTGAATAGAATTGTGTTGGCTGCAAAAGGTAGGAAAGAAAACAGCAGATTCAAAGGCACAGACCTGTGCAAGGGCATAACATATTTTGGCCATGGTAAGACATCTGATGTAACTAACTACAGGATAAGGCACAAGGGGACAATGGCAAGGATGAGGCTGTGAAAATAGGCTGCAGTCTAATCATGAAGGATCTTGAATGTCATGCTTAGAAGACTAAAGGCATTGTGAGTTTGAGAAGGGTAGTAACAATCAAATCTGTACTTAGAAAAATCACTTGGTGCCTTGAATAATGAATGGACTAGTGTATTGAGAAACCAGAGGTGGAAAAAAACAATTTGGAAGTCAAAACAGGAGCTCGAGCAGTTGAAACTGAGGGTATGGAAGTCCTAATGACAAAAGGAGGTAAAGAATTAGAGGATCTATTATTAGTTATCTGTGCAAGATGAGAAAAAGGGAGGGGTCAAATCCCTCTAGAATCTTATATGTTTACTAGAAGCCCGGTGCACGAAATTCATGCACTGGGGGGGTGTCCCTCAACCCAGCCTGCACCCTCTCCAATCTGGGACCCCTCGGGGGATTACCGCAGGGATCGGGCCTAAACCAGCAGTCAGACATCCCTCTCACAATCCGGGACTGCTGGCTCCCAACCGCTCGTGTGTCTGCCTGCCTGATTTCCCCTAACCGCTTCTGCCTGCCAGCCTGATCACCCCATAACCACTCCCCTGCCAGCCTGATTGACGCTTAACTGCTCCCCTGCCAGCCCAGTCAATTACATATTCCCTCCTTATTGGCTGTGGGCTCTGCCATCTTTGAGATGGTGTGAGGGTCAATTAGCATATTACCTCTTTATTAGATAGGATATCATACAGAATGATCACATATACTTAACTAAAGCTTTGGATAATTAATAAAGCCTTGGGATAAAACACATTTACTAAGTGTCTATCCCTGTTTGTGTGGAATTCCAAATTACCTATGAGAACCATAGGTATTTTCACTTCTTCATATGCACTAAAGGCTTTTTAAAAATATATTTTTATTGATTTCAGAGGAGAAAAGAGAGGGAGAGAGATAGAAACATCAATGATGAGAGAGAATTATTGATTGGGCACGCCCTCCCACTGGGGATTGAGCTCACAACTTGGGCATGTTCCCCAAGTGGGAATCAAACCCTGACCTCCTAGTTCATAGGTCGATGTTCAACCACTGAGCCACACTGGCCAGGCTGCACTAAAAGCTTTTATAGATAAACTAGAGGCCCAGCACACGAAATTCCTACATGGGTACAGTCCCTAGGCCTGGCCTGCGATTAGGGCCATCTTCCCTGGCTGCCAGCAGCCGGCCCCACCCCCTGCCACCACCGACCCCTGGTTCCTTGTTGGCCATTGGACAAATGGAGCTTGCTGGCCGCCAGGGGGAAGGGACCAAGAGGTTGGCTGTTCCCGCCCACTCGTCTGCCTTCCCCCACCACCTCCCCCGCTCCAGGTCACCCTCTGTGTGTGGGGCAACCAGTGGGGCAGAGGCCTTGGCCTGGCACTGCCTGCATCTGCCACCACCCACCCCTGGTTCCCCTTTCCCCATTAGGCAATCAAAGCCTGCTGGCCAGGGGAAGGGACAGAGAGGTTGGTGGGCAGGCCTCAATTGGGCAATCAGGGCCTGTGGGCTGGGGGCAGCTCCTGCTTTGAGTGTCTGCCCCCTGGTGGTCAGTGTGCATCATAGCAACTGGTCGTTCTGCTGTTCGGTCAATTTGCATATTATCCTTTTATTATATAGGATGTCTTGCTTCAGACAAATGGCTGTACTTCCAACAGAAACATCTACAAATGCTCTAATTAATGAATGTATTAACAGTTCCTTTGTATCATAAACATTAGCTGGTATTCACTCTTTTTTTGATACATTTTTATTGATTTCAGAGAGGAAGGGAGAGGGAGAGAGAGATAGAAACATCAATGGTGAGAGAGAATCACTGCTGCACACCCCCCATTGGAGATCGAGTCCACAACCCGGGCATGTGCCCTTGACTGGAATCGAACCCAGGACCCTTCAGTCCGCAGGCCGATGCTCTATCCACTGAGCCAAACCAGCTAGGGCTGGTATTCACTCTTTATAGTCCCATATAGTGTGGTATTCACACTATAGTCCTATATAGTGTGGACATGTATATGGTGACTCTCTGAGCATATAAATTCTATGTGGAATATAAGAACCCTGTAACATGTGAATTTATTGTAAAGCTAGGATTACTTTTAGGTGGATGTCCAAATAGAATTTGGGTGTCATTCATGTCTTACACACAGTGATAGCTGGAAAACATACAAATATAGAATTGTAGCCCTAACCGGTTTGGCTCAGTGGATAAAGCGTCGGCCTGTGGACTGAAGAGTCCCAGGTTCGATTCCAGTCAAGGGCATGTACCTTGGTTGTGGGCACATCCCCAGTAGAGGGGGTGTGCAGGAGGCAGCTGATCAATGTTTCTAACTCTCTATCCCTCTCCCTTCCTCTCTATAAAAAATCAATAAAATATATTTTAAAAATATATAAAATTGTAATTGAGTCATTACTTATATTTGATTCTTTCTCATTTTTGTTAAAGGGGCTTGTGTATTTTATATTAAAAGGGTCTATCATATAAGCCATTACACCAATATTCAAGCGTCTACACCATGCTTTGTCCTGGAATCCTGCATATCTGAAGCAGACTGGCAATAACCCTTATAAAGATCAAGGGGGTGTGGGAAAATACTGCCTAAAAATATATTCCTCTCAGTTTCATTTGAAATCACAGCCACATAGCTCTCCAAAGAACTGGTGCCATAATAATTCATTCATTCAACCAATTCGGTACTTCTTCTATGCGGGGCACTATGACTAGCACGAGGCACAAGTGGTAAATAACACAAACAAAGTTTCTGCCTTCATGGAGCTTACTATGTCATAAGGAGCACTCTCAGTGAAACCCACTGAATACTAAGGTTAGGGTTAAGTAGGGACTGAAAGTTCCAAGAATGCAATGGGCACTTGAGGTTTCTATGTAGACAGAGGGGGAGAGATAGATAGATGATAGATAGATAGATAGATAGATTAGATAGATAGATAGATAGATAGATAGATAGATATGTGCTTAATCTAATTTTACTTAATATAATCACATTCTCTCAGTCATCTGTGGAAAGAAACAATAGAGAATGAAAACGGGAAGAGAGGAAAGGAACGTGAAAGTTGCACCTTCTCTATGAAACCTTCCTTGCTTCCTCTAAGAGGAAGTGACTCCTCAATAATTACAGTTCTCAATTCTGGACTATTTCTTCCAGTTGATGGTCATATTCTTTTTTGATTGGAAATAAAGAATGTCACACAATATCAAGTCATTTCTTATTCTCCACTTTTAAATAACTCTGGAAATAATATTTAACGTTGTTCTTCTTAAATGCTTTTTCAAAAACTGTTAATCATAATGCTCTGTAAAATCTGAAAAAAAAATGAGGATCATACCTATTTGAGCTTGATTTTCTTTGATTATTTATGCTCCCATTTTGTTCACCTTTGCCTTCCTTGTAGTAGCTAGAAAGATGCTGATTACATACAAGTCACTGGGTAATTTACCCTTTGGACCTTCCTTGAACTCATAAATATCATCACTGCTGGAAGGCCTGGGTTTTATCTTCCCTCAGCAACAAAGGGTTGTTGCTTTATAAGCTGTCACACACAGCACCAGAAAGGAAACACTGAAAACTGTGTGTGAGGCTGGCTGGGGGAGAGATGGCTGTGACTTTGGCCTTTCTGAGAATGTGGGAAGAAGAACACTTCCCATTTTCCTAGTGTTAGCAGCCCTAATCATGCCAGAAGCAACATTGATGACAAATTAGAATGCAGTTATCAGTTATGAATGTAAAATGAGGAGGTTGGACTAGTTGATCTCAAAGCCCCTTCCGGCTCTCTCATTCCAGTATTCTAAATATGTCTCATGCATGGTAACTTGAAGAGAAAATTGAACAGAGTGATGAATTAGGCTTATGTGTGAGAAGCACCCTAGTGGATACGGCCATTCACAAATCACAGCTATAGACATTTCTATTGAACCAGATGATGAACAGGGAAGGTTCAGTCTAAGTTGTGTTACATAAATCCAGAGAGCCTGACAACCATACTAACTAAAGCAGGGAGTTTCTGACCTCCAGTAGAAGGTAAGTAGATAGGAAAATAATTTCAGCTTTTGGGGGCTATAAGCCTGGGTGGGTCTTTTCACCTCTGTAATCTCAAGGCTACTCACAAGACCCCTGAAATTAAAAATGTGGGGGTTCTGAAAGGTTTTCATAAGTCTATCTGATAATCATATTTGGTGATCATATCTGCTTTTCTCTGGGATTCTCCTTAGGATATTCTTAGAATTTTGTTTTATTTTCTATGCTTAGCTTGATCATAATTGTTCCCATTATTTCTTTCATTTCTCTTTCTGAATTGATTTTAAGGTGCAAAGGTGAGTCCTCTTACAACAACTGATCCATTCTTTTTTAAAAAAATATATTTTATTGATTTTTTACAGAGAGGAAGGGAGAGGGATAGAGAGTTAGAAACATCGATGAGAGAGAAACATCGATCAGCTGCCTCCTGCACACCTCCTACTGGGGATGTGCCCACAACCAAGGTACATGCCCTTGACCGTAATCAAACCTGGGACCCTTCAGTCCGCAGGCTGACGCTCTATCCACTGAGCCAAACCGGTTAGGGTGACAACTGATCCATTCTTGTAGAGACTTAACTATGAAGCAAATATCTAGAGCAACTTGGTACATTTTATTCTTTTGAATGATCTAATATCATCAATGTTTCTAACTCTCTATCCTTCTCCCTTCCTCTCTGTAAAAAATCAATAAAATATATTTAAAAAAAAGAGAAAAGCAGATATGATCACCAAATATGATCATTTTTTTTACTATTTATTTTGAAATGATTATTGTTTTACTAGAGGCCCGGTCCCTAGGCCTGGCCAGCGATTGAAGTGTGAGCATCTGGTGTGGAAGGGCAGGTCCCAGCTGAACTCTGGGCCCTAGGCAGCACCTGGGCCCCTAGGTCCCCGTGCGCCCCCCTCTGCCTGAATCACAGCACCGGAGTCCCCATGTGGAGATGTGGTAAGCATGGCTGGATACCGTGGGCTGGGGTGCAGCGTGGGCCTCTGGGCCGCCCAGCAACGCTGCCAGGAAGCTGGGTGGACAAGCGCGTTCTCTCCCTGCCAGCCTCGCAGACTGGCTACTGGGAGCCTGACCAGCCTCTGTGGTCCCAGTGGCTGTAGCTCAGCTCCCCCAGAAGAGGCTGTGCGGGTGAGGGGCGGGCTCCTTGCAGGTGCCTGGCACCTGAACATGGGTTCTTCCACAGTGTACAAGCCCTGGAGTCCCAGGGGAGGGTAGCAGGGGGAGTAAGAGCAAGCTCAGCAGACAACCCGCATTCTTACTGCACCTCTGTCCCTGTCACCCACACACCCAGGTAGCTGGCCAGAGGTCGTAGCCCTCCCGCCCAGGCGTCAAGGGGGGTTGGTCGCCGCCATTCACCCCTAGGTCCCTGTCCCAGCCCAGGGCCTGGCCCTGATCGGGCAATCAGGGCCTGCTGGCCGCTAGTCGCTGTCTGGGAGGTGATTGGTGGGGCATTTGGGCCCCTGCTCACACTTGCCTTGGCCTGGCACCACCCGCTCACCTGCTCCAGCATCCTGCTGTGGTCCCGCTCTCCTCAGGGCCCATTGGGGCCAGCAGTGCCTCCATTGCTGCCCACTGACAGTGCCAGGTCCCTGAAGCCCACCATGTTCTGTGCCGCCCCCTGGTGTTCGGTGCATGTCATAGCGAGTGGTCGAACTGGTCTCCCGGTCGAATTCCTGGTCAAACAATGGCCTGAGGGGACAATTTGCATATTAAGCTTTTATTATATAGTTTAGGAAGTTGCAAAAACAGTAGAGAGGTCCTGTGGGCTTTTAACCCAATTTCCCTGACTGGTAATGTCTTATATAACCAATAAGTTATACAAGCTGACACATATCATAGCGGACACAATATAGGTCCATCTTAATACAAGTAAAAATAACAATTATATAGTACTTAATTTGTGGCATACAATATTCATTGCACTCTGCATGTATTAATTCATGGAAGGTTTACAAGCACCCTATGAGTAAGTATGTGTATGTGCATGGTTGCAGGTGTTTCCCGCTGTGCTGGTTTGCATTTGTAGTAGTTCATAGTGCCCTGTTTTATTTTTAGTTTGGGGTTTTGATAAAAGAGAAATTTCCTTTATTGTTTCATTTTTTGTCTTCTCTTACTGTGGCACTCAGCCCTGGCCTGGCAGACTTTTATGCCCAAGAAATATTTTGGCAGTGCCCAGAGCCCAAATAACCATGCTCTTGGGAGCAGGAGTGGCAGTAAACTTCATATGCCACTCAGAGCACCAGTTTGTATGGTGTCCAATACCCAGTGGGCTTTGACAGACATAAGGCATTGGCTATTCCTATTTTTGTCCTGCCTAGAGAGAAGTGTGACTCAGGGAGACACTCATTTCAGAGGAGACATGAACAGTTATTCTCCCCCAAGTCTCTGAGAGCAGGTTCTCCATGAAAACCTTGCAGCAGTCAAGATATTTACCTAAAGTGTGTGAAGGTGGCACTATAGTGGACAGTACTTAGGGAAGTCACAGAGAACACATACTGTATAATTCTGGAAAAAAATGCAGCACTGTTTTCTTTTAGTTTTCTGGGAAGGGCATTTGGCAACCAGCATAATGCCCTTGTTATGGTCTTACTTATCAAGCACTTTTTAAAACCACAGTATCAATGCAAGGCATATAAAAGCCCACATACTTGATGATGTTTGAGATTTGTGAACAGACTATTAAGACCAGCCCTAGACAGTCACTAGGAAAGTGAAAGGAAACTCAACATTATTTTGTGAGATGATCTCTTATCTTCTCGGGCTTTGTGAGAGTTTTGGAAGATCAATTTACTACCTAATTTACTCTGGCAACTGGAGCACAGAGGCCTCCTCCTTCTGCCTCAGAGTAGCATGAAACCATAGTGGTTGTTTGCTCTAATGATTTTTTAAAAACAATTTTGGTTACATTCAACCCACCCTACCCCAAGCCTAAGCATGAATGACTTTGAGGGAGATGGAAGACTTCACATATGCCACTGCTCTCCAAAGTCAACAGTGCAGTATGAACTGCAGACATTGCAAGATTGGGTCTGTCTTCATTTGGGTGGGAATGTCTTGGAGCCACTGTTTGTGTGAACATGTTTTTATTCTAAAATAAAGCTTTTCATTGAGTGGCTGCTAAACTTTGTTGATAAGTCACACTAGAAAGGGAATCTGGCATGCAAATAATAGCATCTTGCAGGCAGCATTGTGACATTTATGTTTCTTTCATAGTGTGCATAAAAATCCCGTTTAAATTTGTTTTGCCTTTATTTCTTCTGACACCCTATGGTGGCTTTCCATTGCAGAGACTTTTCATGAGCACATTGGACTTGGGAATGGGCTGTCAACAGGCGAAATAAAAATACTTCCATCAGCCTGGCTGGTGGAACCAGGAGGTCACAGTTTAATTCCTGGTTAGGGCACATGCCCTGGTTTCTGGCTTGATCCCTGGTAGAGGGCATGCAGGAGGCAGGCGATCAATGATTTTCTCTCATCATTGATGTTTATTAAAAAAAAATCTTTACTTGTGAGATTATTACAGATGTCCCCCATTGCACTCTTCTACCCAGATCCCACCCTGCCCCAGGACTTTACCACACCATTGTCTGTGTCCATGGGTAATACATATCTATATTAACAAAAGCCTAGGTGGCCCTCGTGCACGACGTCTTCACAAGATGGCCACCACAAAGATGGCCACCACAAGATGGCCACCACAAGATGGCCACATGCACAGTGGAGGTGGGGCCCGGTGGCCACTCCGTGTGGTGAGACCTGAGGGTCCCGCGGCTCTGTGCGGTGTGGAGGAGGCCGGTCCCAGTGTATCCACTGCTTCATGTGGAGGCGGGTCCCAGCGGAGGAGGCCGGTCATGACAGGGGATGGCAGTTGTGGGTGACCAGGCCGGCAGAGGAAGGCAGTTGTGGGCAATCGGGCTGGCAGGGGAAGGCAGTTGGGGGCAATCAGGCCAACAGGAAGCAGTTAGGCATCAATCAAGCAAGCAGAGGAGCAGTTAGGGGGCGATCAGGTTAGCAAGCAGAAGCAGTTAGGGGCAATCAGGCAGGCAGGCAGGCGAGCAGTTAGTAGCCAGTGGTCTCAGATTGTGAGAGGGATGTCCTACTACCGGCAGTCGGACATCCCCAGAGTGGTCCCAGATTGGAGAGGGTGCAGGCCAGGCTGAGGGACACCCCCCCATGTACGTATTTCACGCACTGGGCCTTTAGTCTATATATATAAAAGCCTAAGCAATCAAATGATCAAATGATCAGAATGGCCAGTCTCTGTGATGCACACTGACCACCAGGGGGCAGACGCTCAACACAGGAACTGCCCCCTGGTGGTCAGTGTGCTCCCACAGCGGGAGCGCTGCTCAGCTGACCAACCCGTCCTGGTGGCCCACCAGCCCGGTGGCAACCACTCAGTTCCTCAGTAGTCCTGAGGTCCAATCTCCATAGAATGGGCCAGGCACCAATGGACTAGTGCCCGTGGCACCATCCTAACAGTGCTGCCAGCCTCCTGGAAGTCAGCCTCAGACACCGTGGCTGCCTCCCCTCCCTAGATGCTCTGCAAGGAAGAAATGATATAAAAGCAGCTGCCAGGTGGCTCCCAACAACCAGTGCAAATGTCAGCGGGATGGATCGGATCCTGGGCCGGCAAGGGCATCCCACCGCCTGCCTGGAGTGCTGATCATGTACCAGCTCCCCCCACCACCACTCCCCTCGGGACCCCACCGGTGCACGAATTTGTCCACCAGGCCTCTAGTAAGTTCTTTGGTTAATCTTTTCCCACCCTCTTCCCACTTGCCCCTTCCTCCTGAGATTTCTCAGTCTGTTCCATGTTTCTATGCCTCTAGTTCTATTTTATTCATCAGTTTCTTTTGTTCATTAGATTCCTTTTTTATTGAGATTTTTAGAGTCACTTGTCAATAGATATATATTTACTGCCATTTTATCATTCATATTTTTTATCTTTTCTTTCTTCTTCCTCTTCTTAAAGAATACCCTTCCACATTTCATGTAATACTGGTTTGGTGGTAATGAACTCCTTTAGCTTTTTCTTATCTGTGAAGCTCTTTATATGACCTTGAATATTAAATGATAGCTTTGCTGGGTGAAGTAATCTTGGTTGTAGGTACTTGCTTTTCATCACCTTAAATATTTATCACCACTCCCTTCTGGCTTGTAAAGTTTCTGCTGAGAAATCAGTTGGCAGTCCTATGGGCGCTCCCTTGTAAGTAATTAAATGCTTTTATCTTGCTGCTTTTAAGATTATCTCTTTGTCTTTAACCGTTGGCATTTTAATTATGATGTGTCTTGGTGCAGGATTCTCTGGGCTTCTCTTTTTTGGGATTCTATGCAATTCCTGTATTTGTAAGTCTATTTCTGTTTTCACCAGGTAGGGGGCGTAGTCTGTCATTATTTCTTCAAATAAGTTTTCAAATTCTTGCTCCCTCCATTCTCCTTCCTGCATGCCCATAATATGAATGTTGGTACACTTGAAGTTGTCCCAGAGGCTGCTTACACGATCTTCATATTTTGGGATTCTTTTTTATTTTTGCTCTTCTGATTGGGTGGTTTTTTATTCCTCATATTCCAAATTGTTGATTTGATTCTCAGAGATTGGGTGTTGATTCCATGTAACTTAGTCTTCATTTCAGTTAGTGTATCCTTCATTTCTGACTGTTTTTTTTTTATATTGTTGATATTCTCACTAATTGCCTTGAAATTCTAAGTTCCTTGGCATTCTCACTAAGTTCCTTGAAGCTCTCATTAAGTTCCATGAGCATTCTTATAACCATTGTTTTGAACTCTGTAGTAGTTTGCTTGCTTCCATTTCATTTAGTTCTTTTTGTAGATATTTCTTCTGTTCTTTCATTTATGACATGTTTCTTTGTCTCAGCATTTTATCTGCTTCCCTGTGCTTGTTTCTGTGTATTAAGTAAATCTGATATGTCTCCTAGAATAGGTAGAGTGGCCTGGTGTAATAAGTGTCCTATAGGGCCCAGTGGCTCAGCCTCCCCAGTCACCTGAGGTGGGCATTCTAGGTGTGCCCTTGTGTGGGCTGTGTGCACTATTTTGTTGTAGTTGAGCCTTGATTGCTGTTGGCATCACTGGGAGAAATTGATCCCCAGGCCAATTGGCTGTGAGCACCTGCTGTGACTACAGTAGAAGTTGCTGTGCAGGAAACATCCTTATAGAACAGGACTTGCTTCAGTGGAACTTTGGTGTTCACCGAGTCCCCTTGAGCGTGTCACTCATGGATGTGATAGAGTTTTAATCTGTGGTCTGAAGCTGTCCACCAGGTGCACTGGCTCTGGAGCCTCCCCAGAAGTGCAAAGTCAGCCACTGCCTGTCTCCTGACTAGAGCCACTTGGCACAAGCTATAGAGTGATCTGCAGATGGCTGTTAATATGTTGGGCTTGGAGATGCCCAGGGAGGCCATAATGTGAACCAATTCAGCTACTACTAGTGCTGGGCCAGGGGCCACTTATTAAGAGGTATGAGGCACACTGAGTCCAGTCACTACTTGTTTGAGAGATTTTAGGAAAGTCTGAAGCCTGAGCCAGGACAGGCCATTCATATGGAAAGGCAACTGCAAACAGCTTTGGTAGGGCAGGATATCAAGGAATCACAGGGGAGGGTGTTCAGTATGAGCCAGGTTTATGGAGACTCACATATGGTGCCTGCCAGTCAGCTCTGTGGCTGGGGAGGTCTCAGCATAGGTACAATGGCCTCTGCTAGCACTTTTGTCTGGAAGAAAGCTGTCCCCCATTCTAGCCCTGATGCCAGACAATTTAGTTCCTCACCATATGTCCCTGGATCCTTTCAAGCTTCTACCCCAGCAGGATTGATGGAGTGAGTCCAAGTAAGTCTATGCATGGGCCCTTGAAGAGGAACTGCCTGGGTCTTTGGCTGTCTCTGCATCACTCAGCCACTATCCCTGCTGTTTTCTACAGCCAAAAGTTACAGGAACATCTCTTCCTGGTACTGGAATCCTGGACTGATGGTTCTAGTGTGGAGCTGGGACCCCTTGCTCCTCACAGGAAGCCCCCTCAGCCAAGATAAATCTCCCAATTTTAAACTGCCACATGAGGTTGTAAGACCAGCCCGTTCTGTGCCTCCACCCTTCCTACTAGTCTCAATGTTTTTTCTTTTTTCATTCTCTAGTTGTAGGCCTTACATTCAGCCAGATTTCAGGTGATTATGAACAATGGTTTTTCTGTATATTAGCTGTAATTTTGATGTGGTTGTGGGAGGATGCGAGTACTGCATTTACTTATGCTGCCATCTTTCTCCCCCTCCTCATCATTGATGTTTCTATCTCCCTCTCCCTCTCCCTCTCCCTTTTTCTGTGAAATCAATAAAATATATATTTTAAAAATACTTCAATCATTATTCCTACCACCTGCAAGAAGTACTTGCAGGCAAGGGCTCAAATCTACATGTATGTGCATAGTATATAGTATGTCACCTGGTATGCTTTCCTTTCAGTCTTAAATGCAGCTAAAGTAGGAATAGAGTAGGCTGAAATTTTTGGTTATTTCAGAAGGGAATCAATATTTTAGTTTTCAAAACAAATGAGAAGAACTCTGCTCAACATTGTCTTGCTAATTTCAAACCATTGTAAAGAAATGTTTGTGCTTGCTAATGTTCAGTATAGATAGAAACACACCGTGCATGGAACTGGTTCCACAGGAGTCATTAAAAGGCATGCTGAGGAAACTCCATACTGTTTTCCACAGTTGCTGCCACAGACTGCATTCCCACCAACAGTGCACAAGAGTTTTATTTTTCTCCACATCCTTGCCAATACTTGTTTTTTGTTGATTTATTAATGGCAACCATTCCGGCAGGTGTGTGGTGAAATCACATTGTGGTTTTAATTTGCATCTCTTACTCAAAAAATGAAAAAAATGGTATTATCTTATGACACAGTGATTCCACTTCTGGGAATATGTCCAAATAAACATGAAACACTAAATTCAAAAGACAATATGCACTCCTATGTTTATTGCAACATTATTTACAGTAGCCAAGGTTTGGAAGCAGCCCAAGTGCCCATCAGTAGATGAGTGGGTAAAAAAGCTATGGTACATTTACACAATGGAATTCTACTCAGCTGAAAAAAAGAAGGAAATCTTTCCTTTTGTGATAGCTTGGATAGACCTGGAGATTATGCTAAATGAAATAAACCAGTCAGAGAAAGACAAGCACCATATGATTTCACTTATATTTGGAATTTAATGAACAATATAAACTAAAAAACAAAATAGAAACAGACTAATAGATACAGAGAAAAAACTTACAGCTGTCAGAGAGGAGGGGGTTTGGGACAAAAAAGATGAAGGGATTAAGCAAAAGAAAAACCCTCATAGATACAGATAACATTATGGTGATTACCAGAGGGAAAGGGGGTGGGGGAGATAGAAAAAGGTAAAGGGGTGATGGAAGGCGACTTGACTTGGGGCAGGGGTGAACACACAATACAATATATAGATGATATATTATAGAATTGCACACCCAAAACCTATATAATTTTATTAACCAACTAGAGGCCCAGTGCACAGATTCGTGCACCATTGGTGGTCCCTCAGCCTGGCTTGTGGATTGTGAGAAGGTGCAGGCCAGGCCGAGGGACCCACTGGTGCACGATTGGGGCAGGGGAGGGACTGAGGGAGGGCTCCAGAGTGTGTCCGGCCTGTCTCGCCCCCTGGTGGTCAGTGAGCATCATAGTGACTGGTCGAAAGGTCGAATGACCAGTCGGACATTTAGCATATTAGGCTTTTATTATATAGGATATCACCCTAATAAATTCAATGAAAAAAAAATGCATGCTGAGAATATGTGCTAAGAATAATTCTTTGCACTTGTTCTCTGGTTAAACTCATAAGAAGTAATTTTAAAGTCATAAGAGTTTATGGTCATACCTCCAGGAAGAGAGAGGATTGAATGTCAAATGTCAGCTTTTTTTCTCTTTCATGACAGCACCTTTGATTAGTATGGCAAGACATACTAGAAGCAGGCACAGAAGATGAGAGGCAATAGAATCAGGTGGGTAGAGAGCAGTCTAAAATGTTATTATCAACATTCTGACTGTACAATTTAAATTACACATGTCCTAATAGCACATGCTGTTTATTTTCTAAAAGGGCTTTTCCTTTGCAACATGATATGATGGATAAGGGTTTTGTAGTCAGAAGGCATATTTAAATCCTGGTTCTGCCCTTCCTCTGTGATCTTGAGCAAATTTATCTCCTTGAATTTACATTTCCTCAATTGGAAAACAGGCATAATAATAACACCTACCTTGCAGTGATGTAAGAGTTAAATGCACTCATATATATGAAAGTGTCTAGTATCGTGTGTGTCACCCAATAGGTGATTCATAAATTTAAAATCCTCTCAGTATAAGGAATAAGAAAATACCCAATATCATGCAGTGTGACATGATCTACTCATGAGTGTGCTAAGCTATGAGCTCTCCAGTTTAATATATTTGTTTCTAAAGCCATTCCCTTTGCAACCATACCTTTTTTAACCAGCAACAGCAATTTCCTGCTAAGCCTTAGTGTTGTATGAGCTATCCTATGTGACTACTTTTATAAGAATATACACTTACAGCATTGGTTACCAATTTTAGGGGCACAGTATATCATTGCCCAGGCCCTAGTGCAATGATTCTCATTCAACTTGTCTAGGGTGGGTCCCTACACATTTTAGGCATTAGCATTTTTAAGAGATTCTAAGGTCATCCTAGTATTTAGCTAGTCAAAGACTGCTGATTTACAAGGTTCCCCTTACTTTCTCCTGCCCTCTCACCTGTTCTAGTAAGAGCAATGATGGGTTGGCAAAATTAAACACAACCTCTTGTTTATTTCTTTTTGTCCCGGGACTTTGCACAGTGCCTGACAAATGGTAAGTGCTCAATAAATATCTCATAAGTAAATGAATACATGAAGTAATTAATGAAGGAATCACTGGGGTAACTACTTGTAAGGTTGCTTGCTGATGTTAGTGAGTGAAAAAAGTGGAAAGAACATTGACTTAGGAGACAAAGAACCTGTTTTTTTTTGTTTGTTTGTTTGTTTGTTTTCTGATTCAGTCACCAGCTTGGTGGATTTTTATGGTTAAATCACTAATCCACACTGATCCTCAGTTTCTCCATGTGCAAAATGAAAGGGATAGACTAATAATGCCTCAGGACCTTTACAGCCCTAACATTGTTATTCTATGAGTCTGTGAAAACCTATGGCACTAATAGCTGCATTTCTGCCACCTTCATAAAAGAACATGTACATGGGGAAAGGGAGTTTAATGAAAAACCATTTAGAAGAGCACCTGGAAAGTAGAAAAGGCACAATAAATGTTAATTAAAAAACAATACAACAAAATCAGAATAAAACCTCATTGAGTCCAGAACTGCTTGTCTCCATATTCCAATTGTAGAATTCGAATATTAGGGAAGTCAAATAAATTTGCCCAAGGTGATGTGGCTGGTAAATCACAAATCTGGGATTTCAATTGAGTATGCATCATTGAAAAGTCAGTGGCCTTGCCCTTATTCCTCATTGCTTTATTGGGATTCCTAACCTGACTAGATCGGCGTGAAAACTATTATTCATGCTTTCCTTACTCCATTAATCAATGCTGACAGTTTGCACATCTTAGCAGACAGCCCTAGGCCCTTGTAGGTTTGGTTTGGTTACTGATCCTCAGCTTTACTCTTTGGCCCCTTTTCAAGTGTCCTTTACCAGTATTATCTATATACAAGAGGCCTGTTGCACGAAGAGATTCGTGCAATAGGCCTTCCTTCCCCTGGCTGCTGGCACCAGTTTTCCTCTGGCACCCGGGTCCCAGGCCTTTGGTCCGGCCGCAGAGGAGAAGCCAAGCCTCTTCAGTCTTCAGTCTTCAGTCTCCAGTCTTCACTCAGGCCGGAGCCTTCAGTCTTCGCTCCACACCAGAGTATGCAAATTAACTGCCATCTTTGTTGGGTTAATTTGCATAGTCACTCTGATTGGCTGGTGGGCATAGCAGAGTGACACCAATTTGCATGTTTCTCTTTCATTAGTGTAGATATAAAAGCTAAGAGACCATCCTATCATCCAATCAGTAGCTATGATGCATAATGACACCAGGGGGCAGACACTCCAACCGGTAGCTATAACATGCACTTACCACCAGGGGGCAGATGCTAAATGTAGGAGTTGCCAAGCTGAGGTGACTTGGCAGCTGCAGTTCTCAAGTGACACACCCCGGAACCAGTGAGGAGGGACCCTGATTCTGGGGTGCATCACTCAAGAACCACTCTCTCACAATCCGGGACCCCTAGGGGGACATTTGAAAGCCAGTTTCAGCCCAATCCCCGCAGGTCAGGATGAGGTACCCCACCTGCTGGAGGGACCCGGCTCACTCCACAGACTCCCTTCAAGACCCTGGGCCGCCCCAGGTGCTGCTGGCAGGGGAGAGACTGAGGGAGGTAGGCTCCAGGGCATGTCTAGCCCATTTTGTCCAGTCCTGCCCTGCTGGACACCTTCTAATTAATTTCTTTTCAATGTGCACAAATCCGTGCACCAGGGCACTAGTGTTGAATAAGAGTGGTGAACGTGGACATCCCTGTCTTATTCTTGATCTTAAGCAAAATATTTGCAGTTTTTACTCATTGAATATGATGTTGGCTGTGGGTTTGTCATATATGGCCTTCATTATGTTGAGGTATGATCCCTCTATTCCCACTGCTGAGAGTTATCAAAAATGCGTGCAGGATTTTGTCAGATGTTTTTTCTGCATCTATTGATATAAACATGTGATTTTTATCTTTCAATTTGTTTAGGTGATGGACCACATTTATTGACTTATAAATATTGTATCAGCTTTGCATCCCCGGAATAAATCTCACTTGATCATGGTATTATTATGTTTTCCATATATTGCTGGATCCTTTTTGCTAATATATTGTTGAGGATTTTAGCATATATGTTCATCAGGAATATTGATCTGTAATTCTCTTTCTTTGTACTGTATTTATCTGGTTATCTGGTTTTGGAATTAGGATAAGGCTGGCCACCTGGAAAGAGCTTAGAAGTGCTCCTTCCTCTAAGATTTTTGGAATAGTTTGAGGGCAATAGATGTTAGTTTTTCTTTGACTATTTGGTAAAACTACCCTGTGAAGCTATCTGGACCAGGGTTTTTCTTTCCTGGGAAGATTTTTTTTTAAATTACTGCTTCAATTTCATCAGTTGTTATTGGCCTATTCAGGTTTTCTGATTCTTCCTGATTAAGTTGTGGGAGATTGTATTTTTCTAGGAACTTGTTTATTTCATCTAGATTGTCCAGCTTTTTGGCATATAGTTGTTCATAGTATGCTCTTACATTCTTTATATATCTGTGGGGTCAGTTGTTACTTCACCTGTTTCATTTCTGATTCTATTTATTTGGGTCCTCTCTGTTTCTTGATGAGTCTGCCTAAAGGTTCATCAGTCTTGTTTATCATTTCAAATAATCAGCTTTTGGTTTCACTGATCTTTTATTTTATTATTTTAATTTCTATATAATTTTATTTCCTCTCATATTTTTATTATTTTATTTCTTCTACTTACTTTGGGATTTCCCTGTTGTTCTAATTCTAATTATTTAAGTTGTAGGGTTAGATAATTTATTAAAACATTTTCTTGTTTGTTGAGGTTGGCCTGTTCTGCTATGAACTTCCATCTCAGGACTGCTTTTGCTGTTTCCCATATGTTTCGTGATGTTGTGTGATCATTCTTATTTGTTTCCAGTGAGTTAGTTTTTTATTTCTTCCTTGATCTCATTGGTAACCCATTTATTGTTTATTGCTTAATAACATGCTATTTAGCCTCCATATGTTTGAATGTTTTTGAGTGTTCTTATTGCAGTTGATTACTAATTTCATGCCATTGTGGTCCAAGAAGTTGCTTGATATGATTTCCATCCTCTTGAATTTGTAGAAAATTTCTTTGTGTACTCACATGTGGTCTATCTTTGAGAATATTCCATGTGCACTTGAGAAGAATGTATATTCTGCAGAAATGTTCTATAAATGTCAATTAAATCTATCTGATATAGTGTGTTATTTAGAGTCACTGTTTCTTTGTTGAGTTTGTTTGTTTGTTTTGTTGTTGTTTTGGTCTGGGAGATATATCCAGTAATGCCAGTGGGTCCTTAAAGTCACCTACTATTCCTGTATTCCTGAAGAACTCTCCCTTAAAGTCCTCTAGAAACTTTTTTATTTTTTAAATTTTATTTTATTGTTTAAAGTATTACAAATAGTAGTACATATGTCTCCTTTTTTTCCCCATTGACCTTCCGTTACACTGGGTGTGGCTTAAGAGGCCTGACAAAAGATTATTCTGTTATCCGGGAGAACACCGGTGCAGTTGACTTTGCTATCTAGTAATTATATCTTTTTTTTTTAATTTATTATTATTTTTTTTTTGCTAAAAGTATTACAAAGGGTATTACATATGTGTCCTTTTTTTCCCCGCCCTTGACAATCCCCTGCCCTCCCTTACCCCCCAGTGTCTTATGTCCATTAGTTATGCTTATATGCATGCATACAAGTCCTTCGGTTGATCTCTTACTCCCCTCCCTTCTGCCCCCCAACCCTCTCTGGCCTTCCCACTGCAGTTTGACAATCAGTTTGAGGCAGCTCTGCCTCTGTATCTATTATTGTTCAAAAGTTTGTAATGGTCTTTATTATCCATGTATGAGTGAGATCATGTGGTATTTTTCTTTCATTGCCTGGCTTATTTCACTGTGCATAGTGCTCTCCAGCTCCATCCATGCTGCTGCAAATGGTAAGAATTCCTTCTTTTTTATAGCAGCGTAGTATTCCATTGTGTAGATGTACCATAGTTTTCTAATCCACTCATCTGCTGATAGGCATTTAGCCCTGGTCTAGACGGCTAAATGGCCAACTTTTAGCATCTATGTTCATCAGGGCATTTGGCCAACTGATTCCAAATCTTAGCTATTGTAAATTGTGCCACTATGAACATAGGGGTGCATATATCCTTTCTGATTGGTGTTTCTAGTTTCTTAGGATATAGTCCTAGAAGTAGTATTACTAGGTCAAATGGAAGTTCCATTTCTAAATTTTTGAGGAAATAACATACTGTTTTCCACAATGGTGCACCAGTCTTCATTCCCACCAGCAGTGAAAGAGGGTTCTTTTTTCTCTGCATCCTCTCCAGCACTTGTCATTTGTTGATTTGTTGATGATAGCCATTCTGACAGGTGTGAGGTGGTACCTCATTGTTGTTTTGATTTGCATCTCTCAGATGATTAGTGACTTTGAGCATGTTTTCATATGTCTCTTGGCTTTCTGAATGTCCTCTTTTGAAAGGTGTCTATTTAGATCCTTTGCCCATTTTTTGATTGGATTGTTTATCTTCCTTTTGTTAAGTTGTATGAGTTCCCTATAAATGTTGGAGATTAGGCCCTTATCAGATATAATGTTGGCAAATATGTTCTCCCATGTTTCTTTTGCTGTGCAGAAGCTTTTTATTTTGGTGTAGTCCTATTTGTTTATTTTCTCCTTAGTCTCTCTTGCTCTAGGATCTGTGTCTGTAAAGCTATTGCTACGACATATATCTGCAATTTTGCTGCCTATGGAGTATTGCAGGATTTTTATGATTTCCTGTCTTACATTCCAGTCCTTCAGCCATTTTGAGTTTTTTTGTGTGTATAGTGTAAGTTGGCGATCTATTTTCATTTTTTTGCATGGATCTGACCAAATTTCCCAGCATGATTTATTAAAGAGGCTGTTTTGACTCCATTGTATGCTCTTGCCTCCTTTGTCAAATATTGAGTACAGTGGCTTGGGTCAATTTCTGGGTCCTCTATTCTGTTCCATTGGTCTATATGTCTATTCTTGTGCCAGTACCAGGCAGTTTTGAGAACAGTGGCTTTGTAATACAGCTTGATAGCTGGCATTGAGATCCCACCTACTTTGTTCTTTCTCAGGATCGCTGCAGCTATTCGGGGTCTTTTTTTATTCCAGATGAATTTTTGGAGAGTTCGTTCTAGATCTTTGAAGTAGGCCATTGGTATTTTAATGGGAAGTGCGTTGAATTTATAGATTGCTTTGGGTAGTATGGACATTTTAATGATGTTGATTCTACCAATCCAAGAACATGGTATGTTCTTCCATCTCTTTATGTCTTCCTCTATCTCTTTTTTCAACGTCCTGTAGTTTTCTGAGTAGAGGTCTTTTACCTCTTTAGTTAAGTTTATTCCTAGGTAGCTTAATTTTTTTGGTGAGATGGTAAATGGGATTGCTTTTTTAGTCTCTCTTTCTGCAAGTTCACTATTGGTGTATAGAAATGCCATAGATTTCTTGGCGTTAATTCTGTATCCTGCTACATTGCCGAATTCTTTTATTAAGTCTAATAGTTTTTTGATGGAGTCTTTAGGGTTTTTTAAGTATAATATCATGTCATCTGCAAATAAGGACAGTTTTACTTCCTCTTTTCCAATTTGGATGCCTTTTATTTCTTCTTCTTGCCTAATTGCAATGGCTAATACTTCCAGTACTATGTCGAACAGGAGTGGTGAGAGTGGGCATCCCTGTCTTGTTCCTGTTCTTAGGGGAAATGGTGACAGTTTTTGTCCATTGAGTATGATGTTGGCTGTGGGCCTGTCATATATGGCTTTTATTATGTTGAGGTATGATCCTTCTATTCCCACCTTGCTGAGAGTTTTTATCAAAAATGGGTGTTGGATTTTGTCAAATGCTTTTTCTGCATCAATTGATATGACCATGTGGTTTTTTTCTTTCAATTTGTTTATGTGATGTATTACGTTTATTGATTTACGGATGTTGTACCATCCTTGCATTCCTGGGATAAATCCTACTTGGTCATGGTGTATGATCCTTCTGATGTACTGTTGGATCCGATTTGCTAAGATTTTGTTGAGGATTTTGGCATCTATGTTCATGAGGGATATTGGCCTGTAATTCTCTTTCATTGTGTTGTCTTTACCTGGTTTTGGTATTAGGGTGATGCTGGCTTCATAGAATGAGCTTGGAAGTGTTCCTTCCTCTTGGATTTTTTGTAGTAGTCTGAGGAGGATAGGTTTTAGTTCTTCCTTGAATGTTTGGTAAAACTCCCCTGTGAAGCCGTCTGGTCCTGGGCTTTTGTTTGCTGGAAGCTTTCTGATGACTGCTTCAATTTCTTCCATAGTTATTGGCCTGTTGAGATTTTTAGATTCTTCCTGATTAAGTTTTGGAATGTTGTATTTTTCTAGAAATATGTCCATTTCCTCCAGGTTGTCTAGTTTGTTGGAGTAGAGTTGTTCATAGTATTTTTTAACAATCATTTGTATTTCTGTGGGGTCTGTTGTTATTTCGCCTCTATCATTTCTGATTTGGTTTATTTGGGTCCTCTCTCTTTGCTTTTTGGTGAGCCTGGCTAGAGGTTTGTCGATCTTGTTTATCCTTTCAAAGAACCAGCTCTTGGTTTCATTGATTTTCTGTATTGTTTTTTTGGTCTCTATGTCATTTATTTCTGCTCTAATCTTTATTATCTCCTTCCTTCTGCTCACTCTGGGGTTTTCTTGTTGCTCTCTTTCTAATTCTTTGAGTTGAAGAGTTAGATGATTTACTACCATTTTTTCTTGTTTGTTGAGGTAGGCCTGTAGAGCTATAAACTTCCCTCTCAGGACTGCTTTCATTGTGTCCCAAAGGTTTTGGATTGTTGTGTTTTCATTGTCATTAGTTTCCAGGATGTTTTTAATTTCTTCTTTGATCTCATTGGTAACCCAATCAATATTTAATAACATGCTATTCAGCTTCCAAGTGTTTGAGTATTTTGGGTTGTTTTTATTGTAGTTTATTTCTAATATTATGCCATCGTGGTCTGAGAAGATGCTTTTTATGATTTCAATCTTCTTGAATTTGGGGAGACTTTGTTTGTGACCCAATATGTGGTCTATTTTTGAATATGTCCCATGAGCACCTGAGAGGAATGTATATTCCATGGCTTTGGGGTGAAGTGTTCTGAAGATGTCAATTAAGTCCATCTGATCTAGTGAGTCATTTAGGATTGCTGTTTCTTTGCTGATTGTTTGTCTAGCGGGCTTATCCAGTGGTGTCAGTGGTGTATTAAAGTCCCCTACTATGATTGTATTGTTGTCGATCTCTCCTTTGATATCTTCCAGGAGTTTTTTTATGAATTTGGGTGCTCCTGCATTGGGTGCATATATGTTTACCAGGGTTATATCTTCTTGTTGTATTGATCCCTTTAGTATTATGAAGTGGCCTTCCTTATCTCTGGTTATGGCCTTCACTTTGAGATGTATTTTGTCCGATATAAGTATTGCTACCCCAGCTTTCTTTTCCTTTCCATTTGCGTGAAAGATATTTTTCCATCCCTTCACTTTCAGTCTGTGTGAGTCCCTTCTAATGAGGTGGGTCTCTTGTAGACAGCAGATGTATGGGTCATGTTTTTTTATCCATTCAGCCACTCGATGTCTTTTGGTTGGAGCATTTAGTCCGTTTACATTTAAAGTTATTATTGAAAGGTACTTGTTTGTAGCCATTTCTTTTTTTGTGTGTGTGGCTGTTTTCTTTCTGAGCTTGTTATTTCTTCTTTTTACACCAGTCCCTTTAGCATTTCTTGCATGGCTGGCTTGGTGGTGATAAACTCCCTTAGCCTTTTTTTGTCTGTGAAGCTTCTTATTTCCCCTTCAATTTTGAATGATAGCCTTGCTGGATAGAGTATTCTTGGATTCAGTCCTTTGCTTTGCATCACTTTGTAGATTTCTGTCCATTCTTTTCTGGCCTGATGTGTTTCTGTTGAGAAATCATTTGATAATCTAATGGGAGATCCCTTGTATGTAACTTTCCGTCTCTCTCTTGCAGCCTGTAAGATTCTCTCTTTGTCCTGAACATTTGCCATGGTAATTATGATGTGTCTTGGTGTGGGTCTTTTCGGATTCACCTTGTTTGGGACTCTCTGGGCTTGTGTGACTTTTTTCTTCCCCACCTCAGGGAAGTTTTCTGATATTATTTCTTCGAATAGGTTTTCTAATCCATGTTCATCTTTCTGTTGTTCTGGCACCCCTATTATTCGTATGTTGTTTCGTTTCATGTTGTCCCAAAGCTCCCTTAGGCTCTCCTCCTGTCTTTTAATTTTTTTCTCCATTTGCAGTATAGTTTGGGTGTGTTTTGCTTCCTTGTCTTCTAATTCACTAATTCGGTCCTCCGCTTCTCCTAGTCTACTGTTGATACTTTCAATGGAGTTTTTTATGGCAGCTATATCACTCTTCATTTCTTCTTGGGCCTTACTTAAGTTGTTGATTTTTTCATCTGTTTCTTCTAGCTTCTTGCATATGGTATTGAATTTTTCATCTGATTCTTCTAGCTTCTTGCATATGGTATTGAATTTTTCATCTGATTCTTCTAGCTTCTTGCATATGGTATTGAATTTTTCATCTGATTCTTCTAGCTTCTTGCATATGGTATTGAATTTTTCATCTGATTCTTCTAGCTTCTTGCATATGGTATTGAATTTTTCATCTGATTCTTCTAGCTTCTTGCATATGGTATTGAATTTTTCATCTGATTCTTCTAGCTTCTTGCATATGGTATTGAATTTTTCATCTGATTCTTCTAGCTTCTTGCATATGGTATTGAATTTTTCATCTGATTCTTCTAGCTGTTCTCCACAGTGGCAGCTGTTCCCTGGGTGTTGTTGTTGTAGATTCCCAGGATTTATAGGTTTCTGATAACAGCCACTCTCCCCTTCAAGATGGTGCATTCTCTGCAGCAGAGCTGGTCACTCTGGGAGAGATTTCTGCAGCAGTGGAGGCTGCCTAGTCAGGAAAGCCCAGTCTGGCAGTCCCCAACAGTCCCTTGGAGTATAGCTGTCCCTCACCCAGAAATATACACTCCCCATATGTTCACACACTCTCCTTTCATTCTCTATCACACACTATCTTGCAGTTTGCCTTCTTGTTGGCAGCCATCTTCTGTTGGGATAGAAGCTTTTAAAAATATATATTTAGGTGCTCCTGTATTGGGTGCATATATGTTTACGAGGTTGTATTGATCCCTTTAATATTACATAGTGACCTTTATTTTCTCTTGTGATGGCCTTCATTTTATGGTCTACAGTGGGGCCTTGACTTACAAGTGTCCTGACTAACGAGTTTTTCGAGATACGAGCCATCTCTTGGCCGATTTTTTGCTTTGAGTTGCGAGCTAAAATTCGGGTTACGAGCCAGCTTCAGATACCCCACCGCTAGTTGGCGCAGCAAACGTCACAGTGAATGCCACCACATCAGCCCAGCATTCAATTCATTGTAATGGTGAAAATTGATTTGACATACGAGTAATTTGAGTTACGAGCTCCGTCACAGAACGAATTAAACTTGTAAGTCAAGGCCCCACTGTATTTTGTTAAATATGAGCATTGCTACCCCAGATTTTTTTTTCATTTCCATTTGCATGGAAAATGCTGCCTTTTATCTCCTGCACCAGGGAGGCTTGCTCTTACTGCCTAGCCCTTGAAAGGCCGTTGCTTTACCACAAGTGTCTTATCAAGAAAGTGGCCTTATCAGTGTTAGGTTTGGCCCTACAGCCATTATTTCATTTCTTGGGAGTTCTGGTGGTGACTTTTATCAGGGTAAGCATTTTGTGCCTTCTGAGCACCTTTAGCTTATAGCTTTAGGTGGGGTGCAACAAATCCCAGTATGCTATAGGTAAATAGGAGGTGCTTTCTTTGCCTGCCCCTTTTGGGGTAGTATCTTTGTCACCCTCCTCATATCAAACATCTTCCTATCTGAGTTCTGGCAATCTAGACCCTAATATTGCTCTCTATCCCAAACCAATACAGTAACACCACCTTTTACTCCTTCTCCCTGAAATAAAGTGTTAAGGAAGAAAATTGACCTTCAATACTCAGTCCTGATCCAGTCCATACCCTTAACACCTGGCTGTTGGACCTGAGAATCTGGTTCCAAAACATACAGAACCCCACATCCCTCCCTTCTCATGTACCTGCCTCTTCTCTTCCTGTACTCCCTCCCCACCATCAGAAAATTCAGAGACACACAAATATAACATTTTCATGTATCAATTTTTATTTGAATTATAGCCAATGTTTTGCCCTTTTGATGTAAGATTCAGTCTCTATGTAGTTGGCCATTTCTCAGAAACCAGACCTCTGAAGACACAGTAGATATTTTTGAGGTCTCTGGCCTTTTGTATTCAGCTACTAGCTGCACGGGTAATGTGAAGTGATGACATCTCCACGGGGCCCCTTTTCTGGGACTGGATGAATTTGTCTCTTATTCTGATTCCTTCTCTTTTGATTACGGCTCTTCTTTTGCTTCCGTCCCTTATTTTGATTCTTTCTTTTATTTTGACTCAATTTCTTATTAAGCATATAATGACAGGTGGATATTGTTGGCCTTCTTGTCTTTTTAAGCTTTTTCGAGTGAGTTACACATGTTTGAGACTTATTTCTTGAATTCTCTTTAAGGGGTCTTTTAGCCTCCACAGTTGTCTTTGACATCTAGAAGGGCAAGAGAGCATATGAGCCCAGTGGGGTATTAGTTTAGAGAAAGTGAAGGACTGAATGGGAAGGAGAACTTCATGAAAAGGGACATGGGCCAATGAGGGATGTTGTGCCAGTCAAGTATAGTGAGACATCATGGGAGGTAAAATCAATGGGAAGAGGAGGAGCTTGGTAGGAGTCATCTTACCTTGACACCATTTCTGGATCTTGGCTGACAGGGGGGCTTCCTCTTCTTATTTTTGATCCTTGGGTGCGATTGTATGATAAATGTTGTAGGTTCCTGTGGTTTCCTGGCTACTTTAGTCATGGTGCCAAGAACTAGTCTAATCCAGAGCCTCTTACCTCTCTGTATATATACCCTCCCAGAACAATGGGGAACCACACCCTTAGTTTGATTGGTCAGCTGGTAGTCGAGCCAATAGTTGCTAAGGAGGCTTATACATCACAAAGCACCACATAGGACATCAACATGGGATGATGGATGCTGAGGAGGCTATGAAATGGCTTTGGGGGTGATTTTTGGGAGGCAAACATTCTCTGATTGGATAAAAAGCTTTACTCTACCACCCTCTAAAGAGTATTCCCAAACTGACCTGATAACTTTGCTCATGGTTCATGATGAATTCTGGAGTCTCACATGGCAAGGATAGGATATTTGTTTCAAGTTATTCCTTATGGCCACCCCTGTACCATGGTTAATTCTATTCTCTAACACCCTTCACCATTACCTAGTATTTTGCATATCTTACCTAAAATCCCTCTAAGCTAATGTGGCCTTATTTGAGTTTTAGTAGGTATGTGGATTACCCCATTTCTCTCCTATTATAATGGATAAAATAAAAAGAAAATTTCAACTGTTGACAAAGATTCAGAGCAACTGGTAGTCATATATAATGACACAATCAATATAAAATGATAAGCAGCTGTGGGGGGGTGTGTGTGGGAAAGGTTAACAAAAGAATTTATAAGCATAACCCATGGACATAGACAATGTTGTGGTGAAGGCCTGGGGGTTGCATGGGGTGGTGGGGGTAAATAGGGAGAATAAAAGTGGACATCTGTAATACTTTCTACAATAAAGATAAAAATTTAAATTCTAATATATATAAACCTAGGGTCCTTAAAGACAGAACAGATGACCGGTCCATCCCCTGGCCCTCAGGCTCCATTGATCAGGGGATGGCTAATGGGGTCCCTCAGTCTCCAATGAATCTGTGGCAGCAGTGACTGGTGAGAGGACGGAAGGCAGACCGCTTGGTCTCTCCCTCAGCCTGCAGGCTCCCATTGATCAGGGGATGGTTAACAGGGAACTGGAGTGAGTGGCACAGGGACTGGTGAGCAGCTGGAAGGCAGGCCTCTTGGTTCCTCCTCCTGGCCCTGAAACTCCAATCAATCAGTGGTGGAGGCGGGGCAGAACTGGGGACTGGCTTCTTTAGTAGGCCTGTAGGTTCAATCTCCAGAGGACAGGACAGGCACCAATGGACCAGCGCCTCTGGCATGATCGCGACAGTGCTGCCGGCCTCCTGGAACTCGGCCTCAGGCACTGCGGCCACTTCTCCTCCCTAGAAGCTCCACAAAGAAGAAAGGATACTGCCAGCAGCAGTGACCAGCAGTGACTGACTGCTCTCCCTGTGCTTCCTCCAGGTCATTCAAGCCGGCCCCCACCAGCCCTGCTCCAGATGAAGTGTGATCACTGCACATGGAAGGAATGAAGTAAAAAAACAAAAAAACGATGACCAAGAGAATGCCGCAATCAACATCTGGAGTCCAGCTCAGGAGAATGGAGAGAAGGGAGAATTCCCTAAGTTGGCCGATGCCAAGATATTTCTGAGTGACTGCCTGGAGTGTGACAGTTGTGTGACCACAGAGGAAGGAGTCCAAGTTTCTCAACAGAACACCAAGGACTTCTTCCATGTTCTGAACCTTAATAAGAAATGTGATACCTCATAGCACAAGGTGCTAGCAGTGTCTGTGTGTCCTTAGTCTCTGCCTTATTTTGCTGCTAAATTCAGCCTCAGTGTCACTAATGCATCCAGAAGGCTCTGCGACTTTCTCAAAAGCCTTGGGGTGCACTGTCTTTGACATGAAGGTAGAAGCGGACTTCAGCATCCTGGAGGGTCAGAAGGAATTTGTGCGTCAGTATTGCCAGCACCATGAGGAAGAGCCCCGGCTACCCATGCTGACCTCCGCCTGCCTTGGCTGGGACCGATATGCAGAGCATGTGCTGGGTCACCCCATCACCCCCACCTCTGCACGGCCAAGTCTCCCCAGCAGATCATGGGCTCTCTGGTGAAGGATTACTTCACCAGACGGCAGGACCTGTCCCCAGACAAGATTTTCCACATCATTGTGGCTCCGTGTTATGACAAGAAACTGGAGGCCCTATGAGAAGATATTCCCATAGCTTTATATAGTTCCCAGGGTGAAATTGTCCAGATAATGGAGCAAAGTGACCTCGCCTCGAATGATGCCTCCGTGGACACTCTGTTTGGAGACAAGAAGGAGAAGGAGATGAGGCTCCATGAGAGTGCCAGCTCTGATGGGTACCTGGCACATATCCTCAGGCACATGGCCAAGGATCTGTTCAACGAAGACGTGGGAGTGCTAACCTACAGCACCCTGAGGAACAAAGACTTCCAGGAGGTCACCCTTGAAAGGGATGAAGAAGTTCTGCTACACTTTGAGGCTGCTTACGGTTTTGAAACATCCAGAAGTGGTCCTGAAGCTGTAGAGAGGCAAGTTCCCCTACCACTTCGTGGAGGTCCTACCACTTCATGGAGGTCCTGGCCTGTGCCAGGCATGCCTAAGCAGCAGGGACCAGGCCCAGGTGGACAATGGGTTTGCAGACAGGGCACTGCTGCGGCAGATGGAAGGCATCACCACTACCATCCCGGTGTGGCCCCTGGAGACCAACGACCATGTGCAGGAGTTGTACCAGGAGCTGCTGGGGTGGGGGGGGCGACACCCCTGGGCCCAGGCAGCCCTTCACACTGCCTAGCAGGGCCCAGGGCAGCCTGCCAGTACATCAAGTGGTAAAGGTCCAGCAGACACCTGGCCTGCAGGCCGCCTGAAGAGGGGTGTCAGACATATGAAGGAAAGGCTTAGCATCTCTGTCATTGCTTTGGTTTTCAGAATTCCCTGTTCCCCATCTGTTGGCTCCCTCCCTCTGAGGGGCACTGTCTTCATCACATGGGTGCAACTGGAATATTGTATCTCAAGAGGATTGACCCAATGTACGTATCCTTTTATCCAATGATGAAAAAATCCCAAAGAACAAGAATGGAGACAAACTACTGTCCTTTAGGCTTAAAAAACAACAACAAAAAAACCCAGCCTCCCTCACCACCCGGCACTTGCCCTCGCCCCCCCGCCCCCAGTGTCTTGCGTCTGTTGGTCATGCTTATATGCATGCATACAAGTCCCCTGGTTGATCTCTTACTCCACCAACCCTCCCCTACCTTCCCGCTGTAGTTTTACAGTCTGCTTGATGCTTCTTTGCCTCTGTCTATTTTTGTTCAAGAGTTTGTAATGTTCTTTATTATCCATAAATAAGTGAGATCATGTGGTATTTATCTTTGACTGACTGGCTTATTTCACTTAGCATAATGCTCTCCAGATC
>NW_005363283.1:468379-472209 GCF_000412655.1 Myotis brandtii
TTTTTATTGTAGCTATATCACTTTTGATTTCTTCCTGATTTTTGCATAGGTTGTTGATTTTCTCATCCATCTGATGTATGAACTATATGACCATTACTCTGAATTCTTTTTCTGTCATGTTGCATGCATCCTTTTCACTTATTTCCTTTCTTGGAGACTCCTCATTTTCTTTCCTCTGGGAATTGTGTCATCTCCCCATTCTGACTATCACCAGAAGGTTCAAATGTCGAGTTGCGTGGGCCTGGGCTGTGTGCAGTGGGAGCTTCATACCACCTGAGTGTCACTGAAGAGCTATGGCCCCAAGACATGTGGCTGCCGTGGGTTGGTGGGAGCCACACTCGCCCAGGATCAGAGTCACCAGCGCTCAGTGTGGCCTCGTGCGTGCACCTACAGGGACCCCGCCTGCACTGCACTGAAAGAGACCCCACTGGCATGTGCCAAAAATCAGAGTACCCTAGTGTGTGCCAGGAGTTAGAGTTCCCCTGTGCCCGCACCAAGAATCAAGTATCAGAGTCTCTGTTGCTTGGTGTGGTCTTGCGCCAAGAATCAGGGTCCCTGTGTGTGCATGCGCCAAGAATTGGAGTCACTGGCTCTTAGTGTGAATGTACTGGGAATCAGGGATCCCAGGCGCACACCATGAGAAACAGAGTCAAGTCACTGGTGCTCAGTGCTGCCTCTCGTGTGGAGAATCAGGGTCCCAGGTCTGCTTGGGGGACCGGGTTGCACAGTCGCACTGTGTCGGCAGCAGGTCCACTCCTGCACTGTGGAAAACAGACTTCCCTGTGCACTTGCCCAGAATCGAAGTCAGGTGGCACTGCTGCCCTGCATGGGCATGGGGTTTGGTCACCCGATTGCATTGCAGGGAACAGATTCCCAGTGTCCACATGTGCCCAGGCTCAAATTCCTGTAGTGGTGCTGCGGCCCTGTGCAAGGGGCAGGTCTAGCAGTTCCTATGGAGCTGCTGTGAGCCTGAGGGGAGGGGGATGGGCTCTGTGACTCACAGAAATCTGCTGCTGGGATGTCTGCATTCTTGGTGTCTGTGTGTCTGCAGGTGTGGTCGCAGGTCTCTGTCCCCAGGGGCTGCAGGGTCCCAGTTTGCATCTGAGACCAGACTGGGTGGTCCTGAGGCCAGGATCCTAGTCTCAAGCAGCTCTGTTTTTCAAGATGGTGTGGTTTCTGTGCCCACGCTGGCCGCCCCCAGAGTGTCCGCAGTGGCAGCGGGGCCCTGCCATCTAAGACTGCCCGGTTTTGCAGCCCCTTGGAAGACCTGCAGGATCTAACTGTCCCTAGCTCATACACACACACACCACCCACATCCACGCACTCCTCTATCGCTCCCTCACTTTCTCACACTCTCTCCCTCCCTACCTTCCTGCTGGTCACCATCTTCCAAAAAAAAAAAAAACTCACAAAAAAACACAGTGCCATTTATTGAAGAGACTATTTTTACTCTGTTGTGTGTTTCTGGCTCCTTTGTCAAAAAGTATCTGTTCATATACATGTGGTTTTATAGCTGGGCTCTCTATGCTGTTCCACTGATATGTGCGTCTGTTTCTCTGCCAATACCATGCTGTTTTTGATTAAGCATAGCTCTGTAGTATAATTTGAAGTCAGGTAGCATGATACCTCCAGCTTTTTACTTTTTTTCTCAGGATTACCTTGATATTCAGGGTTGTTTGTGGTTCCATACAAATCTGATGATTTCTCATTCTATTTCTTTAAAAATGACATCTGGCATATTGATGGGGATTGCATTAAATCTGTATATTGCATTAAGTAATATGGCCATTTTAACTATGTTGACTCTTCCATTCCATGAACATGGGGTATTTTTCCATTTTGCTGTGTTTTTTTTTTACAATCTTTTAAAATAATGCTTTATAATTTTCATTATATAGGTATTTCATGTTCTTTTTAAAGTTGATTCTTATATATTTTATTCTTTTGGTTGCAATTGCAAAATAAATTATTTTTTCAATTATTTTTATGTAGTTTTTTGTTAGTATACAGGATGGCAATGAATTTTGCACATTGATTTTTTTTATCCTACAACCTATTTTTTATTTTATTTTTTTACTGTTTCTAATAGTTTTTTGGTTTTTTTTGGTAGAGACTTTAGGGTTTTCTATACACAGAATCATGTCATCCACAAAAAGTAATAATTTTACTCCTTCCTTCCCAATTTGAATGCCTTTTATTTTCTTTCTCTTGCCTTATTGCTCTGGCTAGTAAACTTAGCACTATGTTGAATATGAGTGGCTAGAGAGGACATCCTTGTGTTGTTCCTGATCTTAGAGGAAAAGCTTTCAGTTTTTCAACATTGAGTATAATATTATCTGAGGGTTTATCATATATGGCCTTTATAATGTTGAGGTACTTTCCTTCTAATCCTATTTTTTGAGTGTTTCAATAATAAATGTATGATGTACCTTATCAAATGATTTTTCTACATCTATTGATATGATTTTATCGTTTCTTTTGTAAATGCAGTTTATTTGATTGATTGATTTGCATATGTTGAAGCATCCTGGTGCCCCTGGAATGCACCCCACTTGATCATGATGTGTTATTTTTCTGATGTGCTATTGTATTCGATTTGCTAGTATTTTGTTTAGGAATTTTGCATCTGTATTAATCAAAGATATTGGTCTGTAGTTTTCTTTTTTTGTGTTATCTTTTCCAAGTTTTTGTATCAGGGGTATATTGGCCTCATATAATGTTTTAGGAAGTATTGCCGCTTCTTTAATTTTGAAAGAGTTTGAGAAGGATATGTTTTAAATCTTTTTGAACATTTGGTAGAATTCACTGGTGAAGCCATCTGTTTTGGGGCTTTTATTTATTTATTTATTTTTGGGGGGTTGATGGTTGTTTCAATTTCCTCACTACTGATCAGTTTATTTAGATTATTTTCCAATTCATGATTTAGACTAGGAAGGTTATATAATTCTAGGAACTTATCCATTTCTTCCAGGTTATTGAATATGGTGGCATATGGTGGTCATAATATTCTAGTATGATCCTTTGTATAGCTATGATGTCTGTTGTGAATTTTCCTCTATCATTTCTGATTTTGTTTCTATGGATCTTTTTCATTTTTTTCCTTCATGAGTCTAGCCAGGGGTTTGTAATTTTTTAAAATATATTTTAATTGATTTTTTACAGAGAGGAAGGGAGAGGGATAAAGAGTTAGAAACATCAATGAGAAACATCGATCAGCTGCCTCCTGTAACCCCCCACTGGAGATGTGCCCACAACCAAGGTACATGCACTTGACTGGAATTGAAACTGGGACCTTTCAGTCTGCAGGCCAACACTCTATCCACTGAGCCAAACTGGTCAGGGCAGGGGTTTGTAATTTTATTAATCTTTTCAAAGAATGAGATCTTTGTTTTATTAATTTTTTGTATAGTCTTTTGTTCTCTATTTCACTCAATTCTACTCTAATTTTTTACTCATCTTAAAATCTATTTTGTCAGATATAAGTATGGCTACACCTGCTTTTCTGTGGATATTATTTGCTTAGAGAATATCATTTTCCACTCCTTTTCCTTTGAATCTACCTTTGTCTTTGGAGCTTAGATGTGTCCTTTGTAGGCAGCATATAGTTGGGTGTGTGTGTGTGTGTGTGTGTGTGTGTGTATGTGTGTGTGTGTGTTTAATCCACTCTGCTATTCTGTGCCTCTTTATTGGTGAATTTAGACTATTTACATTTAAGATGTATGAGGATTTCCTACAGCCATTTTGTCTTTTGTGTCTTGATAGCTCTGTTCTTCCATTCTTTGTTTCCCTCTCATTTTTCTGTTTTTTTTTTTTTTTTTTTTTTTTTTTTT
>NW_005363283.1:472234-477604 GCF_000412655.1 Myotis brandtii
ATACTCATTTCTTCTGTGTCCTCTTTTTTTTTTTAAGCTATATGTTCTGGTTTGGGGATTTTTGTGTGTGGGTTACCATTTGGGTTTATTAAAAATGAAGTTGCATATATACTATAGTTTTTTTTTTTCTCTTTTGAGTGCTTCTTGTCTTCATCTTCCTTTGCCAGTTCAGAACTTTACCCCCCTTTAATGTTTTTGTTGTCACAAATTATCCTAGTTTATGCTGTAAATTTTTTGGTGATCTTACATGTAGTGTTGTGGTCTTATGTTCTTTATTTCAGGTAGAATAACTCCCTTGAGTATTTCTTGCATTGGAGGTTTTCTGGTGATAAAATCCCTCAGCTTTGTATGTCTTGGAACATCTTTATTTCTCCTTCATATTTAAAGCAGCAGTCACCAACCGGTGATCCACAGACCACTGGTGGTCCATGAGGTCCAAAATGTTGGCGACCACTGGTTTAAGGAAACCTTTGGAGCAACGGTAGCCAACCGGTGGTCTGCAGACCACTGGTGGTCTGTGAGGTCTGAAAGGTTGGCAACCAATTATTAAAAGGATAATTTTGCTGGATATATTATTAATGGCTGATAATTTATCTGTTTCAGAAATTTGGATACTTGGTCCCACACTCTTCTGGCTTGTAGAGTTTCTTCTGAGAAATCAGATAAAATTCTGATGGGTTTTCCTTTGTAGGTCACTTTTTTCTTTTCCCTGGCTGCTTTGAGAATTTTTTCTTTGTCATTAATTTTTGACATCTTCAATACCAAGTTCCTTGGAGAGGGCCTCTTTGGATTAAGATAACTATGTGTTCTATTTGCTTTTGGGATTCAGGCATCTAGTTTTCTCCATAGGTTTGGGAAGTTCTCATCCACTATATGTTTGGAAGACTCTCCGTTCCATGCTTCCTCTCCTGCTCCTCTGGAAAGACTGTAATTCCAATATTGCTTTCTCTGATGAAATCAGATATTTCTTGTAGAGCTCTTTCAGTTTTCTTTATGCTCAGGTCTCTCTATTCTTCCCTCTGTATCTTTTCTAGATTCCTATCTTTGATATCACTAATTATTTCCTGCATCTGGTTGGCTTTGTTTTCTATGCTTAGTAGTTCATTCTTAATATCCTTAATTGCATGAGTCATTTCCAGGGTTTCTGATTGGTTCTTTTTAAAAGTTTTATTTTTATTTCTTTTTTTAGGAGCAATAGTTTATTTTTTATTTTTTTTTTATTTTTTTAAATTGTTTTATTGTTTAAAGTATTACAAAGAATATTAGATATGTCTCCTTTTTTTTCCCCGCCATTAACAATCCCCCTCTCTTTGGTAAAGTACTCATTTTGTTCATTGATTTTTTTTCTTTTCTGAGTACATTGAATTGCTTGTTTGTATTTTCTTTCATCTCATTGAGTATGTTCAGAACTGCAATCTTGAAATCTTCGTCACTTATATCACATATTTCCATGCGTTTCAGTTTGCTTTCTGGAGCTTTTTCATTTTCTTTCTGGGCTCATCTTCATTACTGTGGTTATTCATGGCATTTGCAGTCCTTCTTTGCTTACGAATTTATTTCTGAAGAGGTCTTTCTACTATTTTCCAGTATAAGGCACTGAATCACAAGACTTTTTTTCCTCCTGTGATCTCACAGTCTTGAACCTCTGTGCTTTCTGGCTTCCATAAGACAGTACAGCCACACTGCTTGGGGGGTGAAGTTTGTTTTGCCCTCACTGTAATGGTGTCCCCTGATCTCCATGGGGTCCAACCGCAAGCACCCCTTCTAGGGATCAGTCACAGAGGGAAACAGTGGTTCTACTGCAATAGATCTTGGTTTACAGATAATATGCTCCTGGACCCAACTGCAAGGGCAACGGGAGGTGAGTTTTGGGAGTCCAAGTGGCAGCAGAGCTCTGTGATTCCATTTCTTTGAAACACCACCACTTGGCCAACATTGGAGAATTGCACAGGGGAACCTAGTGCTCTGTCAGGCGTCTGCTGATTCAGATACTGTTTTCTCTCTCACCACTCACCCTTCTGGGCTGCCCCTCGCCCCTGCCCCCACAGCTCTCTGTCCCTTCCACCCTCCCTGCAGAAGGAAGCACCTGCTACCCTCAGCTTTCTCCCCTCTCCCAGCCAGCCAAGCAGTGAGCTCCTGGCTGCAGGGCTGTGTCAGCTGGCTGTCTGCACTTTCCTCCCTTCTCATCTCCCCATTTATCCGAGTTGCCCACTGTTAGATATTTCAGTATGCACGTCACTCAAGCATGCGTCTGTGTTGAGCAGGGATTTATTTGTTGAATTATAGTTGGTTAACTTGTTGAAATTTCTGGGGGATATGACAAGGGGTCACTCACAATGCCATTCCTCTGACATCCTAGATTCTTTTTGTAATGACTGCTGGGCCTCTTGGTGACAATTTTGTGGCCATATCCTTGACAGATGTGTAGAATACCATGGCAACAATTTTAGTTCAGATTTATATCACTCTGTTTCTATACTTCCCCCCCTTTCATCTTCAAACCCTTCTTTCAATTTAAGCTACTGAACCATATTTTATGTACTTTTGTTTTCCCCCCAATATTTAATATGTGACTATACAAGAGAGGAAGCAGAAAGGGAAGATAAATAAATATTAAAAAGCCATTTTCAGTCTTTCAAAATTCAGAGCTATTTACATACATCAGGATTGACCCATAAGCCCAACTCCCATAATAAAACGCTCACATAGGCATTATATTTTAAAAGTCTTATGACTTGTAAGAAAGGTCAGTCAGTCATCTGTTGTCACTTTGGACTCATGGGACAGACCCATTTCACTCAGAGTGTGTTTCCTTACTAGGCAATAATGCCCTTTGAAGACAATGTGAGAGCTCTACACCATCATGGCAATTCTCTTTTCCAGTATCTGGAGCTTTCTATGCCTTCCGATTTTTGTGATAAATGAAGGTTTGAGGAGGAGATAGCTAGTACAACCCAGATTTCACTGCATTTCATTTGTTTAATGGTGCTTATGCTCAGAGATATTTTTAAAATAAAATCAGAAGCATGACATGTCTTCCCAAATTGGTAGTTTAATATCTCTGTTACAGATACGTATACCAATAATTTTTGTCTGCTTATAAAGCTATGGGTCATACTTGATGTAGCACGTAAAGAAGCATGCTTTTTCATTGGTTTAGGTTAGAAAGCTAAACATATATTTAGATGTGCTTTATTTTAGGGAGGTGGGTATCATAATAAACCATTTAAATAAAGCCTTTCTGTTCAGAAATACAACTTCCATATCATTCTTTAAAAGTAAATGAAACATTTTTCAAATAGCTTCATGTTGTTCTCAGTACATATTGATGTATGGCAAATTTAAATACATCTGCTATAGCCAAGTATCTCAATTCATTGACACTTTACCTTGAAGATATTTATTGTACAAAAAATCTAACCATTTCAATGGAATTCTCTAGGCTATCCTTAAAAATTTATCAATGTAGAGTGGATTTTGTAGATGGCTATAAATGTTAACCATTAATTTCCTTATTATAATGATAGATCTATCATTTAGCAACCTAGGAAGCAAATTGCTTCTTTAAAAGCTAGGTGAATAAAATCATATCCATTATGAAAGTGGTGTGTCTTATTTCCAGGAAGTGATTTTTACAACATTCATCAAACTCTCTTTCCCAGAGTATAGGCCATTTTAAAAGGGAAGTAGCAATGTAGATAGTAGTATCATGGTTATTCATAGGCTTTGAAACAAAGAATGTTAGAGTGAGAAGGGGTCTTAAAGGTCATTTAGTGTTCATTTTACAGAGAGAGAGGGCAAGAGAGGGGAAAGAATATGTTTGCCTAAATTTGCCCAGCTTAAGTGAAAAGATGCCATGTGTTTGTGTGTGTGTGTGTGTGTGTGTGTGTGGTGTGTAGATAGACAGAGAAATAGAGAGACAGAAAGACATATGAAATCCTGGCCACAGTGATCAGACAAGAAGAAGAAATAAAAGGCATCCAAATTGGAAAGGAGGAAGTAAAATTATCATTATTCCCAGATGACGTGATATTGTACACAGAAAACCCTAAAGACTCCACCAAAAAAACTACTAGATTTAATAAATGAATTTGGCAACTTAAGAAGTTACAAAATCAGCACCCAAAAATCAATGACTTTTTTATACACCAACATGAATTCTCAGAAGGAGAAACTAAAAAAAAATCCCATTTACCATTACAACAAAATAAATAAGAAATTTAGGAATAAACTTAACCAAGGAGGTGAAAGACTTCTACTCAGAAAACTATAGGACGTTGAAGAAAGAGATAGAAGAAAATATAAACAAGTGGAAGAATATTCCGTGTTCATGGATTAGTAGAATCAATATCATTAAAATGTCCATACTACCCAGGGCAATCTACAGATTCAATGCAATCTTTATTAAAATACCAACAGCATATTTCACAAATCTAGAATATATATACTCAAAAATTCATATGGAACCAAAAATGACACTGAATAACCATAGCAATCTTGAGAAAGAAGAAAAAAGTTGGAGGGATCAAACAGATATCAAGTTGTAATACAAATCCACTGTACTCAAAACAGCCTGTACTGGCACAAGAAGAGGCATACAGACCAATAGAATAGAAAAGAGAACCCAGAAATCATCCCCAGTCATTATACTCAATTAATATTTGACAAAGTAGGCAAGAGCATATCTTGGAGTAAAGACAGTCTTTTCAATAAATGGTGCTGGGAAAATTGGACAGGTACATGCAAAAAATGAAATTAGATCACCAACTTACACCATACACAAGAATAAACTCAAATGGATAAAATACTTAAATGTAAGTCATGTAACCACAAAAATCTTAGAAGAAACCACAGGCAGCAAAATCTCAGACATCTCTCATAGCAATATGTTTACTGATACATCTCTTAGACAATGGAATCTAAAGAGAAAATAAACAAATGGGACTACATCAAAATAAAAAGCTTCTGCACGGAAAAAGAAACCATCAACAAAATGACAAGAGGACCCAATACATGGGAGAACATATTTGCAAATGATACATACATCTGAACAGGGCTTAATATTCAAAATATATAGGGAACTCATACAACTTAACAAAAGGAAGACAAATAATCCAATTTAAAAATGGGCAAAGGCCCTAACTAGATACTTCTCCAAAGTGGACATATAGAAGTCCAAGAGGCATATGCAAAAATGTTCAAAGTCACTCATCTTTTGAGAGATGCAAATCAAAATGACAATGAGGTATCATCTCACACCTGTTAGAATGGCTATCATCAAAAAATCAACAAAAGAGGAGAAACCAAGATGGCGGCATAAGTAAACACCTGAAATTGCTGCCTCGCACAACCACTTCAAAAATACAACTA
>NW_005363283.1:479701-485377 GCF_000412655.1 Myotis brandtii
AGGTCAGATAAAGAGCTTCACAGACAAGAAGAAGCTAAAGGAGTTCATCACCACTAAACCAGTATTATATGAAATGCTGAAAGGTATCCTTTAAGAAGAGAAAGAAGAAGAAAAAGGTAAAGATACAAATTATGAACAACTAATACATATCTATCAACAAGTGAATCTAAAAATCAAGTGAATAAATAATCTGATGAAAAGAATAAACTGGTGAATATAATAGAATCAGGGGCATAGAAAGGGAGTGGACTGACAATTCTTGGGGGGAAAGGGGTGTGGGGGTGCAGGAAGACACTGGACAAAAATCGTGCACCTATGGACGAGGACAGTGGCAGGGGGTAAGGGCAGAGGGTGGGGGGGGAACTGGGTGGAGGGGAGCTATGGGGGAAAAAAAGAGGAACAATTGTAATAATCTGAACAATAAATATTTAATTTAAAAAAATCAACAAAAGATAAGTGTTGGCAAGAATGTGTAGAAAAGGGAACCCTTGTACTCTGCTGGTAGGAATGCAGACTGGTGCAGCTTCTGTGGAAAACAGTATGGAGTTTCCTCAAAAAATTAAAAATGGAATTGCCATTTGACTGAGTGATCCCATTTCTAGGAATATATCCGAAGAAACCAGAAACACCCATCAGAAATATATGCACCCCTATGTTCATAGCAGCACAACTTACAATAGCTAAGATCTGGAAACACCCCAAGTGCCTATCAGCAGATGAGTGGATAAAAAAAGTGTGGTACATTTACATAATGAAATACTTTATAGCTGTAAAAGAAAAATTACTGTTACTATTTGCCACCTCATGGATGGATCTGGAGAGTATTATGCTAAGTGAAATAAGCTAGTCAGAGAAAGATAAGTATCACATAATCTCACTCATATGTGGAAACTAATGAACAAAATATACTGATGAACAAAATAGATCCAGAGAAATAGAAACATGGAACAGACTGGCAAACCTCAGAGAGAGGGTGGGGAAGGGTGGGTGGGTGAGAAGAGATCAACCAAAGAACTTTTACTCATATACATAATCCATGGACACACACAATAGGGTGGTGAAGGCCTGGGGTGGGGGGCGGTGGCAGGCTAGAAAGATCAATGGGGGAGGAAAGGGAGCATATGTAATACTTTCAACAATAAAGTTTTTTTAAAAATAATAAAATATAAAATTAACATGTCAAAAATTAACTGGGAAAGCAAGAAAAATTAACATAAAAAGTATAAAACTAACTAATTCCTTGCTTGACACACTTAAGGACTTTTTAGATTAGACGCAGCAATATAAGAGGTATCTTTTTTTAATAATAAAATAAGCCTGCATACCAATATGCACTTTAAACAAACATGACAGAATGAGGGCATTATGATTTAGATACTTTGAGCATAGTTGGAACAATAAATTTAGTAGACTTGAAAAATGGCCTGAAGATCTCACAGTGAATGTCATATGGAAGAGACAACAGGGGGTACCTGACTTATGGAATTAAGTGTGAAGACACAGCAATGCAACTGGACCCAATAAAGACCTATAATATTTTTCTCTTAAGAGTTTGCTCCTCGTTCCTAAATATTTCACTTGGTCAGGATGGTGGATAACAATTATTATAACATTGTTGCCTCCACTATTTTTGAGACATTTTGTAATTTTAAATAAGAAAAATAGAATGTTATAGCTCTCTGTAGCCTTATTTCCATTACAAATTAAAGTTATGTATGTTTGTACTGAAGCTAAGCAGGGTGTTTTGTATTATGTTCATAAAAGTGAAACTATATAAATGTAGGTTTTAATTTGGGCACAAGAGTTTCAAGTTCAGGAATTTAGAGAAGTGTTACTCTTTCATGCCTCTAGGGATACTGTTTAAAAGATTAAAGCAAGAGAAAGATAAGTATCACATGATCTCACTCATATGTAGAATCTAATGAACAACATAAACTGATTAAACTGATGAACCAAAATAGACCCAGAGACATAGAAACATCAAACAGACTATCAAACCTCAGAGGGAAGGCAGGGGATGGGGAGGGGAGAGATCAACCAATAAACTCATATGCGTATATGTATAACCCATAGTCACAGACAATAGGGTGGTGGTGGCTTGGGGAGGAGGGGGTAGTGGGGGCGGAAAGGGCCATATGTAATATTTTCAACAATAAAGTTTTATTTTTTAAAAATATTAAGGCAATGGTGATTTTCAAACTGATCTGAAGGAAAAGGCATGGATTTGCAAAGTGCCAAACATCTTGAGGCAGCTTTGTTTTACTACCAGGAAATGACCTGGCACTGAAAGCTTTGTTCATCTAGATTCCAGCATCCTTCTCTCTACATAGTAAGTGTAGGCCAGCACAGTTGTTTAGAAATCAAACCTCATATACAAATTCCATAAAATCAGATCCTTTTGCCATAGAAAAAAATTACAAATTATATAGAAAATATTTGGCAAAAATGGGATAGGATAGTGTCAGCTCTGCACCCCATATATTGCAGGGGTGTCAAAGCAGTAATGGGTCTTCAACGATTCTCAGTGAAATGAACCCTTGTTTCCTGCTCACAGAACCAGAACTTTGCATCTTTACCCACTAACACATACTCTTCCTCATCTTTTATTCTGGGTTTTTATTTTTATATATTTGTTTTTTAAATATATTTTTATTGATTCAAGAGATGAAGGGAGAGGGATAGAGAGAGAGAAACATCAATGATGAGAGAGAATCATTGATTGGCTGCCTCCTGTATGTTAGATGACATGACTTGCCTAAGGTTGTATAACTAGTTAGGAGCAGAATCTATTTTCACTGTATCATGATTAATCAAGCTGTGCTAAGCACTACTGTGTAATACAGTCAGCTCCTCAAAAGTCACCCATGAAGAGTGTTATCTAATAGAAGATAAATTTACAAGGTTTTGGAGAAGATCCTGCTATATATTTTGCGTATGTCTTTCTTTTCAATTTTAAAAATAATAGTAATACATGTACATAATTGCAAAAATTTTAAACCATACAGAAAGATTTGAAATAAATCCAGATTCTTACCCCTAAATTCAACTATTCAAAACTTTTTAGACTGATTTTCTTATAGGTTAATATATATATATAGACCCAAATTATGAGTATATATTTAAAATTGTACTTATTTTGTTGAAGAAGTTAGTTTAAAACTACATAATATGGAAAAGGGGACTTCAATTTACAAATACAATGCACATCAGAAAACTTTTCAAACCTGAAATAATAAGTTGAGATAAATTATAACCTACTTTTAATTAGATAAGATAAAGAGGCTAAGGGTTTTAGTTATTTTGTTTGTTTGCTTTTAAAGATTATTAAGTAATACATATTTGTTTTGGAAGATAGAAAATGCAGATTATCAGTAATGGAATAAGGAATAAAATTACCCTTTCCACCACAGCCCACAGGTAGTATCATCTTTAGGATGACTCTATCTATATTTCTCTATCTATATATTTTTGTAACCCCATCAATACATGCGGTGAGGTATTAAAGTTAATTACTTTAGAAGCCAATACTAGGGATCGTTGTTAGGAAAGGAACTGTATTTGATTGTGTAAATGCTATGGTAAGTACTTGGGAATGAGAAAGATGAGGTCCAATGCATATAATTGGAAGAAGACAATGAAATAAAATAACCAAACTGGACTGGAAAAAAAAAGGAAGAAGAGGGATTTAATGAGAGATGAGAGAGAGAGAAAGAGAGAGAGAGAGAGAGAAGAGAATGAATTGAAAGTTGAGCAGCCTGGCCCTGGTTAACTAAATAATTTAGTTAAACTTTTGTTATTTATTTTACTTTTCACTATGAAAAACAATATGGCTTATTGGTTGGAGCATTGGCCTGTGCACCAGAGAACTCAGATTCAATTTCCGGTCAAGGGCATGTAAATGGTGTCCCAAAATTCACGCAAGAAGTAATTTTGATAGAAAACATGGGTTTATAATTAAAAATTGTAAATTTTTTATTGATTCATAAAGTATACAGTATAAGGTTATGTATGGATTAGCATATCATGTAAATGGCCTCCACAGCTTTGCTGGCACATACGCACTCTTTTGTTATTGCCTGAACAGCCGCATTTTTGAAGAAGAATGGTCCAATGATGCCTCCAGCCCAAAATCCACACCAAACAGTGACACGTTGTGGATGCATTTGTTTCTCAACAATCACTTGTGGATTTTCTGAACCCCAAATGTGACAATTTTGTCGATTAACCAAGCCATCAAGATGAAAATTAGCCTCATCTAAATTCAGCCACATTTATGCAAAACGGTCATGGAAAATTTCACCAAAGGAGTTCGTATGTGCCAGAAAAGCTGTGGAGGGCATTTACCCGATATCCTATTCTGTACATAACCCTATACTGTATACTTTATGAATCAATAAAAAATTTACAATTTTTAATTATAAACCTGTGTTTTCTATCAAAATTACTTCTTGCGTGAATTTTGGGACACCCTTTACCTGGCTTGTAGGATCGATCCCTACCCCCAATCAGGGTGCCTGTGGGAGGCAACCAATTGATTTGTCTCTCTCACATTGATTTCTCTTTCTCTCCTCCTCCTCCCCTTCCACTCTCTAAAAAGTAAATGGAAAAAATATCCTCACTTCTTGGGTGAGGATTAAAAATTATATAAAATAAAGTTGAGCACCTGTGAAGATGGTTCTTGTGAAGAAAGGTGGCTGTAAGGCATTCTCTGAGATAGGGTAGTGGAGAAATTTAAAGAACAAAAGTGTCAAAGGGCTATACCTGCATTCACTCAAGTCATTAGTAACACACCTATGAATGTCTTGAGTGACAATGTAAACTCCATGTGAGTTGGCACTTCCTCCTTAACTATAATAAACTGAGTGTTGATAACAGTACCTGTTTAATGGATAAAGAAATGGTTTGGGAGAACAAAGAAATGGGGCTGGGTTTGTGCCAGTGGAGGTGAACCATAGAGTTAAAAGAGGTAAGAATCAAAAGTAAACATGAAAATATAAATTGTCAGGAATTCACAAAAATACGGGGGAGATACTGGACTTCCCATAGGATATGGGATGATAGATTAATAAATTTTTTTCAACAAATGACAAGTGCCGGTGAGGATGCAGAGAAAAAGGAACCTGTGTGCACTGCTGGTGGGAATGCAGACTGGTGCAGCCACTGTGGAGAACAATATGGAGTTTCCTCAAAACACTAAAAATGGAACTCCCATTTGACCCAGTGATCCCACTTCTAGGAATATATACCAAGAAACTAGAAACATCAATCAGAAAGGATATATGCACCCCTATGTTTATAGCAGAGCAATTTACAATAGCTAAGATTTGGAAACAGCCTGAGTGCCCATCAGCAGATGAGTGGCTTAGAAAACTGTGATACATCTACACAATGGAATACTACACTGTTATAAAAAAGAAGGAATTCTTACCATTTGCAACAGCATGGATGGATTGGAGAGCATTTATCCTAAGTGAAATAAGCCAGTCAGAGAAAAATAAATATATGATCTCACTAATTTGTGGAATATGATGAACAACATAAATTGATGAATAAAAACAGATCCAGAGACAGAGAAGCATTGATCAGACTGTCAAACCTCAGAGGGAAGGTAGGGGAGGGTGGGGGTAAGGGGGAGAGATCAACCAAAGGACTTGTATGTATGCATATAAGCCTAAC
>NW_005363283.1:485479-486619 GCF_000412655.1 Myotis brandtii
CAAGGACTATGAGAGCATGAGTGGGGGGGTTGGAGGGGCAATGGGGGGATAAGGACACATATGTAATACCTTAATCAATAAAGAAAAAAAAGAAATTTTCTTCAAATCTCAAATGTTAGAATGACTTCATCTGACAGTAAGATTTTTCTGTCTTTCTCTGCTCATGTATAATTTTACCAAAAATTTTAATGGTCATCATGCTATGCCATGAATATTGTAAGAAGCTATTTTCACTTAGAAATAAATATGAATTTATGTTCATTTGAATAGACTTTTATATAAAATGGATATAAACAATTTAGTTAACCTTTTGTTATTTATTTTATTTTTCACTATGAAAAAAAATGCTGCACTAAACATTCTTGTTAAGCAAAATACTCATATAAATATAAAATAGGAAAAGTCTTTATCATTGCTGGAAAACAGAAGGAACCCATCCATACATAGACAAGAAACCAAGGACCTTCTGAAAGGTATGGTATGGATAGGAAAAGATAAAGGAAAACACTATTCTGTTATTCTTCCACAACTGAATGAAAAACCCAGTTGAAGAGTTAAGCAGTAAGGAGGTAGGAACCCTCAGCAGAACCTCCCCAAATCCCCACACCAAGTGTGGAAATGTATGTAATCTCTTGGACTGTGGAGTAGTGATGTGGAAGGGACAGTGCAACAATCTGAGAATTACTCCACTACACAGATCGTGAAGTGGAAAGCCAGGGTGCATCACTTGCCTACTTTCTTCCCCTGGCATGAGTGATGTGCTAAGAAGAGAGAGGAAAGTTCTGTAATAAGCTCAGAAAGACAATTTGGGAGAGAGACCAAGATGGCGGCATAGGTAAACACCGGAGACTGCTGCCGCAAACAACCACTTCAAAAATACAACTAAAAGACGGAACGGACATCACCCAGAACCACAGGAAGGCTGGCTGAGGAGAGACTCTTCAACTAGAAGGAAAAACAACAGTACACCGAGGCTCAGAGGAGGCGCAGTGTGGAAAATTATCAGGTGTGGAGGTGCGCGCGCAAAGCGGGCTGGTGGCCCAGAACCACAAGGCTGGCTGAGGAGAGACTCTTCAACTAGAAGGAAAAACAACAGTACACCGAGGCTCAGAGGAGGCGCAGTGTGGAAAAAAATCAGGT
>NW_005363283.1:488017-489847 GCF_000412655.1 Myotis brandtii
TATGGGGGGGAAAAAAAGAGGAACAAATCTAACCTGAACAATAAAGATTTAATTAAAAAAAAGAAAGAAAGACAATTTGGGAAGTGGGAAAGTCCTTAAATTAACTTCATGCTATCATCACAAACAGAGAAAGAAATTGCTAGGCCCAGCAGTATCCACAAGAATTCCCTCCATATTTACTTATAACCAGATAGATCAACCTAGCAAAATAAAACTATGAAAGTGTATAATCCAACTTTTTCTTGTCAGAAATAAACTGTTTGTACAGAAACCCATCCCAAATGGCAGAGCTTAGTAGAGACCACTCTGTCAAGATGTGAAAATAGAACAACTTCTCAGATATTTGCAAAGAGTTGGTCATCCAAAAGAAAGGGGGTAGTTTAGAGATTTTTAAATCATGCAAGCATTTTAAAAACATGCAATACTGACTATTTAATCAGGGGCACTGACCTATTTTCTCTTAGACTGTCAAATTTAAAAATGACAACAACTAATACAATATCTGTCCAGTGTGAATGAATTAAAATTGTACCTATTTTTTTGTCAGATTGGCAAAAACGTCAATATATTTTTGGAGTGCCACATAATTTTAGTAATTAGTTTATATGTGCCATTAGATGAAAAAGATTGAAAACTGCTAGACTAATCCAAGGAGTAAGGGCAGATTTCTCCCAGTGGCAGAAATGGAATTTCTCCATGGAATTGGAGAAAACATTAGACAAAATATTTTTTATTCTCCAAGAGTTTTGAGAAAATGTTTCATAGGTGAAGACAAAGTAGTATGAAATCAGGCAAGACTGCTTTCAGATAAAAGATACAATTACAGAATTTAAAAAAGTACCCTGAAGGCAGTGCATAGTAGTAGATTCTTGCAGAAAACCAAATCTGTAAAGAAGAAGAATTCAGAAAATTCTCGCAGAACCTAGTAAAAAGAGTTATATATAAACATGATATGCAAAAATAAAAAGATCATGGAGTTATTAAATACATAGGATAGGAATTTTTGGAAGAGAAAAAGAAACAAATAAAGGAGAAATACATAGTGCAACCAGTCTTTTTCTTTTGACATTTGCCAAATAGCAAAGAGGAAATCAGCATTTTTCCCTTGGGCAAAGAGACAGGAAGCTGAAAATATCAGCTGGAACTCCAAAGGACAATTATAGTGATTCCTTGGGTGAGGTGTAAAGAGGAAGATAAAGAAAGATCTGAAAGTAAGATGAAAGCCTGAATGAAAGCTTGCTGGTTTCCTGCCAAAGGTAAATGTGTCTGAGGATCACCATTCACTTCCAAGCAGACTACTTAAATTGTAGGCTCCTCTTATGAAGTAAACAGTCCCACTGTTGCCTTCTTGGTCAAACCAAAGCAACAAAGTGACTGTCACAAAATTTCTCACTATCTATATATATAAAACCCTAAAATGCAAATAGACCGAACAACCAATCACTATAAAGTGCGCTGACCACCAGGTGGCATGTGCAGAACATGGCAGAAATTGGCAGCAGGCAGCAGAGCACAGAACATGGTGGCATTGGCCACAGCAGGATGGTGGAGCAGGTGAGCGGGGGCACCATACCAAGGCGGTGCGCCAGTCGCTGTCATCAGGGCAAACCTCTGGTGGTTACTGAAAATTCTTTGCTCCTGCACACTACAGTCTTGCCTGGCACTCACACACACTGCCAGCGCCTGGAACTGGCCCCAATCACTTGGCACCATTGGTGGGTGCAAGTGGCAGCTGCTGGCCCCAATCGCCCCTCAGGATTCCTCCACCTTCCCCTGATCCTAAGGGGAAATCTGGACCGGCAGCTGCCTCTTGCACCTGCTGCCGGGGCC
>NW_005363283.1:498526-527345 GCF_000412655.1 Myotis brandtii
AGATTGCTTTGGGTAGTATGGACATTTTAATGATGTTGATTCTACCAATCCATGAACACAGTATGTTCTTCCATCTGTTTATGTCTTCCTCTATCTCCTTTTTCAGTGTCCTATACTATTCCACGTATAGGTCTTTTACCTCCTTAGTTCCGTTTATTCCTAGGTATCTTAATTTTTCTTCTTTTTACAGCAGTCCCTTTAACATTTCTTGCATTGTAGGTTGTATGAGTTGTTTGACTTTGTATATTTCATTCAATTCCCTTCTGGCCTGATGTGTTTATGTTGAGAAATCAGTTGATAGTCTGATGGGAGATCCTTTGTTGGTAACTTTCTGTGTCTCTCTGGCAGCCTTTATGATTCTTACTTTGTCATTGATTTTTGCCACATTAATTATGATGTGTCTTGGTGTACGTCTTTTGGAGTTCGCTCATTTGGGACTCTGTGTGCTTCTTGGATTTGTGTGAGTTTTTTCTTCCCCAAATCAGGGATGATTTCTGTCATTATTTCTTCAAACAGGTTTTCTATTATTTTCTCAGCTTCCTCTCCTTCTGACACTCCTATTATGTAGATGTTGTTTCATTTCATTTTGTCCCAAAGCTTCCTTAGGCTCTCCTCCTGCTTTTTAAGTTTTTTTTCCAGTTGTTGCTCTGGTTGGGTGTTTTTTCCTACCTTGTCTTCTTTTTTTTTTTAAAATATATTTTATTGACTTTTTTACAGAGAGGAAGGGAGAGAGATAGTCAGAAACATTGATGAGAGAGAAAGATCGATCAGCTGCCTCCTGCACACCCCCTACTGGGGACGTGCCTGCAACCAAGGTACATGCCCTCCTTGACCGGAATCGAACCTGGGACCTTTCAGTCCGCAGGCCAACGCTCTATCCACTGAGCTAAACCGGTTTCGGCCTACCTTGTCTTCTTACTCACTAATGAAGTCTTCAGCTGCTCCAGGATACTTGTGATACTTACCATTGTGTTCTTTTTTGCTGCTATGTCATTCTTCATTTTCACTTGATTCTTTTTCATTTCCTCTTGGTTGTTGAATTTGTCTTCCATCCTTTTAAGCATCTTTATAACCATTGTTCTGAATTCTTTCTCTGACAAATTGCTTGCCTCCATTTCATTTACTTACTTTTCTGCTAATTCCTCATTTTCTTTCATCTGGGGGTTATTTCTTTGTCTCCCCATTTCCGCTGTTCCTTTGTGGTGGTTTCTATGTATTAGATCAACTGATTTCTCAACATAAACACATGTCACCCAGATTTTTTTGAGTTTATCTTATATAGTAGATATTTTGTGGGGCCCAGTGGTGCAATCTCTCCGGTCTTCTGGGCTGGGCATTCTAGGGATGCCCCCTAGATGGGATATTTGGGTTCTTTTGGTGTAGTTGGGTCTTGAATGTTATTGTCCTGTTTGTGGATGGAGTCTCCTCTCAGGGTGTCTGGTTTTGTGGCTCACTCTCTATCATGTTGACCAAACAGCACAAAATACAACTCGACAAGACCCAAAGGGAGCAGAACACAAATGTACTCACAACACCAATAACCCAAATAAAAGTGACTACCAGAGAAAAGAAAATTAGGAGAGAGAAAGGAGAGCAAAAATATTGAGAAAAGGAAAAAAAGGCAAGAGAAAAAAGAATATTAAAAAAGAGAAGAAGAAAAATACTTATGGGGAAAAAACACCACATATCAAAGAAATAAACAAAAAAAATGCAAACAACAAACACCCAGAAAAAGGAGGAGACCGAATCTGCAGAGGCAGAGCTTATATACAGAAAGTAAGGGTAAAGAATTGAATGACTAGTGGAAGGAACATGATTCAGTATAGAGGAGGTAGGAGGAGAATGAGTGGATAAGAAGAAAGGAAAAAACAAAACAAAATAATCAATGCATAAAAATAATTTAAATGTACTTATCTATCTATTCATTTATTTTTTGAAAAGGAGAATAGAGGAGAGAGTAGATAGGTTTGAATATAGTGAGTCAAACTACTTCAACAATTAGGAGAAGGAGAGAGCAAGAGAGGAGAGGAAAAACAAAAGCATGAAAAAAATTGGTTAGTGTAGAAAGAGAATAGAGAAGTGTTCATGGACTTGGGGCAAGGGAGAGGAAATTAGATATATGAGCAAGCCAACAGAGACTACAATAATAATAACACATCAATAAAGCAAATAAAGATCAATTTTTAACAAGGGGTAAAAAGAAAGGGGAGAGAAAAACTAAAGCAGGGACAGGAGGAGAAGAGAAGGATGAAAAGGAGAAGTGAGGAAGAAAAGGGTGGAAAAAAAGATAAAATAAAATGATAAAAAATAAAAATAGAATGAAGAAAATAATACAAAAATAAAAGATAAAGAAATAAAAAAAATAAAGAAAAAAATTTAAATAAAAGATATAGAAGAAAATAAAAACGTGAAACACCTTTTGTTTCAGCCGAGTTTTAATGCCCCATGGAGGCTGGTTTAAGATACCACTCTTCTGTTCTGTCTGCCACTTCTCAGTTTCCTGTTAACTAGTCAGCCCCATGTTGAAGTTTCAAGTGATCCACAGCTCCTCTGTGTCTGTCACCAGAGCCTTGGTTGCAAGCAAGTGGGACCAATCTGCCCACTTTTCCTTGTCTGCCTGCTGTCAGTCTTCATCACTCCATCATCTGTTTCTGACAAGGGGTTTAGGTGGGGGTGTTGCTCTATTGCTTTCCAGGACTGAATGGCCCCTCAACCCTGTCCGTGAGGGCTCCCTGTGGGCTATTCAGAGTCTTTATTTCCTCTGCAAAGCTTAAGGTTGGGTGCATCTGCACTAGCTGCCCTGAGGCTGCTGGAAGGGGCTGGCTCTTCAGGAGAAAAATGGCTGCTTAGGTTTTGAGGCTCCAGAATGTCTCAGTGCTGGATACCTGGTCTCCTCTCGCTGTACTCCTCCCCTCCACAGTCTCTCGCCAGCCTCCACAAACCTGTACCTCCACCTGCACTGCAGCTTCAGTGAGTGTTTGTAATTGAAAGGTCTTATGAACTGGGTTTAGTGAATAAAAGCAAATATAAAACTGAGGGAAAACAATCATACAACTGTGAGTTTCTCTCCCCCCAGCATTATGTGGCTTCGGAAGCTCTTTAGGCTGCCTTTCTAGGCATAGCCTTTCCCAGCTGGTCCTAGGAAATCACCTTCGCAAGCCTCACATCAGACCAAGAGAGCAGGACAGGGCTCTCCTCTGCTGCTGCCGGGCAACAATTGAAAACGTATGCATCCTCTTCCTCACTGACTCTATTGACCACAGGCCACCCCAAAAGTTGTTTCCACGTGCATTACACTACCAGGGGGGTGGTGGTGATTTTTCATATAAGCACATGATCACCACCGCACTAGTAGGGCACTACACACACCAGATCTTTATGTGAAGGACCAGCCTGTGTGCTGAGCATCCTAAAGGATAGCTTTCCAAGTCCACACACACAAGTTATCATTGTGGCAAAAAAAGCTGAAGGAAAATGGTAGGACTAGGCCTCCTCCCAACGTGAGAAGTAGTGGCTTACATCATTTTACCTAACACATTGTGCCGAATATATACATGTCATTTTTCATAACTCAGGACAATGATTAGGCACTGCGAACCAAAAAGGCATTCGTCCCGCAGCCAGAATTCCGCAATGCTTTCTGCTGTACCTATATGATCCTGGGCCAATGAGTGAAGATTTTTCTCCCTCTTTAGCTCTAAGGAAATAATTGTGAATATCTGACCGTGTAGATGTTGAGATTGTTAGGAATGCAATGATGAAGTCATTTTTGGATGCCCGAGACAAGTCCCAATAAGAAGAACATGGCCCACCTCTGCTCATTGTGGTCAGGCACCAATGCCTTTTATTCTTCCTTCACTGTCTTGAATGCAGGCCAACATACCAGTAAAAGATGTTTGCATGAGCATTACCTGACCAGAGCAGAAGTGATCACATTTCCTGAAAATACATGATCACCACCAGCCTGGAAAGGGCACTGCACACAGTAAATCTCCATGGGCATGAGGGGCGTGTGCCCTTAGCACCCTAAAAGGTAGCTTTCCAAGCTCCCGGCATCTCATTCTTACACAAAATGGCTCAAGGAAAGTGTTATGATCAGTCCCCTACCACACTCACATGTAACTTCCATCACTTTCACTAACCCTCAGGGCTGAATGTATACAATTCATTTTCAAAAACTCAGGACAGTGTCTATTCCCTGGCCACCCATGGGCATTCATCCCTCAGGGAGGGTCCCGCTAGGCTCTCTTCTATACCTTGATGTTGCCGGGCCACTGCAAAAAGACATTCCTCCCTCTTTTCCAATCACGAAAGTACCTGATGAACTTCCCCAGTGGATATAGTCATCTTGAGGATTGGACCAAAGAAATCATCTTAGGATGACTGAGAACAGACTCAGCGAGCAAAAATGGGCCCTCCTTAGCTGCGGGTGGCAGCCAATACAAGTCCTGCATCCCCTTCCCCACTGAACTGCACAAGGCGGATCTCTATGTGCAGGAGTGGTCTTTCCTCCAAGAACCCTCAAAGGTACCTTTCCAAACTCCCCCCAAATCGTTCTGACATAAAAGCGGTCAAGGAACGTGGTAGGAGAAGGCCCCCTCCACTCTATCATGTGGCTTTCCTCATTTTCCCTAACACAAGGCAATGGATTTATACAAGTGCTTTTCCATAAATCTGGACAATATCTACTCACTAGCCACCATATAGATTTATCCCCTCAGTGAGATTCCTGCTATGTTACAACAATTACCTCCATGATACTGGGCCACGGAATAAATGCACTTCTCCTTTTCCAATCGGTAAATGATCCTGAGCAATCTTCCTGTAGATGTTGACCATGTTAGGAATATTCCAATGAAATCATCCTATGATTCCTAATATGAAACCCACGGAACAGGAACAAAAGTGGACTCGGTTAGATAGTGGTAGTCAGCAAAACCAATCATGCATTGCTGTCCTCACTGACTGTCTTGACTGCAGGGCACCAGAAAGGTTGTTCCCATGAACAGTACTATACCAGAGTGGCGGAAATCACATTCCATATAAATTCATGATCTCCGCCACACTAGGTAGGGCACGGTGCCCAGCAGATCTTTAGGTGCAGAAGCAGCCTGTCTGCTAAGCATCCGCAAATGTAGATTTCCACGTTGCCCTCCTTATCAATGTTACTAAAAGGGGCTCAAGGATCATGGCATGACCAGCTCTCCACCCATTCTCAAATGTAGCTTTCCTCATGTTTCCTAATCACGGAGATGAATGAATACGTGTTTGTTAGCTTTTTTTTATCGTCATTCTGGATAATGTCCATTCACTGGCCACCAAATGGCATTCGTCTTTTAGGGAGGATCTGGCATTTGCTTCATTGCCTCAATGATAGTGGTCCTCTGAATGAAATGTCTCTCCATTTGTCCCATTCAGGAAAGATTTTTGAGGATCATACCCTGTATATGTTGATTTTGTCAGGAAAGGTCCTAGGAAATCACCTTCGCAAGCCTCACATCAGACCAAGAGAGCAGGACAGGGCTCTCCTCTGCTGCTGCCGGGCAACAATTGAAAACGTATGCATCCACTTCCTCACTGACTCTCTTGACTACAGGCCACCACGAAAGTTGTTTGCACGTGCATTACACTACCAGGGGTTGGTGATTACATTTCATATAAGCACATGATCACCACCGCACTAGTAGGGCACTACACACACCAGATGCCTCAATGATAGTGGTCCTCTGAATGAAATGTCTCTCCATTTGTCCCATTCAGGAAAGATTTTTGAGGATCATACCCTGTATATGTTGATTTTGTCAGGAAAGGTCCTAGGAAATCACCTTCGCAAGCCTCACATCAGACCAAGAGAGCAGGACAGGGCTCTCCTCTGCTGCTGCCGGGCAACAATTGAAAACGTATGCATCCACTTCCTCACTGACTCTCTTGACTACAGGCCACCACGAAAGTTGTTTGCACGTGCATTACACTACCAGGGGTTGGTGATTACATTTCATATAAGCACATGATCACCACCGCACTAGTAGGGCACTACACACACCAGATCTTTATGTGAAGGACCAGCCTGTGTGCTGAGCATCCTAAAGGATAGCTTTCCAAGTCCACACACACAAGTTATCATTGTGGCAAAAAAAGCTGAAGGAAAATGGTAGGACTAGGCCTCCTCCCAACGTTAGAAGTAGTGGCTTTCATCATTTTACCTAACACATTGTGCCGAATATATACATGTCATTTTTCATAACTCAGGACAATGATTACGCACTGTGAACCAAAAGGCATTCGTCCCGCAACCAGGATTCCGCTATGCTTTCTGCTGTACCTTTATGATCCTGGGCCAATGAGTAAAGATTTTTCTCCCTCTTTAGCTCTAAGGAAATAATTGTGAATATCTTACCATGTAGATGTTGAGATTGTTAGGAATGCAATGATGAAGAAAGTCCACACACACAAGTTATCATTGTGGCAAAAAAGGCTGAAGGAAAATGGTACGAATAGGCCTCCTCCCAACGTGAGAAGTAGTGGCTTTCATCATTTTACCTAACACATTGTGCCGAATATATACATGTCATTTTTCATAACTCAGGACAATGATTACGCACTGTGAACCAAAAGGCATTCGTCCCGCAACCAGGATTCCGCTATGCTTTCTGCTGTACCTTTATGATCCTGGGCCAATGAGTAAAGATTTTTCTCCCTCTTTAGCTCTAAGGAAATAATTGTGAATATCTTACCATGTAGATGTTGAGATTGTTAGGAATGCAATGATGAAGTCATTTTTGGATGCCCGAGACAAGTCCCAATGAGAAGAACATGGCCCACCTCTGCTCATTGTGGTCAGGCACCAATGCCTTTTATTCTTCCTTCACTGTCTTGAATGCAGGCCAACATACCAGTAAAAGATGTTTGCATGAGCATTACCTGACCAGAGCAGAAGTGATCACATTTCCTGAAAATACATGATCACCACCAGCCTGGAAAGGGCACTGCACACAGTAAATCTCCATGGGCATGAGGGGCGTGTGCCCTTAGCACCCTAAAAGGTAGCTTTCCAAGCTCCCGGCATCTCATTCTTACACAAAATGGCTCAAGGAAAGTGTTATGATCAGTCCCCTACCACACTCACATGTAACTTCCATCACTTTCACTAACCCTCAGTGCTGAATGTATACAATTCAATTTCAAAAACTCAGGACAGTGTCTATTCCCTGGCCACCCATGGGCATTCATCCCTCAGGGAGGGTCCCGCTAGGCTCTCTTCTATACCTTGATGTTGCCGGGCCACTGCAAAAAGACATTCCTCCCTCTTTTCCAATCACGAAAGTACCTGATGAACTTCCCCAGTGGATATAGTCATCTTGAGGATTGGACCAAAGAAATCATCTTAGGATGACTGAGAACAGACTCAGCGAGCAAAAATGGGCCCTCCTTAGCTGCGGGTGGCAGCCAATACAAGTCCTGCATCCCCTTCCCCACTGACAAGTCCTGCATCCCCTTTCCCACTGACTGTCTTGAACACACGACACGGGAAGTGACATTCACAAGTGCCTTACCCTACCAGAGCAGCGGGGATCACATTTCATGAATGCACATGATCACCACGGCACTAGGTAGGGCACTGCACAAGGCGGATCTCTATGTGCAGGAGTGGTCTTTCCTCCAAGAACCCTCAAAGGTACCTTTCCAAACTCCCCCCAAATCGTTCTGACATAAAAGTGGTCAAGGAACGTGGTAGGAGAAGGCCCCCTCCACTCTATCATGTGGCTTTCCTCATTTTCCCTAACACAAGGCAATGGATTTATACAAGTGCTTTTCCATAAATCTGGACAATATCTACTCACTAGCCACCATATAGATTTATCCCCTCAGTGAGATTCCTGCTATGTTACAACAATTACCTCCATGATACTGGGCCACGGAATAAATGCACTTCTCCTTTTCCAATCGGTAAATGATCCTGAGCAATCTTCCTGTAGATGTTGACCATGTTAGGAATATTCCAATGAAATCATCCTATGATTCCTAAGATGAAACCCACGGAACAAAAGTAGACTCGGTTAGATAGTGATAGTCAGCAAAACCAATCATGCATTGCTGTCCTCACTGACTGTCTTGACTGCAGGGCACCAGAAAGGTTGTTCCCATGAACAGTACTATACCAGAGTGGCGGAAATCACATTCCATATAAATTCATGATCTCCGCCACACTAGGTAGGGCACTGTGCCCAGCAGATCTTTAGGTGCAGAAGCAGCCTGTCTGCTAAGCATCCGCAAATGTAGATTTCCATGTTGCCCTCCTTATCAATGTTACTAAAAGGGGCTCAAGGATCATGGCATGACCAGCCCTCCACCCATTCTCACATGTAGCTTTCCTCATGTTTCCTAACACATGGAGATGAATGAATACGTGTTTGGTTGCTTTTTTTTCCCGTCATTCTGGACAATGTCCACTCAGTGGCCACCAAATGGCATTCGTCTTTTAGGGAGGATCTGGCATTTGCTTCATTTGCCTCAATGATAGTGGTCCTCTGAATTAAGATGTCTCTCCCTTTGTCCCAATCAGGAAAGATTTTTGAGGATCATACCCTGTAGATGTTGACTTAGTTAGGAAAGGTCCTAGGAAATCACCTTCGCAAGCCTCACATCAGACCAAGAGAGCAGGACAGGTCTGTCCTCTGCTGGTGCCGGGCAACAACTGAAAACGTATGCATCCTCTTCCTCACGGACTAGATTGACCACAGGCCACCCCGAAATTTTTTGCACGTGCATTACACTACCAGGGGGGTGGTGATTACATTTCATATAAGCACATGATCACCACCGCACTAGTAGGGCACTACACACACCAGATCTTTATGTGAAGGACCAGCCTGTGTGCTGAGCATCCTAAAGGATAGCTTTCCAAGTCCACACACACAAGTTATCATTGTGGCAAAAAAAGCTGAAGGAAAATGGTAGGACTAGGCCTCCTCCCAACGTTAGAAGTAGTGGCTTTCATCATTTTACCTAACACATTGTGCCGAATATATACATGTCATTTTTCATAACTCAGGACAATGATTAGGCACTGCGAACCAAAAGGCATTCGTCCCGCAGCCAGGATTCCGCTATGCTTTCTGCTGTACCTATATGATCCGGGGCCAATGCGTGAAGATTTTTCTCCCTCTTTAGCTCTAAGGAAATAATTGTGAATATCTGACCGTGTAGATGTTGAGATTGTTAGGAATGCAATGATGAAGTCATTTTTGGATGCCCGAGACAAGTCCCAATGAGAAGAACATGGCCCACCTCTGCTCATTGTGGTCAGGCACCAATGCCTTTTATTCTTCCTTCACTGTCTTGAATGCAGGCCAACATACCAGTAAAAGATGTTTGCATGAGCATTACCTGACCAGAGCAGAAGTGATCACATTTCCTGAAAATACATGATCACCACCAGCCTGGAAAGGGCACTGCACACAGTAAATCTCCATGGGCATGAGGGGCGTGTGCCCTTAGCACCCTAAAAGGTAGCTTTCCAAGCTCCCGGCATCTCATTCTTACACAAAATGGCTCAAGGAAAGTGTTATGATCAGTCCCCTACCACACTCACATGTAACTTCCATCACTTTCACTAACCCTCAGTGCTGAATGTATACAATTCAATTTCAAAAACTCAGGACAGTGTCTATTCCCTGGCCACCCATGGGCATTCATCCCTCAGGGAGGGTCCCGCTAGGCTCTCTTCTATACCTTGATGTTGCCGGGCCACTGCAAAAAGACATTCCTCCCTCTTTTCCAATCACGAAAGTACCTGATGAACTTCCCCAGTGGATATAGTCATCTTGAGGATTGGACCAAAGAAATCATCTTAGGATGACTGAGAACAGACTCAGTGAGCAAAAATTGGCCCTCCTTATCTGCTGTTGGCTGCCAATACAAGTCCTGCATCCCCTTCCCCACTGATTGTCTTGAACACAGGATTCCTGTTATGTTTTCTTCATTACCTCCGTGATACTGGCCCACTAGTTGAAGATACTTCTCCTTCTTTTCCAATCAGGACATAATAGTGACGAACTTACCCTGTAGATATTGACAAGGTTAGGAATGGTCCCATGAAAACATCTTTGGATGCCTGAGATCACACCCAGGTAATAGAATAGAGCCCTCCTCTGCTGGTTTTGGCCTGAAAAACAATGCATGCATTCCCTTCTTCACAGACTGTCCTGATTAAAAGCTACTGGAAGTTTTTCTCATGAGCATTACCCTACAAGAATGGCAGTGATCACAATTCATGTAAGTGCTTGGTCACCATTGCACTAGGTAGGGCACTACACACTGCAGATCTTTAAGTGCAGGAGTGTCCATTTTCCTTAGTTCCATCAAATGTAGCTTTCCAACCTCCCACCCATCTTATTCTCCCCCCATCTCTATGCTCTGTAAATGCTGACCCAGTGTCTTCCAACTTCCATGCCTTCTTCAGTGTCCATTCAGGATCCTACTTGATGTTTATCTGCCCGGTTTGGGGAACTTAGAAATAAATAGCTTGTTTCTACTTTCTTATTCTCTTGGAGAAATCATTTCACTTTCTTTAAATTTTTACTATGCTAAGAATGAACCATTAAAATGATTAAGAGAATGCCTGAAATCAGAGCGAGATGGCTTCCAGGTCCATCCCATGGGAAACACAGCCAGCAGAAGATAAGGCCTGCTCCACTCCAATCATCAGTCCAGAACCACCAAAACATTGTTCTTCTTCAACTTGACTCCACCCAGACAGGCATAGTTTACATAAACATAGTCTAAAGGATCAGCTCCTTTCTGAACAGGGCAGTGCATACAGCATGGCTTCATTTATAAAGTATAGACCAGTGTCTCTCTTATTCTCAAATGGACTTTTCATGTCTCTCCCCTTCTGATGACTGTAAACAAAATATTTCCATAACTCCACTCCATGTCAAATAACTGCCTTCCTTATTAAATCCCTCCTTTGGTGGTGATCCTCTCACCTGTTCTACAGTCCCAAGGCTATTGTGAGAACTCCGAGTGAACAAGCATGTTCACCTTTCTCTCTTTTTAGAAAGTACCTACATCATCTCCAAAATTTAGTTGTGAAAATTCTTAGCCATGGGCCACTGTAATTATTTTGAGTAGGTATGAGATCTAGTTGGATTTCATGACAACCCTGAGTTCAAGACAGACAGTTCAAATATACCTTCAGCTGCACATCTGCCACTGGTCTAGTGGCCCTACAATCATTGTTCATGGTTACCAGCACTCTACCAGAACAGGCACCAATGTCGCTTAGTCTATGTAGTCAGCACCTTTCCGAAGGGAGCCCTGCACACAGGTTAGGTCAAGGGAGAAGATCTGCCTAACACCCGCTCCTGCCCTAAATCCCAACATGGATATTTAGGCACGTCATCATGACCACATCCAATAATTTTCCTGTACTTTAGACATTGCTGAAACTCAGGCCTAACACTTCCTTCCCTCACTCAGTGAAGTACTCCTCACCTGCTTCAAGTCAACCAGAATGATCAGGAGATCCATTCAAATGATGCTTCCTCCTGCTTTCCCTCCTGCCAGTGGAAAGTATCTTCATCTTCTTTAACCTGTTAGTGACCACATTGTTAGCAATAGAGCCTTGTTTTCAGCTAAAAAAGACCTGATAGTCAAGTGATATCAGGTCCCTTTCAACTTTAAGGAAGGCAACACAAGCCCACATGTCTCTCAACCTCCAACACTAGTCCAAAGTCATAAAAACATTCCTCTCCTTTACTATTACTCTACCCTGACAGGAACTGTTCCCACACAGACTAAGTGATCATCACCTTTTCTTGGTAGGGCACCACACAGAGCAAGACTTCAAGGTAGAGGACCTGCCAAATCCCCCTCACACTCTAAACTGTGGCATGGTTTTCTCTCCACAATAACCCAATGATACTAGCCTAGAGTTTCCCATATCCATAGACAATGTCAACAGATCAACCTCCAACATGGAGCCTTCACATGGTGTGGGTGTCCTCAGGATGTCCTTTACATGAATGATTACCATGTCCCAGATTTCAGAGGCTTGATCCCTTTTTGCTATAGTATATAAACTTTTAGGATTCTGGTCTGGTGAGTGGGTGCCCAAGAAAAGGCTTAAGTAAGTTCCCTTGCTTATTAAACCTGCCACCTACCAATCTGGAGTGGCCTGCCTCTTCAATCTATCCTTGCCCTCCATGTATGGGGACTAGTTTCAGATTTCACACGAAGAACTCCAGAGGTTTCAAAGCAATGATTACTGAAAGGGAACATTTGATATTTGTAATGAGTTTTTTCTAAGTTCAATGCACATTTTATTCTAATTGTGCTAAAATATTGCACTTATATTTCCCAGAATTTGACAAATCACTGTTAAATTCATCCAGAAGTACACATGGGTATGTGCATATCCTGATAAAATCTCAAACAATGAGACTAATGAAGGATCGTTACCACACCAGGCACTCACTGGCATTTTAAAGTTGGAGTAATTGGCCCAATGTGGTGCTGGTTGGTACACTGACAGTCAGGTCAGGGGAACCATATTAATGAAAGAAAGGTTGGGGAAATAGCAGGACACAGTGACAAAGTGTGGTGTCACTTTAATTGCCCTGCAACCAAATGATGCACTCTGATGATTTTTAAAATTGACTTTTAGTACTATAAAACCAGTAAAACACTGACTGAGGTTAACACAAAGTAGTTTTTAGTGAGGAAAGAATGTTTCTCTTCAGCTTGCAATATACAAGAGCATTTTAAGCAAGAGTTGCAACAAACCCTTATGTGTGCAGAGAGCTTTGTTTCCTGGAAGATGGCTCAGTGCCAGGTTATTGATTACAAGTTGATGTGGTAAATTAATCTTCAAGGGGATCTATCTTTTGAAGTAGATGTAATGAGTACTTCTAGTTCTCTGAGTTATAGCAAGAATCAAATGTGGAAGCCAATGCACACAGTTAAGGATAGTTGCCACTTCAATGCTGTGTCTCATAAAACACATTCACGCCCTAACCAGTTTGGCTCAGTGGATAGAGCGTCGGCCTGCGGACTCAAGTGTCCCAGGTTCGATTCTAGTCAAGGGCATGTACCTTGGTTGCGGGCACATCCCCAGTGCAGAGTGTGCAGGAAGCAGCTGATTGATGTTTCTCTCTCATCGATGTTTCTAACTCTCTATCCCTTCTCCCTCTCTGTAAAAAAATCAATAAAATATATTTAAAAAAACACACACACAAAAAAACACACATTCACTAAACTTCCTATTTGGAAACTCCAGAACTGTGGGGATGAAGGCTGAGTAAACCCATCAACTATCTGGGTTTGAACCCTGTGGTTACATTGCCAAACAACCTACCAAGACAGGAGTGTGGCTGTCAGGGCAGACCTGGGCCAGTTGTCAACAAAGTCATAGCAAACTGTTTAACTGAAAGTCCAGATGCCAAAGTGGAGCTCAACAACTCAGGTCAGTGTCCAAAGAGTAAAGGTCCCAAAGCCAAGGTCTGCTTATCCTATCTGGCAATGTGTACCACTTAAGAATCACAACACACTTTCACAGTGTTGGACTACATCAAAAGTACAGATAGCATTATCTGTTTAAGGCCCTGAGGGTACAGCAGTGAACAAATACAACAAGTTTTAATATTCCAAAAACATATAACATGTCTGGAACAAAGTAAATGTTAAATATATATTTGTTAAGTATCCTATATAATAAAGAGGGAATATGCAAATTGATGGTCACTCTGTCACAAAGATGGCTGCGCCCAAAGCAGAGGGGGTGTTTCTGTAACACAAGATGGCTGCACCCACAGCAGAGGCCAAGTTCCCATAACGAGCCTTAAGGAGCAATCAGCAGGGACCTGAGGTTGAGCCCCCCACCCCGCCCCCGTGGGGCTTGACAGGGTACCTCAGGCCATGCCCCCCACCCCAGTGCCCCCACCCCGGCACCAGACTGGGGGACCTGAGGCTGCACCCCCCACCCTGCAGGGCTTGATGGGGGACCTCAAGGTGCACCCCCCACCCCGGTGCTGGGCCAGGGGACCTGAGGCTGCACCCCCCGCCCAGCGGGGCTTGACAGGGGACTTGAGGTTGTGCCCCCCACCCAGTGGGACTTGATGGGGGTCCTCAGGCTGTGCCCCCCACCCGGCGGGGCTTGATAGGGGACCTGAGGCCACGCCCCCCAACCCAGTGCTGGGCCGGGGGGAACTGAGGCTGCGCCCCCAGCCCGGCACTGGGCCGGGGGATCTCAGGCCACGTCCCCTACCTGGTGGGGCTGATGTGGGACCTCAAGGCACACTCCCTGCCCCAGCCTGGGCCAGGGGACCTCAGGCCACTCGCCCTACCCTGGTGGGGCTTGACAGAGGACCTCAGGCCATGTCCCCGGCCTGACTTGATGGGGGACCTGAGGCCACGCCCCCCACCCAAGTGCTGGGCTGGGGGGACCTGAGGGTGTGCTGGGGGACCTGAGGCTGTGCCCCGAGCCCAGTGCTGGCCTGGAGGATCTCAGGTCACGTCCCCCACCTGGTGGTGCTTGATGGGGGACCTCAAGGCATGCCTCCTGCCCTGGCCTGGGCTGGGGGACCTCAGGCCATGCCCCCCACTCAAGCACCAGGCCAGGGGACTTCAGGCTGTGCCCCGGTGCAGCGGGGCTTGATGGGGGACCTCAAGGAGTGCCCCCCGCTCTGGTGCCAGGCCAGGGAACCTCAAGCCATGCCCCCCACCCAGCATGCGCAGGGGGACCTGAGGCTGCACCCTCCATCTGGTGGGGCTTGATGGGGGACCTAAGGCTGCACCACCCACTCCGTCGGGCTTGACGGGGACCTGAGGCTGCACCCCCCACCCAGTGGGGCTTGATGGGGGACATGAGGCTGTGCCCCCCACCTGGCAGGGCTTGATGGGGGACCTAAAGCTGCACCCCCAGCCCGGCGCCTTCATCTCTGACACTTCTATTATAGAGAAAGGGCAAATAGCAATATTAAAATATTTTCTCTAATTAATTCCCTTTTATTGTGCACGAATTTCATGCACTGGGCCACTAGTGTATATAATAAAAGCCCTGTGACCATAACAACCCTAACAACCAGAGACCAGAACCACCAAGGCCCCTTGCCGGGCTGGCCCTGCCCCCCAGCAAGTAGTTAGGGGTGATCAGGTAGGCAGGTGAGTGGCTCAGGGAGATCAGGTAGGCAGGCAAGCAGTTGGGGGAGATCAGGTAGGCAGGCGAGAGGTTGGGGGCGATCAGGTAGGCAAACAAGTGGTTAGGGGCAATGGGGCAGGCAGGCAGAGCCCCGCGATCAATCGCCTCAAAGAGAGAGACCCAGACCACAGCCTGCAGGAGGGATGCTGGGTCGCTGCGATGGGAGGTGCTGGTGGTGGTGGATGCTGCAGGGCGGGGCTGGCACCATGGTGGCTCCTGAGCGGGCATGGTGCCTGGAGCCTGGCCCAGGCCCCAGGTTCGCAGCCTCTCCCCGTGGCTTCTGCAGGGCTGGACTGCCACTCCTCCTGCTATGCTGCCTGGGCAGATCCTGGACCCTTCCATGACTGCAGGCTCTCTGCCGGGGCTTGGCCCCTTGACCGGATTCTCCAGCTAAGCCCTGACTGCAGAGGAGCTGAAATACACTGACATCCATAACACTGGGGCCATCATCACCCCTCTGCACTTCCTGGAGGTAAAACTGGGCAAGAGGCCTCAACCTGTGAAAAGTGAGCTAGACGAGGAAGAGGAGCAGAGGAAAAGGCACCGGGAAAAGAACAAAGTGGCGGCAGCCCCATGCTGGAACAAGAAGAAGAAACGGATGGAGTTTCTGCCGGGGGAATCTGAGTGGCTGGAGCTCATGAATGGAGAGCTGACAACCCAGATGGAGGAGCTAAAGCAGGAGCAGAAGCAGTTCATCCTGATGTTCAACTGTCATCGCCCCACCTGCATCGTCAGGACCGACAGCATTAAGACCCCCAGACTCAGAAGGCAACCCACTGCTGGAGCAGCTGGAGAAGAAGTCACCATAGGTTGGGAGGAGGAAGAGGAGGAGGAGGAGATGAGGAGAGGGAGGAGGAGGAGGGTCCCAGAGGGCTCTTCCTTGCTTCATGAAAAACTCTTCAATGAGGCTCAGCACAGCCAGCAATGGCCAGGCTTTTTTGTGGAACTCAGATCAGCCACACCAGGGGAGGAAACCCAGGCTGATGAAACCCAGGACCAAGCTCTGAGACCAAAGTAGTCCTGAGGGTGGGGCCTGTTCTTCCTGGGGCCAGGCTTGCAGGAGGCAGGACAGAGGCTATGGGCCAGAGAGACGCCCAACCAGGCAGCTGTGGGCACTTCTCCGGCCTCTCCGCGAGGGCACCCACCCAAAGGACCTCTGAGCAGCCAGGAAAAGCCATGAGTTGCAACCAAAATTAGGCTAAAGAAAACCCAGGCTGTTGAAACCCAGGACCAGCGCTGAGACCAAAGTAGTCCTGAGGCGGGGGAGCTGTTCTGCCTGGGGCCAGACTTGCAGGAGGCAGGACAGAGGCTCTGGACCAGAGATGGCCAACCAGGCAGCTGTGGGCACTTCTCCGGCCTCTCCGCGAGGGCACCCACCCAAAGGACCTCTGAGCAGCCAGGAAAAGCCATGAGTTGCAACCAAAATTAGGCTGAGCATAGAACTTAGAATGAAACTGCAATCTGCCAGCCTATATAGGTAGGTACATTGTTATTAACTTAATTAGGGTACTCCTAAGGCTTAGGAAGAGCCACACTCAAGGGGCCAAAGAGCCGCATGTGGCTCGTGAGCCACAGTTTGCCGACCACGGTTGGGTCTTAGATGGAGAAGCCACGAGAGGTTGTGGGTGTATAAGAATGAGTCTTTATTGCAGAAGCCAGTGGCCATATAGCCATCAGGCAAGAACAGTCCTCACAGCAAAGTCCATACAAGCAGGCAGCTGGACACCAGCTGGTGAACAGATACATCTTTCCCACAAAGCAGTATCAGTTTCTGTACCCACAGCTATTAACTGGAGCAGCCACCACTGCCTCCTAGACTCACCTCCTCACATCGTAGTGGTACCTGAGCTCTCTGGCTCAGCAGCTTCTCCTGTTTCTCCTGCCCAGCTTCTCTCCCTAGAAGATTTCTTCACACACTCCTTCCTAGCTGCTCACCATACTCCAGCAGACTTCTCACTCCTGCCTCAGCCTACTCCAGCTAACTAGCTGGTCAGTAACCTATTTTTACATTATTTAGACAAAGAAGGCTTCATGCCAACAGTGACATCAATCATATTTGCTACAGAAGGGCACAGTGTACCTTGTGTCCTTGCACGCGCTCATGGTATCTTGGCTGTAACTTCTAAGTACTGTAGTCTCTGGGTATTAGGGGTGGCAGGGGTGGGGTGCGGTGCATTTCTATCCTTGTAAACCCTGGTATCACTCATTAAACATTACTCTTACTTAAAAAAAAAGAAAAGAAAAGAAAGAAAGAGGGAGGCCCAGGCCACCAGCTGGCAATGCTGTGGCAGGTGTGCGGCTGGCCAGTGATCGTCCTACAGAGGGAGGCTCAGGCCAGCCAAGCCATCGCACCCCATGCCTGTCACCTACAGAGGGAGGCAACTGGTGGCGGGGGGGAGGGGGGCAGCCCTGCACAGATGGCAAGCAGTGGCAGCGGTAGGGGTGGGGCCAGCTGCCTGCAGCCAGGGGAAGGAAAGCCCCAATAGGCCCTGATCTCAGGCTAGGCCTAGGGACCCTACCTGAGGGGTCCCGGATAGTGAGAGGGTGCAGGCCGGGCTGAGGGACCCCACTGAGTGCACAAATTTTCGTGCACCAGGCCTCTAGTAATAAATATAAAAGTTATATAAAAATCAGTATTTTATTTACAGACCAGCAAAACTTCATCAGAAAGTACAATAGGAAAAAAAAGCTACTTGTGGCAGTGATAAAATCTATAATGTCTATGGTAAACTCTGTGACAATACTTGTTCAGGAATTATATAAAAACAAAACTAAACTTTATGATAAAATGTGAGATAAGATTTGAATAAGTATTTATTCTGGGAACGAAAAGGAAAACAAAAACTGGAAAGTTGTTGATTTTTCTTACTCAGCTTTAAGGTAATGTGTTCACAAATTACAAGGGTACCCCTCACAGACACCTGCTGAGGAATTTGACAGGTGTCAAATCCATTTGCAAGGTAAGTAGCTAAGGGGAAAAAAAGATGGATAATGAAGAAATACACCTTAGAGATTCCAAATGAAATAATATTCAATAGCCATAAACTCATTGTGGTATTGGCCCGGATGTTTAGCAATGAAGGAGGAGTAATTAAGGTAAGTGAGGTATTTGAGGAGCAAGAGACTGTCTTCACAGAGATCTCAAAATGTATTCAAAATGAATTAAAAATTACATTTGAAGATATGTAGCCAAAATAACTTTCATAACCTATTGCTAAATTAGACCAGCAAGTTGAATATCAATCTATATTTAATGGTCTCTTTGCTGTTATAGCCAATGACAACAAGCCTCCTTCTAACCCTGCAGATGTTTGCACATTTACTTATTTTGCTTTGGCTTGAACAAGAGACAGATAGAAAGACTTGTGCTCAGTATTAAAATTTCTCATACTTCAGGTGAGCAGGAATTGGAGGTCTGGTGGGTGAGGAGATGATTATATTTTCCTTTATGTAGCTTTGCATGGTTTTACCAGCTGCAATCAGCATGTGTTAATCTCTATAGCAGTGATGGCGAACCTTTTGAGCTCGGTGTGTCAGCATTTTGAAAAACCCTAACTTAACTCTGGTGCCATGTCACATATAGAATTTTTTTGATATTTGCAACCATAGTAAAACGAAGATTTATATTTTTGATATTTATTTTATATATTTAAATGCCTTTTAACAAAGAAAAATCAACCAAAAAAATGAGTTCGCGTGTCACCTCTGACACGCATGTCATAGGTTCGCCATCACTGCTCTATAGAGATGTTTTAAATGATAAATAATTTGGGCCACTCAAACCAGGCATGAACCTCTCCAAGACTCAAGTTCTTGCATCTACCTGCTTTTACAAGTAATGACATAAAATGTGCTCACACTAAACATATCCCAAATGCTTGTTAATAAGGCAGACGCTTTCCCCAGTGCCATTCTATCATTTATTCTGACAATAATTCTGTGAAAGATAGTTTTATTACTTCAGGGAGGCCATATTGCAAAGTGTACATCATAGACTCTGAGGCCAAACTGCCTGGGCCCAAATCCTAGCTTAATCTACTCATTAACTGAATTGACATTAAGCAAGACACCTAAATTTTCTGTACCTCAGTTTGTTCATTTTAAAATAAGTACAATAATAATACCTACACCTCATAGAACTATTGTGAGGATTAAATAGGTTTATATATGCCAACCATTAGGATCACTGTGAGGCATGTGATACCGGTCATAAAGGGTTTGTTACTATCATACTTTCTCAAGGCTTTGCTGTGAAGGACAAATGAGACGTGTTTAAAAATATTTCATAAATTGTTCATCATACATATTACTGCTGATTTATTCCCTATTGAGTAAGATATGGTATCTACCTTAGTTTTAATGGTTTATTGTACTAACAAACACTATGTGAAAAGTTACCATGTTTCTCAAATTTTAGGTCTCATTTTCTGATTTATTTCCATTAATGGATTGCTCATTTTAAAGGGAAGAACAACACTGAGATAACTCTGAATTATAAACCTTTTATTAAAAATTGGTATACCTCACTGTCATAACCCCAATAGAGGAAATATGCTTGAATGGACTGAACAAAAAGAATGTATCATTTTAGTCTGATATTTAAGTTTTTTTAATTTTTAAAATACGTATTTATTGATTTTAAAGAGAGGGGGAAGGAGAAGGAGAGAGAGATAGAAACATCGATGAGAGAGAAACATCATCGATTGGCTGCCTCCGGCAAGCCCCCTACTGAGGATCAAGCCAGCAGCCCAGGTATGTGCCCTGACCGGGAATTGAACCCATGACCTCTCAGTTCCTGGGTCAACACTCAACCGCTGAGCCACACTGGCTGGGCTGATATTTAAGTTTTTTAGTCACCAAATAGAGAAGTGATTGAAGTAGGTCAAACAGAACCTTATTAAAGTTCTGCCAATCTGGAAAAGAGCCACACAAGAATATATTTGGCGTGTCATTTACTTGGATTATTTCTCACTCTCTCTATCCATGCACCAAGTGTAGAGAGGATGCTCCATGACACATGACACATGTCAAAAACAATCTTTTCCTGGATTGTCAATGTCCATTTTGCAGCCTGACATCTGAAACCACAGCCAGCTTAGTCAAATATATACCTCATCTCTTCAAGATAAATAATGCCAACAATTTATTGAGAGCCTACAGAAAACCAAGGACCCTTCACGTGCTTCTTTTTTTAAAAAAATATATTTTATTGATTTTTTACAGAGAGGAAGGGAGAGGGATAGAGTTAGAAACATCGATGAGAGAGAAACATCGATCAGCTGCCTCCTGCACATCTCCCACTGAGGATGTGCCCGCAACCCAGGTACATGCCCTTGACCGGAATCGAACCTGGGACCTTTCAGTCCGCAGGCCGACGTTCTATCCACTGAGCCAAACCGGTTTCGGCCCACGTGCTTCTTAAAAAATGTTTTTATTGATAATTGAGAGAGAGAGAAACATCAATGTGAGAAAAAAAATCATCTATTGGCTTTCTCCCACACAAACTTCTACCAGAGATTGAACTTGCAACCTGGGTATGTGCCCTGAACGGGAATCAAACTGGTGACCTTTTGGTGCATGGGACGACCAACTGAGTCACACCAGCCAGAGTCTATGTGCTTTTCATGACCATCTCCTTTAGTCTACACAATAGCCCTATACAACAGGTACTATTATCTGTTTCTTCTACATATGGTAATTGAGGCTAAGAATATTACTGGCCTCAACCTAAGTGGCAGACCAGGTTCTGAGTCCAGATATCCCTGACTGCAAAATGTGCACCCTTCATATTCAGTGCATTGTTTGACAATTGCCAGTTTCTCTCTTGCTCCCTGTCCTATCACCAATGATGTCTCAGTAACTGAATCTAATCGTTCTTTTGTTTCCTGGTCCTCAAGTCCTTTGATATCTGTGAAGTATCTGATGTTCTTCCTTTTGCATGAGTGATCCTTGACACAGAACCCTCTGGGTCCCTCTCACTTCTTTGGTAAAATTACTCCCCCAAGCCGTAGCTGCATCCTCAGCCCACCCAAGGTTCAGTTCTATGTCCTCTTCACTCCTTTCTGCACACTTTGTAGTAGACAACATGTTTGTACTCACACAACCTCAGCTCAGCCTGAGTCTTTGGGTAGTGTATTTGCACTGGTCATCAAATTCAACATACAAAACATATCAACCCTGAAACTGCTCCTTTTCTGGTACTAACCATATCTCTTATTGGCATGTCTACATTCCCCATCACTGAATCTCAAACTTGCATTCAATTTGCATCCATCCCTCGAATCAATCAGTTATCCCAATCCTGTCTACTCAATAATTCTTGTATTCATCCTCACTTCTCTTTCCTTTCCCATTGCCTCTTTCAACATACACAAAAACAAGGGTGTCCTAATAGTTCTCCCTATCTTCAGGCTCTCTTCAGTCCTACCCATTTCACACACTAATGCCAATTTAGTCTTTAACACATTCATTAATTTATATTTGGACTTCATTTTATCATAGAGGGAGCAAGAATTAGTAATAATTTTTTAAAATATATTTGTATTGATTTCAGAGAGGGAGAGAGAGAGATAGAAACATCAGTGATGACAGAGAATCATTGATTGGCTGCCTCCTGCATGCCACTTACTGGGGATCGAGCCCACAATCCAGGCATGTGCCCTGACCAGGAATCGAACTGTAACCTCCTGGTTCATAGGTCGATGCTCAATCACTGAGCCATGCTGGCCGGGCAGTAATAATTTTTTAAAAGATGACTGAAGAACATATTAATAACCCTTCCCAGTGTGCCTCATATATTTTATTTTAGGAGTAAAACTATAAATTATAGGAGACAAGATAATCATGTAAAATAACAGTGATGACAGTCAACATTTATTACTTATTCTCTATCATATACTGTATTATCACTTTAATGATTACAATAACTCTTAAAGGTGGGTATCATGATTATCCCCATTTTACAGATGAAGAAATGAAGGCTCAGAGGTAAGACAATCTGTTTAAATCTAATCACCTGTTTCATTCCATGATCTTAATGCTTACCCAGATGCTGCATTGATTTCCCACTAAAGTGCTGTGGTTAAGTAGCGCAAGAGTCACACTGTTTGATAACTGTACATTCAACTGGGAAGGCAAAAAGAGGTCAAGATACTATGAAGCTGATGGGTAATTGCCCAGGCTTAGAGCAACCACAAGCAGATGAACTGACCAGTTACAAGGGATGGAAACATCAAAGGACATGACCAAACCCTCTGCTCACTTCCTTTCCAAGGTACCTTTCAGGAGATGAGAAATGGGTTAGGTCCGATTCTCAAGCCAAAGCCCACCAGGATCCTGGGCGGGGCGGGGGCAGGGCCACAGCGGCGCCGCCCCCTCCCACCGCTGCAAACAGCCTTTTCTTCAGATCAGATCAGCCTTCACTTTCATATTGTCTCGCCATATGCTAAAACTCTATAGGTTGGAAATGCATTCTACACCAGCATCTGCTCTTGTAGAGTACTGTTCTATTTAATTCAAATGGAACTGCATGTGCAATCCAGGACATAGGGGGTAAATGAGAGAGGCTTTCGGGGAATATGTTCATCATTGTGGTTAAGAAAAAACTGCAATTTTGGTAATGGAATTTAAATACCAACAACACAGAGAGGAATCTCAAGGCTTGATGGAAATGATGAAGAAATCATAAATTTGAAAGACAGAGTCTGTTCATTCACAACAACATACACGGAGTACCAACTATTTGCTAGATATTTTTGAGCCAGTCTTTTCTATAGCTATTCTCTCATATAATCCTCTCCACAATCCTGTAAGGCTATACTTTTTAAAATATGGTTTTATTGATTTCAGAGAGAGAAAGGGAGAGGGAGAGAGAGAGAGATAGAAACATCAATGACTGGGAATCAAACCAGTGACCTCCTAATTAATGGGTCAACATTCAACCACTGAGCCACAGCGGCTGAACGAGGCTACACTTTTTAGATGAGATGACAAAGAGAGGATAACCAAATGGCCCATGGTGACCCACCAAGGGAGTGAGGAAACTGGATTCAAACTAAATGTGTCTAGCGCCAAAATCTAAAATCCTGCCTTTGTAACTTTGCTGTTTGGGTGACATGTGCATTTGCTGTGTGAAAAATTGATTCTAATTTTATGAATAGCACCTTCTCCATCTCCTTTCATATGTTTTGGCTATTGTGGAAGTTGGTTATAAGTGGAGGACTGACATTATTTTCAGACATAAGCATTGGGTTTTTACAAGAGTCAAATCCCCATAGGTTTGTAAGCAGTCTTTAAACAGACTTTCCCAAGTATAACAAAGTATGACTTATAGTAACATACTGTGAGCAGAATACAATAATGATGTAAATAAAAAATACAAAAAGTGGTATTTGTTTCACAAAATGAAAACCATATTGAAGGTTACTCTTTTTAAATTCACATAAAAGCAGATGACAGAGACAGGACCCAAAATTATCCAAATGGGCTAAAATAATAGAACAGTAAATGTAGCAAGGTGAAAGTTAATGTAGCTGAATGTGAACACAGACTATGAACCAAAATGAAATAAAACAAGCAGAAGCATTGCCTAAGTATAGGATTAAATAGATTTGACTAAGCAATAATTTTTAAAAGGAGAATTATCATTTTCTACAAGCTCAGAATACTTCAAGAGTGTCATGGAGTTGCTGAGTGATGATTTTGATTTTGCCTTATATCAGAAGAAGCATACTGTGGAACAAAGGAGATGATAGTTTCTAATCTGTAGGGATCAGGCTTTACCTAATGTGCTTAGTGTTTAATTCCACATTTTGAGATAATGTTGACATGCTACATTACATCTACAGATGAATGGTAAAGAGTCAAGAGACTTTGGCAATGGAATAACTAAGGTTGTTTGGAAAATAAATAAATTAGCAGGGTCAATATTAATGTCTTCAACTATCTGAAGGACTATCACGCAAAAAAGAACTGTGTGGTTCAACAAGGATGAACTAGGACCCTAGCTCACTTGATGAAAATTTTTGCCTGATATTCAAATAAATTATATGCCAGTTAAAATAAGCCGAAATAATGAGATCAGACAACCACTTACCAAGATAAACCAAATAACTTATATACTTATATGCATAGCCCATGGACACAGGCAATGCATAGAAATATTGAAAATAGGGTGGTGAAGACCGGGAGTTGGGGGTGGGTAGAGACTGGGAGGAGGGGGAGAAAGGTGGAAAAATAGGAGATATCTGTAATACTATCAACAATAAAAATATATTTTAAAAAAGAGAGGATCAGGGTTGAACATTTTCAAAGGGCATTTCTGGTTCTGAGTCTTGGAACTCCTATCAGGACTATCCAGTAGGTGTCTGCATACTGTCTTCTATGATGTATGGGGATTCTTTCTCATAATGTAAAATTTGCATAACTGTATAAAAAATGAAACACCAAAAAAGAGCAGGGAACATAAAGATAGGGCTGGAATCATTCAAGCATTTAATGTACCTTTAGAAGCACATAGCCTCTTGAACTAGGGATGGGTAAGGTAACCACAAAATTTTCAAGAATTACACTCACTAGGGCAGCGGTTCTCAACCTGTGGGTCGCGACCCCCTTCGGGGGCGAACGACCCTTTCACGCCTAAGACCATCGGAAAACACATATATAATTACATATTGTTTTTGTGATTAATCACTATGCTTTAATTATGTTCAATTTGTAACAATGAAAATACATCCTGCATATCAGATATTTACAGTATGATTCATAACAGTAGCAAAATTACAATTATGAAGTAGCAATGAAAATAATTTTATGGTTGGGGGTCACCACAACATGAGGAACTGTATTAAAGGGTCGCGGCATTAGGAAGGTTGAGAAGCACTGCTCTAGGGGATATTAAGAGCACAGAGCAGTGCATTAGGTTTGGCTTTTGCTAGGTAGAAAAGAGGCACTGTGAAAGCACAAAGATAATGAAAAATATTGAAAATTCTACATGCCTGGCAGAAGTGGTTATGACTGTGGAGTTGAGCTAATGAGTGAGGACTGGGGCCAAGAATTTAGAAGGCTAGTCGATGAAGCAAAGAGGATTACTTAGAAGCTGAAGCTGACTCTGGAAGAAAAGGAAATAGAGAAATAAATAAAGGATACTTTGCAACATCTCTGAATTCTGTGAACTAGCAGCATTGATGAATGGTTCAGGTGCCGAAGTACAAATTGGGAGTGGCTTGTTGGCAGGGTAAGCACTATGACAGATGGTGTTTGCTTAAGAAAGTGTTACAGGGAGGAGAAACAATGACTGTTTACTTCAGGATTCACGGAGTAGAGAAAAGAAATTAAAAGTATGAGAAAATTGAAAGTAAATAATTATTTCACGGAAGTTTATCATGTTTAGGGAAGCCATTGAAAAACAGGTATAGTATGACCATAGGTATCCATAGCAACCAGCAACAGAAACTGAATTCTGGGAATGTAATCTAATTTTAATTGGTTGGCTTTAGAAGCCTTTCCCAATATGTCAGAAACCTGTTGAAGCAAAGCTTCCTGGCCCAATGGAGAGGCATGTTTTGTAGAACCACAGAAATAGTCCATTGTGCTTATTTAGGCATTGCAAACTAAAGAGGGGAAGGTGGTGGAAGGAGGAGGGAAGGAATGTACATGGCACTAATGTCCCACCATGTGTCAGGCAGTGTTCTAGGCATGTTCACAAATATAATCTCATTTAATCCTCACATTAACAATATGACAAAGGTATTATCACAGTCTACATTTTACACAGAGAGAAACAGAATCACAGAGGTAATGAGACTTGTCAAATAGTAAGAGAAAAAAATCCAGGTCTCAAATAAAGGTCTCTTGGAGCCCACAGAATGGCTGAAAGTGGAAATAAAATGTGAATGGAAAGAAATTCTTGGTGGAAAATGCAGTCCAATAGAGGGTATTGGACACAAAAAATCCATGGTCATCTAAATAGAAAGCAAGAAAATGACTTAAAACCACATGATGGAAATAAGATGAAGAGAAATTGGCAGTGTGTCCAAACATTTGAGCCATCATCATGGACTGGTCAGAAATGGAGAGTATTAAAGATACCTGTTCTCAGAATAACAACAGTCAGCAGCTATGACTCAGCAACTTGCCTACTTTTCCCTCCTACCTCTGATAGCAACAACAAACCCAGCACAAGGCCCAGGCAATCAAAGTGGGGAACAATCCAAAGTGAAAGCTGGGAAAATTCCTGGGGGTAGGGGAAACAAAGATCTAATGATAGATTCCAGGAGTCAGGTAAAAAAAAAAATCCAAAGTAAGAAGTGAAATGCAACTTATAAAAACACAAAGGGACAGACAACAATCACTGAAGAGAAAATGTATTTTCCTGAAGTGGCTGTACAGTTTAGAGACCAGAGCTTTAAAAGGGGGTCTGGGTGTTTTAAGAAATAAAGCTTGCCATAATACTCTGACATATACAGTGAGTAAGTAACACAAATCCACAACTCTGCAAGGAAACAGCAGTGATGCATAAGCTGCTGTCTGGCTAAGAGAGACCAGAGCTGGTGTCACTGACCCAGGAACTTGGAGATTTTCCATCTAACTCACTTATTTTCTGATATAGAAACTAAGATTCAGAAAGTGCAATTATGCCAAGTTCCCTTTAAAGCATTGTTCAGGATGGCAGAAATCTGTGAGTGTAGGAAGAAAGAGAGCTGCTGATACTGAGACCAAGAGTAAACACTGATATAAAAATATATTCCATTGCAAACACTGGAATCCAGATCAAACCCCTCAGAGCATCAGCCTATGGAGAGGAGCATTTCTTTCTGAATATGGCATGAAAATAGCAAAGAAAATAAGATTGATGCTTTCATGCTTTGACTTTGTCTAAGTGGACAAAGTCAGAAAATTCAAAGAAGAAAAAGAAGTAAATGCAGCTGATCTAGTCCTCAGTGTAAAAGCAGAGATAAACAAGCCAGTTTGAGTGTGTTAATATCATCTTTACTGTATTGCGGATCATTACTAGTATACTTCCTGATGTATTTGATGGCTTTTTTTCTTAACTTACTACACTGATTTTCTGAGAACTGAACAAGACAGTGGGCACACTGGTAAATAAAAGCGGAAAAAGATAACTCAGAGACAGAGAAGCATTGATCAGATGCTCAAACCTCAGAGGGAAGGTAGGGGAGGGTGGGGGTAAGGGGTAGAGATCAACCAAAGGACTTGTATGCATGCATATCAGCCTAACCAATGGACACAGACACCAGGGGGTGAGGGCATGAGTTGGGTGGTGGGGTGGGCAATGGGGGGATAAGGACACATATGTAATACCTTAATCAATAAAGAAATTTAAAAAAATAAAAAAAGTAACTTTGGACTGAAAAGTAAAATGCATGTAATTCCAATTTCATATGTGGTGGGAACAAAAAAATGTTCTGATCAAAAACCATTGTGCCAGCTTGGGTCAGGGTAGTCAGACTAAATTGAACTCTGAATTACTTCCAGCAGAGGGGAAAGTGTTTACTAAGATGAAACGTGTTTGTATTAAAATGCATGCCACCTGCTTTTTCTGACAGAGATTGCACATTATAAAGCAAGTGTGAAAGCTCCTGTGGATTGTCAGTTATTCGCAAAAACATTATAACAAAACTAATTTTTTTGTTACCAATTTTTTTGATTACATTAAAGTGAACATTACTATGTGCTATGGCATTCTGGATACTCCTGCTTTCTGACTGACCACAAAGTATAGTGCAGCCCAGCAGGCAATATTCTCTGAATTCAAAGTAACCACCAGTGATTTCTGAATTAGGCTACAAACTGGTCAAAATCATGCTGAGCCTGACCCAACAATAATTGGAGGTCAGACATTTTCCAAATGGAAGAAATGACTAAAGCAATGACATTTCAGATCCTTTGTCTTGGGGCAAAGGGCCATTTCCTGACAAAAAGGCTGCAGCATCAAAACTGGTAAATGATGCATGTAGGAGTGTTTGTTCCTGATCTTCATAACTACACTAGGCATTACAGAACACGGAACTCCAGCACTCCCTTGCTTTCCACAGCCATGATGCTGAACTATTCTCCATAATTTAATCAACATGACTTCCAAAGTTCTCTTGCCATCACTCCTTCTTTTGACCATACTTCAGATTAGTAGTTTGCCATTGTCTTCAATATAAACGGATTATTTTCTTTTTGTACATGGTGTGAAATAAAATCATAACTTTCCTCTTTTTCCCCAAATAAAAGAATTAATAGACAATTATGTCAATACCATTTATTGAAGAAAACATCTCTTATGCTAACCTGATAGGTAGATAAATAGATATATGACAAAAGTATAGGCATCCAACTGGCCCAGCTGTTTCTGAAGGAGCCTGTACTACTTGTTTTACCAACCCACCATCCACTCCTTATCTTACATCAGTTATTTCAAGCTTGGAATTGAGCAGAAATTTATGTAACTTTGTGGAAGCCCTTTCCTGTGAATGCTTTGAGCTTTCCCCTCTTCTACTTCTTTAGTCAATATGATGCCTTTTATTTTTCTATCTTGTATTAGTTACTCAAGATACCAGATTTTCTAAAAGTAGCCTTTCTTATTTGTCAATGCTTTTTGAATATATATAT
>NW_005363283.1:527445-528175 GCF_000412655.1 Myotis brandtii
GTGTCCACTATTTCAACAGAATTTTTGAGAGAGCAAAGGGGTTTTGGAGAAAGGAAAGATAAAAATGTATATACAGTATTCCATCTTGAATCCCTGATCAATTTCTTCTAAGACACTGCACCAGTATATTTGAACCCTAGATGTGAATACTCCCTGGATTTTTTTCTTCCACTGATTTATCTTAGGCCTGTCTCTTTACTTTATCAAACATGTCTAGACCTGTTTAAATGCCAAAAATGAATAATCCAAAGCTATGACTCATATGACTCTACTACTCTATCAACATTAGAATTTAAATCTATGTCCAAAATTAAAGTATTGTGCCCAGAGCCTACATATAATAATGGAAAAGAGGGTACTTAGTTTGAGTTTCCTCCAAAAGCAGAAGTAGAGAGAAGGGTTGGCATAGGTAGTAATCCCAAAGAACTAGAGAGAAGGTCTAGGACAGGGGTGGGCAACCCCTGGCACGCGTGCCAAACATGGCACGCCAGTAACTTTTGCTGGCACGTGAAATCCTCTCAGAAAAAGAAAAGATTATTCAGCGCATTAAAGATTTGTCCGTGAGCAGGAAAACAGTTAGGGATAGGATACTTAAGTTGGCGAGTAATATTGCTGAACAATTAACAAAAGATTTGTCTTCATGTCAATTTTTTTCTATTTGTATTGATGAAAGTACAGACATTACATCGTCATCTAGGCTGGCCATTTTTTCTCGACTTTGTAAAGGTGA
>NW_005363283.1:528374-531791 GCF_000412655.1 Myotis brandtii
CCTGAAGGAACTGCAGGAAGTGATGCAGTTACCAAAGTTGTTAATTACATTTCTGCTCAGGCTTTAAATAAAAGACAATTTCAAGTTTTACTGAATGAGGTAGAATCTGTGTATAAAGGGCTGAAAATGTACAACAATGTTAGATAGCTTAGCCGAGTTTTGGTTCTGAAACGATTCGTTGCATGCTTCAACGAGATAACGCTCTTCTTGAATAACCAACATGTTTCTTACCAAGAATTGTCTGACGCCACGTGGGTTTCTAAACTGATGTTCTTTGCAGATTTTTGTGAACATTTGAATGACTTAAATGTTAAATTACAAGGAACTGGCAAGACACTTGATGTTATGTTTGGTTACTTAAAGGCTTTTGAAAAGAAACTGGAAGTCTTTAAGAGGGATGTGGATGGTGAGAGATTTAGATATTTCCCAAACCTCAAGAGGCACATCAAAGACCTCCCAAAAGATGACAGAACAGACTGTCAAAGCCTTCAAAAGCTGTTTTTAAACATCATCGAGTCAACTATTGAGCAGTTCTTCTCAAGATTTGCGAAATTCAGAGAACTGGAAGAGACAGCAAAATTCATGAGGTTTCCAGACAGCATGAAACTGGAGGAACTAAACTTACAAATGTTTTCATGGATAGACATGGCTGACTTTGAAATGCAGTTGATTGAATTTCAGAGTAGCTCAATTTGGAAGCAGAAATTTATTGACCTTAGAGTTGACTTGGAAAACATTGAAAAAAAGCGATTAGAGACAGGAGTACCAGAGAGAAGTGTGGAAAATGAGCTATTGAGGACTTGGAATGCCATTCCAGAAAATTTTTTCTGTTTAAAAAACTTTGCAACAGTGTTACTCTTCATGTTTTCAACCACATACACTTGTGAATCTTTGTTCTCAGTGATGAATTTTGTTAAGTCTCATAATAGGAGTAGCCTGATGGATGAAAGTAGTAGCTCGTGCATATCTCTGAAGGTCACAAAATATAAACCTGATGTAAAATCTCTGTCATCAGTGATGCAGCAGCAAAAGTCCCACTGATAATATCAAACGGAGTCATAAAGTTTTCTGTCGGACTATCAGTGTACATGTATACATTAAAAATAAATGTATTTTTCATCATCATATACTGTGTTTTTGTCGCTCGAATGGATTTTATTATTTCTTCAAGGTTCTTCACATACGTACACCTTAAGAGATATCAAGTAGGTGTAACATGTTCTCAAAAAATTAGTGTTGGCAGGCAGAAGAATTTTGAGTCAGAGATTTTGCTGGTTTTGGCACGCACTCAAAAAATGGTTGCCCACCCCTGGTCTAGGAAGAGTGAAACAAGTGAAGGTAAAAACAACAGACAAAAGCTTTGTTAATTAAGCTAATTATTCTGTGGTTGTCTATGGCTCAATCCTGTGGGAAATTCTCTGAGAAGCTACCTAGAATATGTCTCAGAATTATCTACCCAAAGGACAACAGAGGGGAGTGTATACACTGGATCCCTTCCTCCATTGGTCAATATCCACTAGTGGGTATTAACACATTCATACCTACAGCTTTACAATTTAGGTTGCCAGATTTAGAAGATAAAACCAAAATATGCCAAGTGAATTTCAGATAAACCAGGAATTTATTTAGCATAAGTCTGTTCCATAAAATACTAGGGAAAGTTTGTCTGAAATTCAAATTTAACTGTGTGTCCTGTATTTTATATGCTAATCGTATTTTCAACATAGCCAAATGGGTAAGAAGTGTCTGAAGGTTTACCACTCAGCAGTAGTAGCAAGACCTTTGAATTTATTTATTTATTTATTTATTTATTTATTTATTTATCCATTTTGGATTTATAGATAAGGAGAGGTATATGATGCTGCTGAAGTGAGTTGTTCTGAAGCATACAGCTGGTTGCCACAGTACCAACTAGAGTTGTAAAGGTAAACTAGGAAGAAGTGAGGCAAGGAACCATTGTCGTCTCTGCCACTTAAAGGTGAACATCCTAATGGTAAAGCAACGAAAAAGATTACATTCAATATGATGGCAAAAATCTAAGGTCACACTAGGTCAGTCACTGGGCTGAGGACTGTAGAAAGTGGAAGATAAATACAAGGGGATGGAGACCACTGATGATGTTCTAGTTGGGAAGACAGTATGGTGAATGGATTGGAAAAGGATATACTGTGAGCCACCTGAGACTAGGGAATAGGACTGATTCATTTTGTATTCCCCAATACCTAGAGTATTTCTGGCACAGAGAAGTCCAGTAAATGTTTATTTATATGTTCACATAAATGAATGAATGAATTAATGAATATAAGGGAAAGAAAAAAGTACTTGGAAAGAAAAAAAGGAAAAGAAATAGGAATGAATGCTGAAGGCCTTGAAAAATTTTGATTCTTTATTCAAGGACATTGTAATGTGAAACAAAAGGAATTTTGAAGTGTGGAAATAAGTTCTCATTTACCCTTCTAAGTATTTCAAATACAATATTAAGTTAGGCCTTTTAAATGGAGTCTTTAAAATATACATCTATAATATAGACCATACAACAAAGGGGTTCTGCAGTATAATCACTGGTAACTATAATCAGAAAATGTTAACTCTTGTCTCCAGAAATTTCCTGGAAAACTATATACAATTATGAACATATTTTTAAATATAATGCTGATTCCCTTTATAAATTTATTCTGGATTAAAAATGTAAATATTTACAAAGTGCTAACAAATTTCAAGAAGACCTCAACCACCCTGAGAATTAGTCTAACAGATATTCATTACAAAGTTTGAAGTGTGATAGGAAAAATGTATCTCTACCCGAAAAGATGTCTCCATCTCAGAAAACTACAGGATGGTTAAAAAAGAGATAGAGGAAGACATAAACAGATGGAAGAACATACCTTGTTCATGGATTGGTAGAATCAACATCATTAAAATGTCCATACTACCCAAAACAATTTATACATTCAATGCACTCCACATTAAAATACCAATGGCATATTTCACAGACCTAGAACGAACTCTCTAAAAATTCATCTGGAATAAAAAAAGACCCCGAGTAGCTGCAGCAATCCTGAGAAAGAAGAACAAAGTTGGAGGGATCACATAACAGATATCAAGCTGTATTACCAAGCCATGGTTCTCAAAACTGCCTGATACTGGCACAAGAACAGACATATAGGCCAATGGAACAGAACAGAGAACCCAGAAACCAACCCAAACCACTATGCTCCATTAATATTTGACAAGGGAGGCAATAACATACAATGGAGTCAAGACAGTCTCTTCAATAAACGGTGTTGGGAAAATTGGTCAGATACATGCAAAAAAAAATGAAACTAGACCACCAACTTACACCATACACAAAAATAAACTCAAAATGGTTAAAGGACTTAAATGTAAGATGGGAAACCATAAAAATATTAGAGGAAT
>NW_005363283.1:532787-541454 GCF_000412655.1 Myotis brandtii
CCTAAGTGCCCATCAGCAGATGAGTGGATTAAAAAACTGTAGTACATCTACACAATGGAATACTATGCTGCTGTAAAAAGGAAGGAACTCCTACCATTTGCAACAGCATGGATGGACCTGGTTAGCATTATGCTAAGCGAAATAAGTCAGTCAGAGAAAGATAAATATCACATGATCTCACTCATTTATGGAATATAATGAAGAACATAAACTGATGGACAAGAACAGATCCAGAGACAGAGAAACATTGACCAGATCATCAAATCTCAGAGGGAAAGTAGGGGAGGGTGGGGGGAAGGGGGAGAGATCAAAGGACTTGTAGGCATGCATATAAGCCTAACCAATGGACACAGACAACAGGGGGGTGAGGGCATGAGTAGTGTAATTGGGGGGGGAGCATTGGGAGGATAGGACACATATGTAATACCCTAATCAATAAAGAGAGAAATAAATAAATAAAATTGCTGGTGCAGCCACTGTGGAAGACAGTATGGAATTTCCTCAAAAAGTTAAAAATGGAACTCCCATTTGACCCAGTAATACCACTTCCAGGAATATATCCCAAGAAATCAGAAACACCAATCAGAAAGGATAAATGCACCCCTATGTTCATAGCAGCACAATTTACAATAGCTAAGATTTGGAAACAACCTAAGTGCCCATCAGCAGATGAGTGGATTAAAAAACAGTGGTACATCTACACAATGGAATAGTTTGCTGCTATAAAAAAGAAGGAACTTTTACCATTTGCAACAGTATGGATGGACCTGGAGAGCATTATGCTATGCGAAATAAGCCAGTCAGAGAAAGATAAATATCATATGATCTTACTCATATGTGGGATATAATGATCAACATAACCTGATGAACAAGAATAGTTTCACAAACAAATGGCAGGGGAGGGGGCTGGTTAGAGAGCAACCAAAGGACTTATATGCATGCATATTAGCGTAACTAATGGACACAGGCACTGGGGCGGTGGGGGCTTGCCCAGGGTGGGAATGGCTTGGGGGGTGTTGTCAAGCGGGGAAAAGGAAACATATGTAAAACTTTAGACAATAAATAAATTAAAAGGGGGAGGAGGGTTTGGACATAGACTGAGAGATAAAATGATGTAAAGACACATTGGGAGAAGACAGCTACATACTGAAGTGATACAACCTTGACAAGCACATACTAGCACCTGGTTGACAGCCAGCTAAGAAGCAGGGCTTCAGTTCTACAAACACAAGGAATTATTTTCAGCTAACAAACTAAATGAGTTTGGAAGCAATTCATCCCTGGAGTCTCCAGAATGGACACAGCCCTGCTGACACCTTGATTTTGGCCTTAAGAGAGTCTAATCAGAGGACCCAGTTGTGCCACACTATACCTTACTTCTGACCTTCACCAGAACTGTAAAATCATTAATAGGAACTTAACATTTTAAAACATTTTTTATTGATTTCAGCGAGGAAGGGAGAGGGAGAGAGAGATAGAAACATCAAGGATGAGAAAGAATCAAGTGGCTGCCTCCTGCATGCTCCTACTGGGGATCTAGCCCACAACTGGAGCAAGTGCCCTGACTGGGAGTTGAATTGTGACTTCCTGGTTCATATGTCAATGCTCAACCACTGAACCACACCTGCCGGGCAATAGGTACTTTTTATTGAGGTAAAATGTATGTAAGATTTACTATTTTAACAATTTTTAAGTATACAGTTAAATGGCATTAAGTACATTCACATTGTTGTGCAACTGTCACCTCCTATCCATCTCCAGAACTTTTACATTAAATAATAACTCCCCAACCTCCCCTTTCCCTGGACCCTGGTAAGCTTTGTTCTAATTTCTGTCTCTGTTTATTTGACTAATCTAGGTACCTCATATAACTGGAATCATACAATGCTTGTCCTTTTGTGTCTGGATTATTTCACTTAGCATAATGTCTTCAAGGTTAAATGGGTGTTTTTAAAAGCCACCTGAATAACTCAAATTATTATTGGCAATTTGTCACAGCAGTAATAAAAAAATGCAAGCATATGTTTCTCAAACAAACAAAAAAAACCTCCTGTTTTCACTTGAAGCAGCAAATATCTCTAATACTGTTATTGTTTTATTTTCTTTTTGCAAAATGAAAATGTGTATTATTTTTGCATCTTCAGCTACCTTTTACTCTAGCCCTTGCTGTGGCAAGCATTTTCAGCCACATTTTTATATGTCTAGCTCTTGGCCCCAGGTCTTTTAGATGCTGTTATTGTAGAAGCATCTGTGGAAACCTGGACACTTGCACATGCTTAAACACAGAATTTCTATTAACTTAGCACCACATAAAGCAATCAATGACTAGTGGAGCACTGGGAGCTGGTAGATAAATGCTGCCTTCATCCATGCTTCTAGAAGATAATTGTGCAATGCTTTCTAAGTATCTCCTCAGAGGATCCACCGACACTGAGTCTTGGTTGAGCACAGTGATAATTCCTTCCTTGTTGCACTCTTTCTAAGTATCCCAATCCTCTTATCTCAGACCACCTCCCCAAAAACACTTTATGTGAGCCCTTGTCTCAGGTTCTGAATTCTGGGGGAAATCCAGATGAGAATTATAAAAATAGAATTTGCTCATTATGAATAATTTAAGAAGGACAGAAAAGTGAAAAGGAAAAGTAATCAATAATCCCACCACCCAGAAACAATCACTGTTAATACTTGAGTCCATGTGCTTCCAGACTATTTTATGAGAACTTAATGGTTTTGCACAATAACTTATACCTATTTGGACCCCCAAACTATGTTGACTGTGTTAGTGAATAACATGAAATTCCATGCCTAATTTAAAGATGGACAACGTTCCTAGCTGGTTTGCTCAGTGGATAGAGTGTCAGCCCATGGACTGAGGGGTCCCAGGTTAAATTATGATCAAGGGCATGTACCTTGGTTTCAGACTCAATCCCTAGCCCTAGTTGGGGCGTGTGCCTGAGGCAACCAATCGATGTGTCTCTCTCACATCCATGTTTCTTTCTGTCTCCCTCCCTCCCTTCCATTCTCTCCAAAAATCAATGGGAAAATATCCTTGGGTGAATATTAACAAAATTTTTAATTAATTAATTAAAGATGTCTAAGGGATGAAGTGTAATAAAGAATCCCTGAGCCAAAAGAACCTAGAAGGAACGACTTCACATTTAGAATTCAGGTAGTATTACCATCTTTTATCTAAAAGGTATAGATTTAGTTGGTCCTTAGGAAAGAAGTTTCCACTTGTTATTATATTTCTTCCCTACTTCAGTTTTAAAGAATTTAATAAGATGTTGAAAGACCTTTTCTGAAACACTTAACATGGTGTTCAGATATATCTGAAACCCAAAAGGAACATCTGCCAAACATTGTAATTTAAAAATGCACATGTAACTCCCATGACTGCACTGACATGAGGGTATTTGGAAGAGTACATCCCTTGGGATAATATTAAATTAAACTCTCAACCATAATCATGGAATAATCCTTTTATTAAAGACAAAACTAGATGGAACCATTAAGAAAAAGAAAAGATGGAAAACATGGGGAAAGCAGAGCACTTTTGAGGGAATAAAACAACGAAACTTTATACATTTTGCCTTCTGGAAATCTTCCATGTAATACAAAAAATATATTTTTAAAAGGAGATTTTTCCCGATGTGCAAACACAGCAATGCCAGTGAATACAAAGCAGGAAGGCTCTAGCTTAGAGGCCAAGGCCTAGCACTGGCTGTAAATGAGGACCTGCTGGAAAGTCAGTATTTCAAATTCCCAGATGGCCAGCCCCATTTCACTGAGTGCAGGAATTTACTCAAGTTCTGTTGTAAAGGAAGTGGGAGAAATTCACAGTCTCCTTTGTGAGAATCCATGGCAGGAAAATGAAGCACCCTCCTGGAATAAGAGGGGAAATATAGAACTGCTGCCAGGAGACTATAGCTGTTTTCTCTTTCACAACAAAGTCATTCTCCTTTCAGTGAAAAATGTGTCCATGATGTTGACATATGGCTAATAAAGCACACCATTAATAATTCAGGAAAATAAAATAAAACTCATTCTAGAGTGAAAAACTGTCCACTTCATAGGATTTGTGCAAAATAAATTGTAATGTTGTGAAAGACAAGAACAAATGGTTAATAATTTATTCATAAGTCACTTCTGTGTGTTGTTTTTTATCCTTTCAGAAGTATATTTTGTTGTATGTATTTTACAGTAAAATTACTATTAGATTGAATTATACTTATGTTTATTGGTTGGTATGCTTTCTGAAAGTTTTGAAAGGTTTACCTTATATGTTTTGTGTCCCCAAAGTAGTTCTATTGCCTGTCATGTTAACACACCATTTCATAGTAAGAACAATTTCTGGTTTGGTTTTTTACTTGTTAATATGGTTCATAGGAGTTGATTTGCACAAAAAGTAATAACCCAGCACTCTTCTCCACATATCTATTTCCAGGGGAAATTCAGTGGAGTTCCCTGGCCCACTACCCTTTCACGGTTTATTCCATTGTATTATAGGCAAACAGTTCCATAAAAACCAAAACATGCAGACTCCGCTGGTTCCTTTGCACCAACACCTTGGATCCTTTGTCATAGCAAAATGGTAGGCTCAGGAAGCACTGTATATAAGACCTGGATTCCACACAATGCTGGAAAGTCAATCTACTAAAGCCTTCTTTCATTCAGTGAACTGACCCAGTGCAACAGGGCTTACTTAGGCTCTTCACAGAAAAAAAAGTGACAACTGTGCAAATATGGTTGTTGTACAAAATATCAAAGCTCAAGGATTGATACTAACATCTCTGTTTCTATTTCAAGCCTTCAAATCAAAATTAAAGACTGTGAAAGAAATGAGCCTTGAGGGAAGAGAAGAAATTTATAGAGGAGAAACTCAACGTATTTGGAAGAAGGGTAGAAATAGGAAAAAGAAGACGGTAGGAAGGGGGTTGAGACAGAGGAGGAGTAGAGAGCAGAGAGAAGACAAAGGGAGAGAAATGAGGGAAAGGAGTGATGGAATAGAGGAGAGGGAAAGAAGCAGAGACAGAGTTTAGCAGAACGCATTAAAGCTACTATATTAGTGCACCAGAGTGAAAAGACCACCTTATGGAATGGGAGAAAATATTTGCAAATCATATATCTGATTATGGGTTAATACCCAGAATATATAAAGAACTCCTACAACTCAAAATAAACAAGCAAACAAATAACCTATGGAAAAATATACTTTGCTCATTGATTGGAAGAATTAATACTGATGAAATATCCATATTACCCAAATAAATTTACATATTCAATGCAATCCCTATCAAAATAACGATGTTGTGTTGTTTGTTTGTTTTTTCTCACAGAACAAGAACAAAGAATCATAAAATTCGTATGGAACTACAAAAGATCCTGAATAACCAAAACAATCTGGAGAAAGATTAACAAAGCTGGAGGTATCACACTCCCTGATTTCAAACTATGCCACAAAAATATAATAGTAAAAAATTATATGACACTGGTATGAAAACAGACACATAGATCAATGGAATATAATAGAGAGCCCAGAAATAAACCCAAATATGGCAAAGAAAATCATGCACAATGGGGAGAAGACTGTCACTTCAATAAATGGTGTTAGGAAAACTGGACAGCTACATGCAAAAGAATGAAAATGGACCACTATCTTACCCCATAAACAAAAATAAATTCAAAATAGATTAGACTTGAATGTAAGACTTGAAACCATAAAAATTCTAAAAGAAAACATAGCCAGTAAGCTCGTTTACATCAATCTTGGCAATATTTTCCTGGACCAGTCTCTTCAGGTGAGGGTAACAAAAGCAAAAATAAGCAAATGGGACTACATTAAACTAAAAAGTTTGGCACAGTAAAGAAAATCATCAACAAAACAAAAAGGCAACCTACCAAATGGGAGAAGGCATTTGCCAATCATACATCCTATAATGGGTTAATAACCAAAATATATAAAGAACTTACACAACTTAATATGAAAAACCTGATTAGAAAATGGGCAGAGGAACCAAATAGACAATTTTCCAAAAAGACAGACAGATGAACAACGGGTCAATATCACTAATCATCAGGAAATGAAAATCAAAACCACAATGACATATCATCTCACACCTGTCAGAGTGACTATTATAAAAAGACCAGAAAAAAGAAGTGTTGGCGAGAATCTGAAGAAAAAGGAACCCTCATACACTTTTGGTAGGAATCTAAAATGGTATAAACACTATGGAAAACAGTATGAAGGTTCCTCAAAAAAAGTAAAAATAGAAATAGAATTACCTTATGACTCAGCAATTCCACCTCTGGGTATTTATCTTAAAAAGCTCAAAAACATTAATTCCAAGAGATATGCACTCTTTTGTTCATTGCAGTATCATTTACCAATACCCAAAATATGGAAGCAACCTAAGTGTCCATTGACAGATGAATGGACAAAGAAGATGTGATACACACACACACACACACACACACACACACACACACACACACACACGAATATTACTTAGCTATGAAAGGAGTGAAATATTGCCATTTATGATAACATCAATGAACCTATAGGGTATTATGCTAAGTGAAATTAGTTAGACAAAGAAAGACAAATACTGTATGGTTTCACTTATATGTGAAATCTAAAAAATAAAACAAGTGAACAAACAAAAAATAGAAAGATTCACAGATATAGGAAATAAAGTGGTAGTGATCACAGAAGGTAGGAGCTCAGAGGGCAGGTGAAATAAGTGAAGCAGATTAAGAGGTACAAGTTTCCAGTTATAAAATAAATAAGTTATGGTGATGTAATGTATGGCTAGGAAATATAGATAATACTGTAATAACTTTGTATGGTGACAGATATACATAACTAGACTTATCATGAGAATCATTTTGCAATGTACGTATATAAATATCAAATCACATGTCATACGCCTGAAACCAATGGGATATTAAATACTGTATGTCAATTATAAGTCAATATAGAAAAAATATTAAAATGGGTAAATGACATGAATAGACACTTTTCCAAAAAAGATTTATACAAAATATCCAATAAGTACATGAAAATATACCCAACATCACTAATCACTAGGAAAATTCAAATCAAAATCATGATGAGATACCACTTAACACCCATTAGGATGATTATTATTTAACAAACAAACAAATGGAACAACAGGTATTGGTGAAGAGTTGTAGAAATTGGAACCCATGTGCACTGCTGGTAGGAATGTAAAATGCAACTGTAAGCATGGAAAACAATATGGTGTTTCCTCAAAAAATTAAAAAGGCTATTGCCTTTTGACTCAGTGATTACACTTCTGGGAATATAGCCTAAGAATCCCAAAACACCAATTTCAAAGAATTTATGCACCCCTATGTTCATAGCAGCGTTATTTACAACTAGTGGCCCAAATGCACGAAATTTGTGCACATTAAAAGGGAATTAATTAGAGGAACTATATTAATATTGCTATTTGCTCTTTCTCTATAATAGAAGTGTCAGAGATGAAAGAAAATTAGTAAAATGTATATGAAAATCTTCTTCCTGTCAGAGTCGGGGCATGCCATGGAAGCTAGAGTCAAGTCCCTGTCCACCACCCACATGCACTTTGAAAATGTAGGAGACCCAGACCCTGCCGGCCCTACCCGCATTGGGTGAGACCCAGACCCGGCCAGCTCCACTCCCGTCAAGACCCTCCTGGGGGAGGGGCACAGCCTCAGGTCCCCCGTCAAGCCCCACCAGGAGGGGGGTGCAACCTGAGATCCCCGTCAAACCCTGCTGGGCGGGGGCCACAGCCTGAGGTCCCCTGGCCCGGCTCTGGGGCGGGGGCATGGCATGAGGTCCCTCCACCCAACTCTGGAGTGGGGGGGGGGCGTGACCTGAGGTCCCCTGTCAAGCCCTGCGGGGCAGGGGGCACAGCCTGAGGTCCCTTGCCCAGCCCAGGCACCATGCAACCTCAGGTCCCTGCTGTTTGGTTGTGACATTATGGTGTCCCGGCTAAGTTGCATATCCCTCTATTATATAGATAGATAGTCAAGATCTAGAAGCAGTGCCCACCAGTAAATGAGTGAATAAAAAAGCTTTGGTACATTTATATAATGGAATACTATCCAGCTATAAAAAAGAAGGAAATCTTACCCTTTGTGATAGCATGGATGGACCTTGAGATTTTTATGCTAAGTGAAATAAACCAATCAGAGAAAGACAAATAATGCATGATCTCACTTACATGTGGAATCTAATGAACAAAAGAAAATGATGAACTAAATAGAATCCAAGGCATGGATACATGAAACAGACTGACAGCTGTCAGAAGGGAGAGGATAGGGGAGACTGGATCAAACAAGGTGAAGGGTTTACCATAGACACAAACAACAGTGTGGTGATGGACATAGGAAAGTGAGGCTAGGGGCTGGGTGGAAGTGGGCAAAGGGGAAGGGGATGGGGGACATTTGTAATAGTGTCAGCAATAAAAATAAAGCAAAAAATGTAAATTATGGGACTTTTTTTAAAAGGCTATTGCAGCCCTGGCCATCATGGCTCAGTGGTTAGAGAGTAAGCCTGCAAGCCGAGTGTCATGGGTTCAATTACTGGTCAAGGGCATGTACCTGGGTTGCAGGTTCAATCCCTGGCCCTTGTCAGGGTGTGTGTGGGAGGAAACCAGTCCA
>NW_005363283.1:541631-550649 GCF_000412655.1 Myotis brandtii
TTCTTTCTCTCTCTCTCTCTCTCTCTCTCTCTCTCTCCTAACCCCCTCCCTTCCTCTCTCTCTCTAAAAATCAATGGAAGACATATCCTCATTCCTCGGGTGAAGATTTTTTTAAAAGGCTATTGCAGTAGTACACAGCATGAATGGGAGAAAAGAATACCCAGGATATCTCATCAAGATATCTCATAGGAAGACTCCACAGATCCCTGATGAATCCAGTAGTAAACCAATGGACCCATGCAGAAAGAATGTATAATTCTATGACAGTTTTGTGGGTGCTTAAGAGTGGTGTTTTAACATCAGATAATTTTCAAGAAATCATATGGTAACAGCAACCATCATTATATCAGAAATTCTGTTTCTGGTTCTGGCTCAGGACTAGATTAAAAATGGAAAGAGTATCCTGCTCTGTTTAGTAGGTATGATATTTGAAAGCACCTATTATAACATCCATCCTAGATGGTGATTTTACCCCAAGCACATATCTTGCATGTATTGTAAACACAGAATTATGTTAACAAATCTAACCAACAAAATAGCAAAATTCAGCATTCTCTCGGTGGCTGGTAAGAGAAACTGATGAATCTTAATTTTCCTCTCATGGTAGTGCCAAGTGTTTCCCTTCTTAATATGGTAACCATGCTTAGGATACTACAAGTCAGGGAAAGGTTTTCAACCCAGTCCCTCAGTTCTGCTCCCTACCAATCAGAAACCTCTTAGCCTTAAATTATGCTGGTTGACTTTAGTAATATTTCTTCTCTACAATCAAAGCAATGAATTGCATGTAAAACCCTGTCCTATTTTGTAATGTGAAAGGATTCCCCCTCCTTCCTCTTCCCCTCCCCAATTCTTCCCCTTCCCCCTCCTCCTTCTCCTCCTCCTCATCCTCCTCCTCCTCCTCTCTCTCTCCTCTCTCTCTTTCTCTGTCTCTCTTTCTATATATATACACACATATATGTATATAGGTATATATATGTATATGTATATATATGTATGTATATATATATATGTATATATATATACATACACACACACACACACACATACATACACACACACACTTCTTTTTTCATTTGTTACTGGTCATAAAGTAACTTAAAATGACTACTGGGACCACATTTAACTAAAGAGTCTCCCAAAGAAGATCTCTCTGCCCAGTTTTCCAACCCCTCCCTCCCTACACCAAAGTAGCTTCCTATAGCAAATCCATTTCATAGTAAGTTGAAATCTTGACTTGCTGTCCGAAAAGGTAAGCCAATTTATTAACAGGAGAGATAAGAATAGGAAATTTCTGATGAACACAGTGTTCTAAACATCTGAGCTTCCTGTACATACCCATGGTAATGAAGGAGTCATATAAATAATTGAGGGCTTCGGAATTAAGAGGGATGCCCTCATGAATAGATACAGAAAATGTGGTATATAGATACCACATTTTATATAGAATTTTATATGGATTATCTTATATGGAATATTATTCAACCTTAAAAAAGGAGATTTATTTTGGTGGGAGATTTATATTTTTTGTCTAGAGCCTCAAGAGTATGGGAAGTATCCCACTGAATGCGTGCTTACTCTTTCCCACTCTCAAGAAGCATATTTTCAGGACAACACTATAGAACAGCGGTTCTCAACCTGTGGGTCGCGACCCCTTTCGGGGTCGAATGACCCTTTCACAGGGGTCGCCTAAGACCATCGGAAAACACATATATAATTACATATTGTTTTGTGATTAATTACTATGCTTTAATTATGTTCAATTTGTAACAATGAAAATACATCCTGCATATCAGATATTTACATTACGATTCATAACAGTAGCAAAATTACAATTATGAAGTATCAACAAAAATAATTTTATGGTTGGGGGTCACCACAACATGAGGAACTGTATTAAAGGGTCGCGGCATTAGGAAGGTTGAGAACCATTGATAGAATGTGGGTCCTGGATCCACTAACTACAGAAAAAGGGTAGATAAGATTTGGGATAATAAAAGCATTCATTTCCTGCAGATATAAAAAGAAGCTCCTATATATCAGAAATACTGATGTTTTATCTTATTAGTTTTATGTCTGCAGCAAGGTTGTTTTCCCTACTGCTGTTTATAGGTCAATTTATAAATCATAAAATGTACTACCTCCTACATATGTTTAATATCAGTGTAATTCCCTAATCCATTCATAATTTCCACTAAAGATGGAGTCTTTTTTTTTTCATTGAGGTCCCATACAGGATACTCTGGGGTTTCCATTATTGGGCTTATAAAGCCAAGAGATCCAGATTCCTGATTCAGACTGTCACTAATTAATGCCAAATGATGAGCTGTGAGAAATATTCACTCAACTAATTCTTTATCACCATTTACACAAAAATTGAAGAGAAAAATGGATACATGGAGATGATTTAGTTGGCGGCAATCAATGCCACAATGGACATTCTATAGTTGTGGCTTGAAATTAGATTAATAAAAGTGTAATTATTTAATAACTTTGGAATCCATTCATCCTTTGGAAATGTATTGCATTCCTGATTGAGAGCAGCATGGCTGAAGCCAAGTCTATTTGTTCTTAAAAGCATCCTTCTTGGGATTAGAAAAAATAAACACGTTTTATCATCAAGTGCAAGGTCAAGTCTTACAGGTGGATGCTTCTCTATGAATTCTCTTTATGAGACTGAAGATATTTCAACAGTGCATTCATCTTTCATCTACCTGGGCCCCAGCTATAAACTCAAAGTACCTGGAGACTTGACTGAAGAGGGGCAGCCACAGGAGAAGCATGGGCTACTCCTACACCCAACCAGCCTGCAGCCTTGCACCTGACTCTGACTATTCTTGTGACTGATATGTTTTATAAAGTAAACTTTATATAAAGTAAAATGCAAAGCCTCTATAAGAGGTAGATTATTGAAATAGATCAGTATTTCACTACCTGACTGCCCATAAGAATAACTTGGAGGTTCTTTGAAAAGTTAACAATGCCCAGGGCCTCACCCCAGACTAAATAAATCAGAATATCTGGGGGTGGGTCCCTGGTATCATTATTTTTTAAATGCTCCCCTTGTAATTTTAGCATGCAGCCAAAGCTGAGAATCACTGTTTTAAATGTTACCCAAAAGCCTTATTATGGGAATAGGTCACCTATGATCTAATTCTTAAAAGGCCGTCTGGGAAAACCAACATTTAAAGGTGCTTAGTAGAGGACATACAAAAAAGCAGTAATTTTTTCAAGGCTTGTGTTTTAAAGTTAGCCAAGTTTCCAGTTAAAGGCAGTTGCTTTTAAAATCTTAGGGGTGACTTTCCTTTGACCTCTTAAGTTGCATACTTCTTATATAACTATTTAAAGAATTTTGTAACCAGATACCCTAAAAAAATGGATTTCTCTTCCATGGTTTTCACACTGATAGTTATTTTATTAACATAATATTGGGTATCCACTTCGGTTTTTCATGACTTTTCAGCTTTCCTTAAATGGTGGTCTAGACTCCCAGTTCCAAGCAAATAAGCAAATAAATAAATGCCTTAATTAATTAGTTAATTAATTAATATGAAACAACACATAACAAAAACCAAAGTAAATGTGAGTGAGAGAGATTTCTCTCCAACTCCCATTCCATCCCTTCTTCTGAATTAGCCTGGCCCTTTGATTCTAAACTGATTTCCTGGCCCCAGAAAAAAATAAGCTCTAGGAAAAAGGCACTCTGTATATGGCAGTGATGACTTGGTTACACGAACAAAGCTGCAGTGCCCTATAAAACCACAGTAGATACCACTGTGGTTTTCTCTGACAAATTAACACTATCCCATTTCAAGGTGTTCTTACAAAGGTTTAGTGTATGTAAGAAGATGAGGGAACACAAAGTAACAAAAAAGAGTTTTTAGTGGTAAAGACTTCTGAGTCTTAAAAGGTAAGTGGTCAGCAGGTGGAGCATAGTGGGAATGTATTTTCAGGTGGGCGTTGGGAGTGTTTATTCTAGGTCACTGGAATCAAAACAGAGATGAGAAATATGATGGCATGTTCAAACTGCAAGCATGGCTGAAAAATAACGTGCAAGAGAGATGAGGGAGGTCTGGTGAGAAAAGAGTGGAGAGTCTGTCAGGGAGCAGATGCAGATGAATGTAAAGGAGACCACAGAAGTAGGAAGACAACTCAGTAAACTACTACAAAGATCCAACCAGAATTTGGTGAGAGCTGAACTTAGGGCAGCGGCATTAAGAATGGAGAGAGACTGCCCTAACCGGTTTGGCTCAGTGGATAGAGAGTTGGCCTGCAAACTCAAGGGTCCCAGGTTCGATTCCGGTCAAGGGCATGTACCTTGGTTGTGGGCACATTCCCAGTAGGGAGTGTGCAGGAGGCAGCTGATCGATGTTTCTCTCTCATCGATGTTTCTAACTGTCTATCCCTCTCCCTTCCTCTCTGTAAAAAAATCAGTAAAATATATTTTTAAAAAAAGAATGGAGAGAGACTAATGATTTAGTGATATCAAGTACATACTACAGACTTCATTTAGTGATGGAGAGGACTGACTGAAAGAGGAAAGAATCTAGTCTCTAGTATTTATTCCAAGTTTCTAGCTTGGGTGCCTGAAGAGAGGGGAAGAGTTTTGCACCATGTTGCTAACTTCCAGTATCAGGAACATGGCAAAGTGAACAGTTTAGGGTTGGATTGCCAGATAAAATACAAGACCCTGAGATAAACTTGAATTTCAGATAAGTAATGGGTACTTTTTAGTATGCAATAATATGTGGGACATATTTGAATTAAAGGTTAGAGTAGAGGTGGTTTATAGTTAATGAAAACGCAAAGGAGATAAAAAAGGTGTGACTTTCCATAGCCAGTTTGGCTCAGTGGCTAGAGTATTGGCCTATGGACCAAAGGGTCCCGGGTTCGATTCTGGTCAAGGGCACATACCTTGGTTGCAAGCTATTCCCAGGCCCCAGCCCTGGTCAGGGCTTGTACAGGAGGCAACCAGTCGATGTGTTTCTCTCACATCAATGTTTCTCTCTGTCTTTCCCTCTCTCTTCTCTCCCTAAAAATCAATGGAAAAAATATCCTCAGGTGACGATTAACAAAAAATAAAAATAAAAAAATAAATACAAATAAAAAAGGGGTGACTAGCCTTGAACTGAGAGATTATTTTTTGCAAGGCCAGAAACAGTGAATAGTCAAAAATATCTTGCTCTTGAGCACTTATAGTGATATCTTTGCATATTGTACCATATATATGCTAGAATTTTTCCATTTCAGTTTGATACTGGGTAATTTACTGAATGTTGCCATAGTGAAATATTCAACTTGGGCTTAAGAAACATTACTGTGGAAGTGAGGAAAAAATAAAAGCTTACTGACAGCACATTTATGTACCAATTTGTTTTTCAAGATATTCTGGTCATATTTGGACCTAGAAAATAATGATTTCATAAACATGTACTCAATTGGATTGATGTTCTTTACTATCCATCTAATTCTGAAAATGTTAATGTTCATGGTTCATTTGATTTTCTTCACATTAAAATGGCTTTTGCCTTCTTAGCAATTCTGACTTAAGAATCAACTAGGGCAGTGGTCGGCAAACTGCGGCTCGCGAGCCACATGCGGCTCTTTGGCCCCTTGAGTGTGGCTCTTCCACAAAATACCACGTGCGGGCGTGCATGTAAAGTGCGATTGAAACGAAACTTCGTGGCCCATGCACAGAAGTCGGTATTTTGTGGAAGAGCCACACTCAAGGGGCCAAAGAGCCGCATGTGGCTCGTGAGCTGCAGTTTGCTGACCACTGAACTAGGGGAATGAAATTTTATAGAGGCAAGTGGAAGTTGCTAGGCTGACAAGAAATACTTTTTCCTTACAATATGTTCTGTTTTTCTAGAAAAATAATACATAGATAATATCTCTGAAAATAGACACTTTTCTTCCATGTGTTTAGAGCAGTGATAGCAGAGTAGATTGGATGATAGATTATTTTTATCAAGTTAAAACACAAAGATGTATGACCCAGTAATCCCACTTCTAGGACTATACCCCTAGAAACCAGAAACACCAATCAGAAAGGATATATGCACCCCTATGTTCATAGCAGCACAATTTACCATAGCTAAGATTTGGAAACAGCTGAAATGCCCATCAGCAGATGAATGGATTAGAAAAATGTGGTACACCTACACAATGGAACACTATGCTGCTGTTAAAAAGAATGAATTCTTACCATTTGCCACAGCATGGATGGAACTGGAGAGCATTATGCTAAGTGAAATAAGCCAGTCAATGAAAGAAAAATACCAAATGATCTCACTCATTTATGGATAATAAAGACCATTATAAAATGATGAACAAAAATAGATACAGAGGCAGAGCAGCATAGAAAAGACTGTCAAACTACAGCGGGAAGGCCAGGGAGGGTTGGGGGGCGGGTAAGAGATCAACCAAAGGACTTGTATGCATGCATATAAGCATAACCAATGGACACAAGACACTGGGGGGTGCCCATCAGCAGATGAATGGATTAGAAAAATGTGGTACACCTACACAATGGAACACTATGCTGCTGTTAAAAAGAATGAATTCTTACCATTTGCCACAGCATGGATGGAACTGGAGAGCATTATGCTAAGTGAAATAAGCCAGTCAATGAAAGAAAAATACCAAATGATCTCACTCATTTATGGATAATAAAGACCATTATAAAATGATGAACAAAAATAGATACAGAGGCAGAGCAGCATAGAAAAGACTGTCAAACTACAGCGGGAAGGCTGGGGAGGTTTGGGGGGGAGGTAAGAGATCAACCGAAAGACTTATATGCATGCATATAAACATAACCAATGGACACAAGATACTGGTGGGTCGGGGAGACTGGGGGAAGGTCAATGGGGAAAAAAAGAACACATATGTACTACTCTTTGTAATACTTTAAGCAATAAAATAAAATGTAAAAACAAAACAAAAAACCACATAGATGTAAAGGAGAATGAGATTAACAAAAACTATTGATTCACATCTGTAAGGTTAATAGAAGCCATCTTATATAATAAAAGGGTATTATGCAAATGGACTGAATGGCAGAACGACCGGTCACTATGATGCACACTGACCACCAGGGGGCAGACGCTCAATGCAGGAGCTGCCCCCTGGTGGTCAGTGTGTTCCCATAGGGGGAGCACCACTCAGCCACAAGCCAGGCTGGCAAGTGCAGTGGCAGTGGCAGGAGCCTCTCCCACCTCCATGGCAGTGCTAAGGATGTCTGACTGTGACTAAGGCCCACTCCCCATGGGCCTAGGCCATCAATCAGACATCCCCGAAGGGCTCCTGGACTGCTAAAGGGCGCAAGCTGGGCTGAGGTTTCCTCCCAACCCGAGTGCACGAATGTCATGCGCCGGGCCTCTAGTACATTATAAGAATGGTCCTTAGAATCGATCAATTTCTGTGTAACCTGAGTTGCTAAGAAGATGTATATAGAATTGAGGTTGGGGAGTTGGATCTTAGAGAATGGGTAATATTTACATATGTCATGTAGAGAGCAAGAAGGACATTCCAAGAGGGCAAGCAGCTTGGGATAATGCACATAGGCAGGATCTCACCATAATCTCTGTAGGTAATATTCAGATTACTAACCTACTTGAACAAGATAACTGTGTTAGAGAATCAGAGGAAGCCAGTTTCAATAAAGGTATGATAACAGAGTATATTGAAAATTATACAGAGTAGTGCTTACAAAATGGAACCATAAAAACCAGTATTTCCTTGAAATAATTCTGGCAGTATGATATGGATGAAAGATTACAAGCAAGATATAGCAGAGAGAAAGGGGGACTAGATAGGATGAAACAACTACATGACACAATTATAATAGACAGAAGATCCATGCCTTCCTGGAACAGTTACTGAATTATCATGGCATTCTTATGTGAGGATTAATAGAAAAAAACATACATAAAACCCTTCAGCTTAACTTTTATAATTACATTAATTGAACATGACTTAATAGCATGGATTACTACACTGTCATTACCCCAAAGTAAAGTTTCTACCAGTACCCAAAAGACTAAGGCAAATGTGGACAAATAGTTGGCGCTTTAATAGATTCCTTGAAGTCATCAAATATTTATTGTAGGATTCTCAAAGTTTCTCAGATATAGTGGTATGACTTATCATATACTAGAGGCCCGGTGCACAAAATTCATGCACTGGGGGGAGGGGGTCCCTCAGCCTGGCCTGCATCCTCTCACAGTCCGGGACCCCTCGGAGGATGTCTGCCTGCTGGCATAGGCCCGATCCCTGGCAGTCAGACATCCCTCTCACAGTCTGGGGCTCTTGCAGCCCAGGGCTCTTACAGTCTAGGACCCCTCACTCCTTACCGCCTGCCTACAGCAGAGGCGGGAGAGGTTCCTGCCACCAACGCTGCACTCACCAGATATGATACCGGCTTCTGGCTAAGCAGCACTCCCACTGTGGGAGTGCATTGACCACCGAGGGGCAGCTCCTACATTGAGTGTTTACCCCTTGGTGGTCATTGCACATCATAGCGCCTGGTCATTCAGCTGGTCATTCCCCTGCTCAGTTGATTTGCATATCAGGCTGCTTTTAATATATAGGATTGAAATAATTAAGGTATCTTTGACCTTGCAGCATGTTAGTGATGGTCTTTGGAAAAGTACAAATTGCATTTTAACAGATTTTTCCTTTCATATAGCATAAAAGAAACCTTTTTTGCAAAGTGTATCCTTTTTTATGGACATCTAAGGTAGCTGAATACAAGCAATGCCACCTACACTTCTGTCTCCCAATGTTTCCTATAAAACACAAACAAAAACAGAAAGAACAAGAAGGAAAAAATAGACCTAAAAAAAACAAGCAAAAAGAAAAGAGAGGAAATAGCAATAGGGCCTATCCTATCTAATAAAAGAGAAACATGGTAATTAGCCGTACCTCCGCTACCCTTCCCATTGGCTAATCAGGGCGATATGCAAATTAACTGCCAGCCAAGATGGCGGCCGGCAGCCAGGCAGCTTGAAGCGAACAGGA
>NW_005363283.1:551706-553800 GCF_000412655.1 Myotis brandtii
CTAGGTGGCTGCAGTGACTGGCAGTGGCTGCAGCAGCGGGGTGATGGGGCTGGTGCCTTCCCCTGATCAGCCCGGTCGCCTTCCACAAAGGGAGGCCAGACTGCGGCTTAGGTCCTATCTCCAAGGGGAGGAGGGAGCAGCCCTAAGCCATCAGTAGGACATCCCCTGAGGGCTCCCAGTATGTGAGAGGGGGCAGGCTGGGCTGAGGGACCCCCCCCCCTCTGAGTGCACAATATTTTGTGCACCGGGCCTCTAGTGGTGAATATAAAGCCACTGTGAGGAAAAATAAATCCATTACCAGTATGAAAATAATAAACTGACAAACAAAACCCAGTATTTGAATATAGATAAAAGGGAGAGGACTTTTAAAGCACATGCAATTTGAAGAAGCAGTCTTCAAACCTCATAGCTTCCAGGAGAGAAATATGGTTAAAAGATGGGAAGAACATCCTATGACAATCGGTTGCCGAAGTGAAAAAGAAACAAAAGGGAACATTTTAAAGACCCATGAATCATATGAATTACAACTTCTCCCCACCAACCAAAACAAGTAAACAAATCCACAACAGTATCTGGACTTTGCTATATTGACTTAAGAGTGTGACAATAATCTAGGACTCCTGTAAAACGCACAATACCAAAAGAAAAGAAAAGAACAGAACAATAATATCAACTAGACCATACAGAATTTTGCAAAACATTAACAATCTAGTACTTATCAACAGAGGTAATCTCAATTCATAAAAAACAATCATGAAAAAAAAAGTGAGATAATACTCCAAATTGAATTAAGTAGGCACAAATGAACATTTGGTGATATTTTAAAAATCATTTGAATCAGAAATCCAAAAGCTAAAAATATAAATGAACAAAACACAGGGAGAAATGAAGAGTTGATTGATTGAATTAATTTTAAGAATGAAAGAAAAAAGACAAAGTGATTTTAGAAATGAACAATAAATTACAAGTTGCCCAAGTGAGAACAGACCTTAGTAAATTTAATAGGAGACACTTAAGAATATCAAGGGGCAGGAAAACAACCAATAGAATGAAAATGAGTAATGGAAATGAAAGATAATTAGGAATGACATATTACTTCTGTCCCTATGAAAAGACTAGGGGCCCGGTGCATGAAATTCGTGCACTGCGGGGGGGGGGGTCCCTCAGCCCAGCCTGCCCCCTCTCACATACTGGGAGCCCTCAGGGGATGTCCTACTGATGGCTTAGGGCTGCTCCCTCCTCCCCTTGGAGATAGGACCTAAGCCGCAGTCTGGCCTCCCTTTGTGGAAGGCGACCGGGCTGATCAGGGGAAGGCACCAGCCCCATCACCCCGCTGCTGCAGCCACTGCCAGTCACTGCAGCCACCTAGGTGTTTTCATCAACATGGACTCCAGTCCCTTCACCATGAAAAAATGACAACTTTCTTTAGGCATTTTCAAGATGTGTCTTTCATAGGATATGACATTTCTTTCTTTCTTATTTATCTTCACCTGAGGATATATTTCCATTGATTTTTAGAGAATGTGGAAGAGGAAGGGAAAGACAGAGAGAAACATCAAAGTGAGAGGTAGACTTTGATTAGTTGCCTCCTGCATGAGCCCTGACCTGGGCCCTGGCCAGGGAAGAGCCTGCAACCTAGGTACATGCCCTTGGTCAGAATTGAACCCAGACCCTTCGGTCAGCAGGTCGAGGCATTATCCACTGAACCAAACCAGCTAGGGCAGGATATGACATTTCTTAGCCCTCCAGCAGCGGACCTTCGTTTTTTTCTCCAGGAGTGTGGTGAAAAACCCTAGATTACCTTTCTGGATTCTTATTACCCAAGTTACTAAGAATATTACCAGTGGCATACAAGGGAGCTTAGCCAATGAGCGGTCAGAACAGGTGTTTCCTCTGTAGTTCACTCTGATCGCTGGCTCCGCCACTGCCTAGGCCCCTCCGATCCCAGCTCCACCCCTGCCCAGGCCTGTAGCCTCTGGCTGAGGCTGCAGGCCTGGGCAGGGGACCCCCAGACCCCTGTCATCGCCGGTTCTACCCCTGCCCCACTGCAGCCTCTGGCCAAGGGACCCCCAGCCCACTGCTTTGCTGGATCTA
>NW_005363283.1:554267-559150 GCF_000412655.1 Myotis brandtii
AGGGTGCCGCCATCTTGTGGCTATGGGTGCAGCCACCTTTGTGATGGAGTGACGGAGTGATGACTAATTTGCATATTACTCTTTTATTAGATAGGATAAGAGAACAAAACTATTATTTAAAATTATAATCCAAGAAAACTTTCCAGAAATGACAAAATACTTATATCTACCTACACAATGAAAATGCAAATTAACTCCAAGTTTTAGTCTATTTTGACTATTAAATTTCAAAGATAAAGATAAAATCCTCAAGGCCTCTAGGCAAAAAGATCAAGTAACATATAAAGGTAAAGAAATTGGACTGGTATCAGACATTTTAAAACAATATATAAAGCAAGGCAAAAATGAAGCATCTTTTAAAAATACTCAACAAAATAACTTATGAATAAAAGTATGAAAAGCAACAAAGCTGCCTTTAAGCATCAAGACTATTTAAGAAACACCCATTCAGTTTTTTATATTAGGGAATTATGTATCCATGAGCCTTTTCTGAGGAATCAACTAGAACAAATGTTGGCAAACTATGCCTATGGACCACATCCAGGCTGGTTCATTTTTGTATGGAGACTGAGCTAAGAATGTTTTTTACATTTGGAATGGCTAAAAGAAAATAAAAAAATATGTATCATTTTGTGACCTGTGAAAATTATATGTCCGAATTTCAGTGTCTGCAGATAAAGTTTATGGGAATACAGCTACACTCATTTGTTTACTGTCTATAGTGTTTTTTTTTTGTGCTAGAACAGCAGAGCTAGGTAATTTTGACAGAGGACCGTATGGCCTGCAAAGCCTAATATACTTACTATCTGGCCTGTCAGAGAAAAAGTTTGCCAACTCCTGTACTAGATGCCTGATGATGCAGATGTAAAAAACAAAATGAATTTTGGAGGAATGAGAGTGAAAGACTCATGTATAAAGTTATACATTTTGACAAAGTAAAAGCAATGCAACCAATAAATGAGAGAAAGGAAAGTAAAAGAAGAAAATATAATAGACAATAGTTAGAAGTTTTGATACTAATATAAAATGGTAACTGGCATTAATAGGTTAAATAAGAAAAAAAGAGACTACATATTTATGCAGAGGGCCTATTTAAGTTATATGCAGATTTTCAACTGGTGGGGAGGGGATTGACACCCGTAACCCCTTCATTGTTCAAAGATCTACTGTATATGTGTTTTAAAAGGTATAAATACCATTACAAGAAAAATGCAAACTTTCCTAAATACCCAAAAATATATGTGTGGGTTTAATTAATTATAGAGAAACAGCAAATATAAAATACATATAAATATTAAAAAATGTAACAAAATTGAGAATAAACAAGTAATTCATAATGTTAGATAGAAAAGGGTTTTATCTGATTAGTAAAAAAAAATCAATTTCAATCAGAGAGAAAAATCCAACTCTCTTATATACAAGAGACACACCTCAGTGATTGAAAAGGCTAACCTAAAAGGAGAAACAAAGAAATACCAGACAAATGGAAAAACGGAAACTGGAAAAATGGAAATAAAAACAGAAAAAGAACAGGATATTCTGCTATCAGCAAAGTAAAATCCAATTCCCAAAGCAAAAAGACATAGCAAAAGGACAATTTTTAAAAGTTACAATGCAGAATGATGATATAGCATTTAGGAATCTATAATAATAAAAGGGTAATATGCTAATTAGACTAGACATCTTTCAGGAGAACATTCCAGACATCCTCCCAGATGAAGACGGGGCCAGAGGGAAGCCCAGGTCCCAGGTGCCTGTGGGCAGCCAGAAGGAAGCCAGCCTGGGTCCCCGGTGCCTGTGGGTGGTTGGAGGGAAGCCAGCCTGGGTCGTGGGTGCCTGCAGGAGGCCAGAGGGAAGACAGCTCAGGTCCCGGGGGCCTGCAGGCAGCTGGAGGGAAGCAAGCCCGAGTCCCGGGTGCTATAGGGAAGCCAGTGCCAGCAGCTGGGGGAAGGAAGGAAGGCCTACTCTTGCACAAATTTTGTGCATTGGGCCACTAGTATCTATGATAGTGAAAGCATACTATGCAAATTGACCAAACAACCGAACAGCAGAACAACCATCTGGACAACCTTCCAGATGACCATGCTATGACACCCACTGGTGCCAGGCCAGCCAAGGCAGGTGCGATGCAATTGGTTGGGGGCCCAGCCATCGCCCCATGATCACTCTACGGAGGAAGGCCCAGGCCACAGGCCAGCAGGATGATCAATCGGGGCGGGGGTTCCACAATCGCCCTAAAGAGGGAGGCCCAGGCCACCAACCTGCCGGCTGCAGCAGGTGGGTGGGGCCTCCCTCTGCAGGGGCGATCCATCGAGGGGCTCTCGCACTGCGAGAGGGCACAGGCCTGGCTGAGCGACCCCCACTCCCGTGCACGAAAATTGTGCATCAGGCCTCTAGTTACCAAATAATAAGCAAAAACCTTTACAAAATAAAAACTACAGAAGTTCAAGGAGACAGAAAATACAGTAAGAGCAGGAGACTAATACTCCACCCTTAGTACAAGATATCATTTTGATTTAAAAAAACTAGTAAGGAGACAAACAATCTAATCAAGGTAGAACTTATGAATATATGAAAAATTGTAAAGTTTGATAATAGAGAATATTCTTTCTTTTAATAGCCCCCAGAATATTCACAAACATTGATCATATATTAATTTATAAGAAAACATCAATAAATTTCCAAAAGGAGAAATTTTACAAATAACACTTTCTGATCACAAAGCAGATAAACTAGAAATGATAATAAAAATGTATTCATTTTTGCCATGCAAAGAAAATTAATATTTGCAATCCTTCCACCATTAGCCATTATAACAAACAAATAATCACAGGCACCTACCATGTGCCAGGGATAGGGATTCAGAGATAATCAGCTATGGTCCTTGCCCTCAAAACAAATAAATCTAGCAGGAGGAAAAGAAAGAGAAATAATTATCAAACAGTAAAATGAGGCTTACAATAGCAGGTATTAACTGCGGTGTTTCTTGTTCTTCAATATGCCATGGTACTATGGAGATATAATCTCTATAAGAATATCCCGCCCTAACCGGTTTGGCCCAGTGGATAGAGCGTCGGCCTGCAGATTCAAGGGTCCCAGGTTCGATTCTGGTCAAGGGCATGTACCTTGGTTGCAGGCACATCCTCAGTAGGAGGTGTGCAGGAGGCAGCTGATCAATGTTTCTCTCTCATCGATGTTTCTGACTCTCTATCCCTCTCCCTTCCTCTCTGTAAAAAAATCAATAAAATATATTTAAAAAAAGAATATCTCTATTTTTAGAAAATACACAGTTTATTATTTAGCAGAAACAGGCCATGATTCTCAATTGGTTCAGAAGGATTGAGAGTACATGATGAAGAAAATGAAGTAAAATGTAAAATACAAAATGAAACCTGGGTAAAGGGTATATTCCTTGTACTGTTCAGAGCTTGCAACTTTTTTAAAGTATGAAATTATTTTAATAGAAAAATAACTTAAAAGCAAACGAATAAATTATCTCTAACAAGGCATTTCTCCTTTTAAAATTGATATCTATGATATGAAAGAAAAAATACCTCAACTTTTTCAGTTTTTCAATTTAACTTTATATAATTCAATCCAACTGCATCTTCCCTGGCTATGCTTTACTTCTCTTTACAATATTGCATATATTTTTAAAACACCTGCTTTCAGAACTTTTCTAAATATCTACAAGTAATTCCTTTCCATTACTTTCATATTCGCTATTAAACTTTTATTTAAGTTAATATTCCACAATATGAACACAAAAATTATACACTTTAGAAAAATATTTATTGATTTTGAGAGAGAGAGAAATATTGATTTATTCTTCCACTTATTTATGCATTCATTAGTTAATTCTTATATGTACCCCGCCTCGGGATCTAGCTGGCAAAGTTGGGATATGGCAGACGCTCTAACCACCCGAACTACCCGACCTGGGCTTAGGAAAATCTTTGAAATTACATGGATTCACTCTTCTAAACAGGTAATGAGTTGTAGAACTCTATTTTAAAGAAGCAGGAGTTCACGAAAGAAAAAAAAGGTAAAAACAAAACAAACGGCGTTTGCTTTAAAAACCCATAGCAGGCATATGAAGAAAAAAACTTCTTTCCTCCTCATTTTTTTAACTTACCGAAGAGAAACTTCTTCCAATATATGGCCGGAGACTGTTAGCGTTCCCCAGGACCAATGGTGTCATGCCGGAGATCAACAGTCTTGTCAAGAGGAACAATGGCCCCTACAGCAGGACCAACAGTCCCCTTTCCCCTATTGCGTGCACAGGAAGCACTAAATATCCCCGCCTTCTTCTGACCTTAGATTGGGTCACGTGACTGCGTCCTGGCCAATGAAATGTGGAGGTGCAAAAACCACTTCCGTGTGTACCCCCCCCCCATGCTTATGATAAAGTTTGCTTACTTTGTTACAAAACTGAGAACACGCTCTACCCTTTGTTACGAATTGCTGATCTTAAAGTAGGTGATCAGGCTTCTAAAATTCATGAAATGCTATTTAAAGTTTTATCTTCCCTCACTTGCAATCCGGATGCAAAGAATCCAGATTCTGAGGCCGAAGAAGCTGGCGGACCCACATGATGGAAGAGACCTGACTGACTGACTCCATTGAACTGTGAAATGTGCAATAAATTAGACATTAGTTGTTATACCTCCCCCACTAAACAAGCTACACGTTAGAGAAGTTTTGCAGACTAAGTGAGGACAGAGCCTGGCACATATTGTTACAAAAGTGGTTACTATTATTATTATTTGCTTGAGGAGATTGTTTTCAGCTTCAAAGACATTTATTTGTTGTATAAACCAAAGAAAATTCTATTTATTATTCAAGCATCCTTCCTGATGTAAAAATTGAGAAAATGCATTTAA
>NW_005363283.1:559211-561524 GCF_000412655.1 Myotis brandtii
CAAAGAGTCATGTAGGTTCCAAGAAGAGAAAATTGGACAAGACCTCTGATGTCTCTGCTTTCATAGTGCTTACATTCTAGTAAAGAGTGAGGTTATAAACATAAAAACAAATACTTATCAAGAATCAAATAATACAAATGGTTATGAAGAATATGAATAAGGTGACTTGATAGTGAGGAATTTTGGGGTTAGGGCTCATTTAGATTGGGGGACTTGAAAAGTTATTACTGAGCAGTTGGCATTTGAGCTAAGACCTGAACAGCATAAAGAGTCAGTTGTGGGTACAAAGTTCAAGGAAAAGAATGCTTCAAGTAGAAAAAACAACCGGGGCACAGGCTCTGAGGAGGAAGTAAGCTTAACATGTTCACAAACAGGCCACTGTGGCTAGCATTGGTTGGTAATTATGGGAAAAAGCAGGACAAGAAGATGTTGGAGACTGAGGCAGGGTGCAGATCAAGTCTTTCTTGTCACATTAAGTATTTTGGATTTAGATATAAGACTGTTACAGATTTTAAGCAGGTAAGAGGCATGTTATGATTAAAAATTAGAAAGACAATTTTGTTTGCTGCATGAAAATTGGATTTCAGGGCAGTCTACAAGGGGAGAAGTCAAAAGACCAATTAGATGGCTATTATAATTATTTAGACAAGAGATAATGGTGGCCTGGGATAGACTGGTAGCAGTAGAGTTAGAGAGAAGGTGGTGGATTTGGAATATGTATTTTAATGGTTGACCCTATAAGACTTGGTAATGCATTAAACATAGAAGTGAGGATGAGGTAGGTGGCAACAGTGAATCCCAAGTATCTGGCATAAGCAATTAGGTAACTAAGTGGTGTCATTTACTAAGATAAAGATTAGAAAAAAAGCATGTTTTCCCTCATTTATTCTCTCTTTCTCTCTCTCTCTCTCTCTCTCTCATTTTAATGGTTGACCCTATAAGACTTGGTAATGCATTAAACATAGAAGTGAGGATGAGGTAGGTGGCAACAGTGAATCCCAAGTATCTGGCATAAGCAATTAGGTAACTAAGTGGTGTCATTTACTAAGATAAAGATTAGAAAAAAAGCATGTTTTCCCTCATTTATTCTCTCTTTCTCTCTCTCTCTCTCTCTCTCTCTCTCTCTCTCTCTCTCTCTCTCACACACACACACACACACACACACACACACATTTTTAAAATATATTTTTATTGATTTCAGAGAGGAAGGAAGAGGGAGAGAGAGATAGAAACATCCATGATGAGTTAGAATCATGGATCCGCTGCCTCCTGCAAGTCCCCCACTGGGGATCGAGTCCACAACACAGACATGTGCCCTTGATCAGAATCGAACCTGGGACCCTTCAGTTCGCAGGCCGATGCTTTATCCACTGAGCCAAACCGGCCAGGGTGGCACACACATTTTTGAGAGCAGGAATCTGCTGTGGTTATGTTAATAACAGTTAACTTATTCATAAAATTAATAATAATAACATCTATTTTACAGGGTTGTTGAAGTAAGTGTGTGTGTGTGTGTGTGTGTGTGTGTGTGTGTGTGTGTGCCTGCAATGCACAATCATTAGGTATGACTTGGGGCCAGACTAGTATGTAAGTGCTGCTTTGGAAAGGTAGGAGCTTCCTATACCAGAGCACTGATCATTGATATCTGTAGTTCTAATAGTGGAGGGTGCCAGAGTCTTTGGACCAGTGGAGCTAAATATAGGCAATAGCTAACTTAGGACCTCAGGAGAGAAGATGGTCATCCTGTATTGTCTACGGACCCGGATGTTCTGGAATGCCAGAGCAAATGAGGTTCCTCTGCTTCAAAGCTTCATGCATTCAGAGATGTTTTCCATGGGCCCTCTGGATCTTATGAAAGTTAATGATAAACATCTTGACCACCATAGTACACCGTGGCACTGTTCCAGAATTCCACCAGAAAATGTGTAAGAGCAAAGCTCTAGTAAGATATGTAAATTTATTATAATTTTCTTACTTTAGTTTTATTGTAAAAATAAGAAGGGCTTGGATTTTGTTGATCAACATTTACTTTATCAATAATTATTTCTATTCTATACAAAAGCACTTTTGCACATGTGTAACAAGGGCTGAAAGAGATTTACAACTTGTCTCAGATCACATAGAGAGTAAGATGTAAAGCAAGGGACTCCAACCCAAGTTTCTCTGAAACAAACATCAGTGTACTTTTGCCTGTACTAGGTGGTATTCAAGGCTCCCTATAGGGTAGCTAGACATGATCTGTATTTGACAAGGAATAGCTCATTATTAGATACTAGAGGCCCGGTGCACAAAAATTTGTGCACTTGGGGGGCG
>NW_005363283.1:562090-574070 GCF_000412655.1 Myotis brandtii
TGGGGAGCTCCCCTCTATCAGGCACAGAGCAGGGCAGATCAGGGGGTTGGGGTGCCTTCCCCTGTCACGAACAGAGTAGGGCGGATAGGGAGGTTGTGGCCCCGCCCCCTGTCACACACAGAGCCGCAGGGCGATCAGGGGGTTTGGGCGCTGCCCCCTGTCATGCTGATCCCGGTGCCGGGAGCCTCGCTGCTCCGCTGATCCCGGTGCTGGGAGGCATATTACCCTTTTACTATATAGGATAGAGGCCTGGTGCATGGGTAGGGGCTGGCTGGTTTGCCCTGAAGGGTGTCCTGGATCAGGGTGGGGGTCCCCACTGGGGTGCCTGGCCAGTCTGGGTGAGGGGCTGAGGGCTGTTTTCCGGCTGGCGAGTGACTAAAGCTTCCAACCGCTCCTTGTTTTCTTCTCTCTTTTTTTTTTTTTTCTGGGCCAGCTTTAGCTCTGAGGCCTCGCTGCTGAAAACATAGATACAATGTTGCGGTCCGAGCCCGGCTGAATGGAAGCCCTTTTCTGGGGTTTTGTTTAGCTTCTTATTTGCAACATAGTATATAGTTGCTTAGAGTTGCAACTGAGAGGCTGGCAAGTGAGGCGGGGAACGTTGGAGTCTGCAGCAAGCAAGCCTCGTGCTCGCTTCAGTGCCTGGCTGCCGGCCGCCATCTTGGCTGACAGTTAATTTGCATATACTCACTGATTAGCCAATGAAAAGGGTAGCAGTCGTACGCCAATTACCATGTTTCTCTTTTATTAGTGTAGATTCTATATAAATCAGTTAGGAAATGGTAGAGATTAGGGTCAGCCATTCCCAAAACTCATGAACTGAGGGGGCAGTGTGATACTCAATGTAAAATTAAGGGGTCTCTAATACACTCTATTTCAAGATGGTCCCCAATTCCTGACCCTGGTGTACACACCCTGTGGAATTTCAACCCCTTGAGTGTTGGAAGAGCCTGTGACTATGATGTTATATTGCTTCTGTGATTATGTTATGTTACATGGCAAAAGTGATACGATTTTTCAGATGTAATAAAGGTCTCTAATCTGTTGACTGTATCAATCAAAAGGGAGAGTACACTGTGTGGGCCTGACCTAATCAGATGAACCCTTTAAAAAGAGGCTAGGCCTACCCTAAAGTCAGAGTCTCAAAGCAGCAGAGATGCTCTCTTGCTAGCCTTGAAGAAACCAGCCAGAAGGTTGTGCACTGCCTATAGCAAGAGGAAACCACCAGGAACCAAGGTCCTCTGTCCTATTGCAGCAAGAAACTGATTACTGTCAACAGCCTCAATGAGCTTGGAAGAGAACCCTGAGCTCCAGATTAGCACATAGCCTACCTGACACATGGGATTGCAGCCTTAAGAAATCTTGATCAGAAAATGCAGTTCAGACTGCTGGCCCATGGAGACTGAGAGGTGGTAAAGATGTTTTGTTTTAAGCTGCTTATCTGTATATACTAGAGGCCCAATGTACGAAATTTGTGCAAGAGTAGGCCTTCCTTCTCCTGGCTGCCAGCACTGGCTTCCCTCTGGCCTCTGGGACCCAGGCTTCCTTCGCAGCCCCAGCTTCATCTGGAAGGTCGTCCAGAAGGACATCTGGTCTAATTAGCATATTACGCTTTTATTATTATAGATAAGAGCCTAAGTGACCAAATGACCGAACAACCAGTCGACCAGTCACTATAATGCACACTGACCACCAGGGGGCAGACGCTTAAAGCAGAACTGCCCCCTGGTGGTCAGTGCACTTCCACAGCAGGAGTTCTGCTCAGCTGACCAACCCGTCCCAGCGGCCCACCAGCCCGGCGCCAGCCACTCACTCCCTCAATAGTCCTGCAGGTCCAATCTCTGGAGAAGGGCTAGGCACCAAATGACTGGCGCCGCTAGCATGATCCCAACAGCACCACAGGTCTCCTGGAAGTCGGCCTTGGGCACTGTGGCCATTTCCCCTCCCTAGATGGCCCACAAGGAAGAAACAATATAAAAGTAGCTGCCAGGTGGCTCCTGACAACAGGCGCAAACATCAGCAGGATGGATCAGGATCCCAGGCCAGCAAGGGCATCCTACCACCCCCCTGCCAGGAGGGCCGATCATGTCCCGGGCCCCTCCACCCCTCTTGGGATGGGTGCCAGATGCAGGGCTCACGGCTGGAAAGTGCTGCTCAGGTGGCATGAGCCTCTCCAGGTTGGGACTGACTGGGTGTGAGCCCGCAGCAGGCACAGCAGGGCCAGGATGAGCAGGAGCAGCAGGCAGGAGTGGCAGGGGGCATTAGACTGCGGGTTTCAGCACAATCCCCGCAGGCCACCCCAAGGGACCCCACCCATGCACAAATTTGTTCACCTATACAGGGACCTCTTGTTTGGGGTTAGCTAAATATCAAACATCCCCAACCAGGCCCCTTGCCTATTGTAGGTATTCTGGGTGGTTGCCTAAAGGAGGTAATGTTGAAGCTGAGATGGAAAATGAGAAGCAGTGATCTAGGGAAAAAGGAATATGAATGAGTTAGGAAGAGAAAAACTTCATCCTCACTTGAGACATCATAAAATGCTTTTCAGAAATGCTTACACTTACCATATTTGAAAAAAATAAAGAAAGGAAAATCTCTTCTGCCATTACAGTTTCTTTGGCAGAACATTCAATTGAGAGTGTCCTAGAGAACATTTCATTGACCTGCCAGCTTTTAGGCTTTTCACAGATGGCAGTGAAATAATTCATCATCGAAAGATCTTTCAAAACAGTCCATTCAGTTGGGGAGAGCAAAAAATGTCTGTCAACTGGCTTGGAGACCAAACAACTAGATTATTGAATTCCTTTCTTTAGGAAGGGACTAGCTGACACTTTAATTGAGAGAAGCAGCATTTGCTCTTATCCATAGAAAAGAAGAGTATCATTTTTACAGTTGGTCTATTTCCTCTGAATGGGGAGGAATTTCATCACTTTATTTCATGTTATGATTTAATTTTATTTCTCTTAAACTAATTAACACTGCTTCCCTTCTCCCACCTGCCTCAATGAGTAGTAAAGGGAGATTCTAGGTTGGCCTCTGATGCTTCTTTTTTGTTGAATTTATTGGGGTGACATCTATAATAATAAAAGCATAATATGCTAATCAGACTGGACGTCCTTCTGGACGACCTTCTGGACAAAGCCAGGGCTGCAAGGGAAGCCTAGGTCCCGGGTGCCTGCCAGCAGCCAGAGGGAAGCCCGGGTCCCGAGTGCCAGAAGGAAGCCAGTGCTGGCAGCCAGGGGAAGGAAGGCCTACTCTTGCACGAATTTCATGCATCAGGTCTCTAGTTAGCTAATAAAATTATATGAGTTTCAAGTGTACAGTCCCATAATACATCATATGTATATTGTATTGTGTGTTTACCACCCCGAGTCAAGTCTCTTTCCATAACCCTTTATCTCCCCATACACTCTTCTACCTCCCCCTATCCCAAACTGAATCACTGTACTGTTGTCTGTGTATATGAGTTTGTTTGTTTGTTTTTTCTTTTTTTAAAAAACATATTTTATTGATTTTTTACAGAGAGGAAGGGAGAGGGATAGAGAGCTAGAAACATCAATGAGAGAGAAACATTGATCAGCTGCCTCCTGCACACCCCCCACTGGGGATGTGCCCGCAACCAAGGTACATGCCCTTGACCGGAATCGAACCTGGGACCCTTCAGTCCGCAGGCCGGCGCTCTATCCACTGAGCCAAAGCGGTCAGGGCTGTTTGTTTTTTCTTAATCTTTTCACCTTTTTCACCAAGCCCCACAACTCCTCTGGCTTGTGACAGCTGTCGTTCTGTTCTCTATGAGTGTTTCTATTTGATTTGTTAGTTTTTATATATTTTATTATTGAGGTATAGCTCACATAACATTAAATTTACCATTTTAACATGTACAATACAGTGGGTTTCAATATTAAGTATGTTGTATAACCATCACTACAATCTAATTCTAGATCTTTTCTATCACCACTCCTCCCACCACTCCGCCCAAACCTATTAGCAGTCAATCCCAATTCTAATTTCCCCCTTTTTTTCATCACCTGGAAACCATTAATCAGCTTTCTGTCTGTGTAGATTTGCATATACTGGAATCATACAAAAGGTGGCCTTTTGTGTGTAACTTTCAGTTAGCATAATGTTTTTAAGGTTCATTCATGTTTCAGAATGTATCAGCAGTTCACTGATTTATTTTTATGGCTACTATATGCATATACCACTTTTTGTTTATCCATTCATGTATTGATGGACATATGTTGGCTATCATCGCTAATGCTGCTATGAATACTTGTAAACATAGTTTTGTATGAAATGTGTTTTCAAATATATTGGGTATAGATCTAGGAGTTCCCTTGCTGTGTCATATGGTAATTCTATGTTTAACATTTTGAGGAACTGTCAAATTACTTTCCACAGGGCTGTACCATTTTACACCCTCACCAGCAATGTGTAAGTGTTCCAAATTCTCCTCATCTTCATCAACACTTGCTATTTTCTAGTTTATTCTTTATTATAACTGTCCTTGTGGATACAAAGTGGCATGCCATTGTAGTTTTGACTTGCAACTCCCTAATAACTAATATTGCTGAGCATATTTTTATTGGCTTATTGGGTATTCGTATATCACCTTTGGAGCAATGTCTATTCAAGTTAGTTTTTCTTTTGTTGCCTGTAATTTTGGTGTCATATTTAAGAAATCATTTTCAAATCCAAAGTCATGCAGGCTTGCTTTTATGTCTACTTCTAAGAATTTTATACATTTAGGTCTTTGATCCATTTTCAGTTAATTTTCATTATGGTGTGAGATAGAGGTCCAAATTAATTCTCTCCCATATGGATATTCAATTATTTCAGTATCATTTCTGAAAAGACTATTTCTTCCTGTTGGATGATCTTAGCATCCATGTCAAAAATTAATCCCACATAGATATATGGATTTATTTCTGTACTATTCCATTTGTCTATATATCTATCCTTATAAGGTGGTCTACACTTCTTTGATTACAGCAGTTTGTAGCAAGATTTGAAATTGTGAAGTTTGAGCTCTCCAACTTTATTTTTTGTTTTGTTTTGCTTTGCTTTTTTGGCTCTTCTGGGTCCCTTGCATTTCCATATGAATTTTAGGATCAGCCTGACTGTAGTTTCTTGAAGTGACCTGAGCTTACAGCCACAACCCCTGTCCATTGTTAGTTAGCAATTTTTTTTTTGAGGAGGTGGAATTGAGGTATGAGGCAGGCGACAGAGCTGCAGGCCCAGGTCTCTCTGGAAGAGTCTGGGCAGCAGGGTTCAAAAAGGGAGCAGCAAGGCTCTGAAGCAGCACTTCTCAAGCATTAATAACTCATACCCTGACCTGGTTGAAAAGCAGATTCTTGGGTGAGTTCTGAAACTTTGTTTCTAACAAGCTTCTAGGTGCTATGGATGCTGAAGTTTCTTGAACCACACTTTGGGAGGCAAGACATAATTGCCATTTGTATCTTTCCAGTAGTACAAAATAGGAAGCTGGGACAGCACTTAGAATCATTCAGACTGCTCCTTATACCAGAAAATAAAAGGAGAAGAAAATGATTTGGTAAAGTCCACAGGACTAGGTAAAAGCAGAGTCTAGGAATTCTGGTTTTTTACTTTCAGTTAAGTTACTCCCTCAGCCTGTGGCTGCCACCTATGTCAATTGCCTTTCATTCTGCCTGAAAGCACCTATCCTTATCACCACCTCCAATCCACTTCTCTGTCTTTTGCAGCTTATTTTTAGCAGATTTCCTTAAAAGAAAAAAAACATTAGAATTAAAGGGGCATTTGAGTATGATAAGTGTTCACACAAGTTGTTCTCTGTATTCATCTAGGACTATCTCTGAGCATAGGATGAGGGGATAGACTATATTTATGTATGCAAAGTGGTCAAATTCAATATTTTCCAAAGTATACAACATTGTACATATTGTGTGTGGTAGGCAGAACTCTAAGATGGTCCCCAAGATGTCCCACAGTCTGGTGTACACTTCTTGCATAACCCAAAGGCTATGAATATAATAGATTCCATTCTCATGATTTGGTTATGTTATATGGCACCATTAATTTTAGGAAAGTAGATTCTCTGGGTGGTCCTGACCTAATCACACAAGTTATTTAAATAGGAGGTTATAGGAGTTCCCAAATGGTGGTGGATTACGTGGAAGCTACACTGACACTCTCCCAGGATCAAACTGTAATTACAACTAAAATATAGAAAAAAAAATATCCTGAGTAATCAACTGAAGACTAGGTGGAGAGAACCCTGATAACCAAGGACAGATAGCTGAGACTGCATAGAGACTGGTAGGAAGGGTGGAGGTGTGAGAAGGCTGGCTGGGCTCCCACAGACAGCAGCTGAAGTTCCGGAGGGATATCTCAGATGTCGGGAGTTCCCACTGAGACCTCTGGGTTCTAAATCGCAAGCTGGGCTCCTCATCTGAGAGCACCTGAACTGAGAAAGGTGTCCACAGCACATCTTGCTGTGAAAAGCAAAAAGGTAGCTGTAGGCCAGGGAGAAAAAGCTTGGAAATGCAGTCAACCTCTTAAAGGGCCAGTGCACCTTGGGCTCTCACAGAGGGAGGGGAGAGTGGATTAGAGTTGTGTGAGGAGAATCCAAGGTTGGGGGCTCTGGGGTTAGAACTTGGAAGGCAGCCAACCTGGTTTCCTGTGCTGAGTCATTCCTTTTTCAGGCAGACTTTTTGCTATCCAAGCAGCTTTTGCCTGGGGAGGAGGGAAGCAATTCCTGCACCTTTTTAGAAAACATTTGGCTCCACACCTTGCTATGGTCTACAGCCTGAAGCTCATTAAAAGGTTGAGAATTAAAATCAGACTGTAGGCAGAGGTGGATCTCTGGATGCTTTGAGTCTGCCTGATCTGATTCTGGACCCAGGGTTAGGAAAAGCAGACCTTGGCGCACATTTTGGTCCTTTCCCAAATCATCCAGCCTCAGCAGAGGATGACACAAGCTGTGGATTAATGATAGATCCAAACAAGGTACTCAGCACCAGTCACAGATAGTGTCTGAATTGTCCTGCACCAGAGACACTACAAAAAGATGGAGTTGTACCAGATCTACATAATACATAGAAAAAAAAAAACCCCAAACAGGTGGCCAAAATGGAGAGACAAAAAGCAAGTCCAAAATGAAAGAACAGGAGAATTCTCCAGAAGAAGAGCTAAATGAAATGGAAATGAGAAATTTAGCAGATATAGAGTTCAGAGTAATGATTACAAGGATGTTCAACAGCATGAGAAAAGATATAGAAACCAAGAAAAAATAACCAGTCTGAAATGAAGAATGCCATAGCAGTAATAAAGAAAACATTGGAAGGAATACACAGTAAATTAGGGGAAGCCAAAGATTGGATCAGTGAATTATAAGACAGGGTAGAAAGAATCACACAATCAAAGAACAAAAAAGAAAAAAAAACTATTAAAATACAGGAGGACAGCTTAAGGGAGATGTAGGAAAACATGAAACATAATAACAACTGATGACATTGAAACAATAATAAAAAAAACTTACAGCAAACAAAAGTTCTTGCCCAGACAGCTTCATAGGGGTGTTATACCAAACATTCAAAGAACTAACACCTATCCTTCTAAAACGATTCCAAAAAATCCAAGAGGATGGAACACTTTCAAGATCATTTTATGAGGCCAGCATTATCCTTATTCCAAAATCACATAAAGTCACTACAGAGAAAGAATTACAGGCCAATATCCCTGATGAACATAGATGCTAAAATCCTCAACAAAATATAAGCAAATCACATACAGCAATATATTAAAAATATCATACACCATGACCAAGTGGGATTCATTTCAGGGATGCAAGAACGTTACAATATTCACAAATCAATAAATATGATACATCACATAAACTAAAAGAAGACAACAATCATATGGTCATATCAATAGACACAGAAAAAGAATTTCACAAAATCCAACACAAATTTTTTATAAAAACTATCAGCAAAGTTGGAATAGAGGGATCATACCTCAACATAATAAAGGCCATATATGACAAGCCTACAGCCAACATCATACTCAAAGGGCAAAACTAAAACCATTTCCTCTAACAATAGGAACAAGACAGTGATTTCTGCTTTCACCACTTTTATTCAACATAATACTGGAGGTCTTAGCCACAGAAAGCAGACAAGAATAAAACATAAAAGGAATCTAAATTGGAAAGGAGGAAGTAAAAATGTCATTATTTGCAGATGACATAATATTATACAAAGAAAATCCTAAAGTATCCACCAAAAACTACTAGATTTAATAAATGAATTGGCAATCTAGCAGGTTACAAATTAACAGCCAGAAATTAATGCCATTTTATACACCAACAATGAATTCTCAGAAAGAAAAGCTAAAATAACAATCCAATTTAGCATTGAAACAAAAAATTAAGATACTTAGGAATAAACCTAACCAAGGACATAAAAGACCTATACTCGGAAAACTATGGGATGTTGAAAAAATAGGTAGAGAAAGATATAAACAAGAGGAAGGATATCCATGTTCATGGATTGGTAGAGTCAACATCATTAAAATGACCATATTACTCAAAGCAATCTAGATTCAATGCAATCCCTATTAAAATACCATCAGTATATTTCACAGATCTAGAAAGAATACTCAAAAAATGTATATGGCACCAAAAAAGACTCTGAATAGCCACAGCAATCTTGAGAAAGAAGAACAAAATTGGAGGGAATCACAATAACAGATTTCAAATTATACTACAAAGTCACTGAACTCAAAACAGACTGGTACTGGCACAAAAATAGGCATATAGATAAATGGAACAGAAAAGAGAACCCAGAAATCGACCTAAGCTATTATGCTCAATTAATATCTGACAAAGGAGGCAAGAGCATACAGTGGAGTAAAGACAGTCTCTTCAATAAATGGTGTTGGGAAAATTGGACAGATACACGCAAAAAATGAAACTAGACCACCAAATTACACTGTACACAGGAATAAATTCAAAATGGATAAAAAGACTTAAATGTAAGTTGTGAAACCATAAAAGTCCTAGAAAAAACCATGGGAAGCAAAATCTTAGACATCTTCATAGCAATATGTTTGCTGATACATATCCCAGGGCAAAGGAAACTAAGGAGAAGATAAACAAATGGGACTACATCAAAATAAAAATCTTCCCCACAGCAAAATAAACCTTCAATAACATGAAAGGGGAGCCCACTGTATGAGAGGACATATTTGCCAATGATACATTTGATAAGGGGTTAATTTCCAAAATATATAAGGAACCCAAACAACTAAACAAAAGGAAGACAAACAATCCAATTTAAAAAATGGGCAAAGGACCTAAATAGACACTTCTCCAAATTGGACATACAGAAAGCCAAGGCATATGAAAAATGCTCAGGCGCACTAATCATCAGTAGAGATGCAAATTAAAATGACAATGAGGTAATGACAAGTGCTGACAAGGATGTGAAGAAAGGGGAACCCTAGTACACTGCTGGTGGGAAAACAAACTGGTGCAGCCACTGTTGAAAACAGTATGGAGTTTCCTCAAAAAATTAAAAATGGAGCAGCCATTTGACCCAGTGATCCCACTTCTAGGAATATATACTAGGAGACCTGAATCACCAATCTGAAATAATATATGCACCCTTGTGTTCAATGCAGCACAATTTACACTAACTAAAATCTGGAAACAGCCCAAGTGCTCATTAAGAGATGAGTGGATAAAAATGCTCTGGAACAGTTACACCATGGAATACTATGCAGCAGTAAAAAATAAGGATCTTTTAAACTTTGAGACAGCATGGATGGACCTGGAGCATATTATGCTATGTGAAATAAGCCAGCCAGAGAAAGATAAGTATAAGATAAGAATTCATGCACCTTGATAGAAACTGTGGGCCATGAGACTGTGGTGGGCACAGGGGCAGGTCTCGGCCCATCCTCTGTGCCCCGCCTGGCCCTCCTGTTGCAGCCACTGGTCCCCTGTCTGCCAGCAGTCCTGCTCCCACCGCCACCACTCCCACACGCTTACAGCGCCAGCTCCACTCGCACCCTCTTATGGTGCAGAGCAATTGGGGTCAGTGCCAGCAGTGGGTGTGAACAGGGCTGGTGCTGTCAGTGGGTGCAAGCAGTGGCTGCGGCCCCGATTGCTCCTCAGGAGCAGGGGGAGGTGGAGAAGCCCTGAGGGGCGATTGGGGCCAGGAGCCGCCACTCACACCTGCTGACAGTGCTGAGCAATCAGGCTGGCACAAGGCAACAGCAGTGGGTTCGAGCGGGGCTGGCGTTGGTGTGAGCACCAGTGTGTGGGAGCAAAGAATTTTTAGTAACCACCAGAGGCTCACCCCAATGATAGCAACCTGCCTCCAGCCTTGGTCTGGTGCCCCCACTCACCTGCTCCACCATCTCACCGTGGCCAACGCCTGCCATATTCCGTGCTCTGCTGCCTCCTGCCAATGCCCATCATGTTCCACATGTGCCCCCTGGTGGGCAGTGCATGTCATAGCAACTGGTTGTTCGGTTGTTCTGCTATTCGGTCTATTTGCATGTTAGCCTTTTATTATATAGGATATCCTTAAAATTGTGAAGGTATTACTAATCTGAGAAATGCTAAGTATTTAACTTGCCACCTGAAATTTGAGGCTTCTAAGAGTTTAAAGTTCAATTAAGTTGGGGGAAATAATACAGTTGTGATAACAAAATGCATAAAGTATAGAAATTAATTTAAAAAATAATTCTTGTATTTTCTCTAGAAAAAAATTAGTAGTTCAAAATATATTGTAGTCCTTATATGTACTACATGTAATAAAATTTCAACCTAGGATATAATATTTTATTGGCCTAATTAAAAAAAGAGGATTAATTCTATAGTCTAAACTAAATTTTTAATATAAAAACCAGTTTAAGTTTAATTAATATATTTTAGAATAATTACAAAAAATATATAATATAATTTTTGGGTTGTTTATATTTAATAGTCTTTCCAAGTTAAATTTCAAGGCTTTAACCAAGAAATAGCATTGGAACATTTCAAGAGCCCAGGAATGATTCAAAGATTTATTCTCTCTTCTTAAAAGAAATATCTTTGAACTAAATTAGGCGAATCTAATACACTTGAAATCATGTGGGAAGCTTTATCAAATAAAAATTAATAACTGTGTTCTATTTACATACCTCAATGTTAAATGTTATAAAAGTTTCAACCTCAAAGGGAGGGCAGGACAATGTTGCTGAATACTTCTTAAGCAACATCGGATAATTCAGCAGCAGAATTGTAAGATGGGAGCCCTGACAGCCTGATCTTTAGATAGGCCAGGGGGTAGTGCAACATCTGTACTTCAGAGGTCAAATGTATAAGTTTACTTACTTTGCTTTCTCAATAAAGATGCATACTTTAGTCACTTAATAAATTAGCTTTTTACAATATAATCAAGGTCTCATATAAACTCAGTTATATGAGAAGCAGATATTTTAGTAGCAATTGTTTCTAACACAGTCCAGAGTAAAATTTCTGTACCTATGCAAATGAGCACCAGCCAAAAGAGTGCTGTTTGAAAGTAAATTTTAAGCCTACTAAAAGGAGAAGTTTTAAAATCTCTTCTGCTACTATTTACAAGGTAAACCAAAACTTATTCGCCCTAACCGGTTTGGCTCAATGGATACTAAGCAAGGCCCTCATGTTCTTGAAAGCACTCCTGCACAATATGAGCACTGTGGCATGGTGTATTGTCTTGTTGGAAGATTGGAAGAACATTGGGATATGCCATCAACATGATAGGATGAACTTGATCGGCAACGATACTTAGGTATGTTGTGCTATTCAGACGTTGTTCCACACGAATTAATCATGCCAGGAAAACATGCCCCAAACCATAACACTGCCCCCACCAGCTTGAAGGGTTGTACTCATGTATGTGGGGTGCATGCTTTCATGCTGTTTCTGCCAAATTCTCACTCTGCCATCTGCATGATACAACTGGAAACGTGA
>NW_005363283.1:574395-585639 GCF_000412655.1 Myotis brandtii
CTCGACTGTCCAATCCTTGTGTTCCTGTGCGAATTGGAGACGTTTTATCTTGGTAACTGCAGACAGCAAAGGTGTTCGAACAGGCCTTCGGCTTTCATATGCCATATGATACAGTGTATGGCTAATTTGCCTACAAACATCAGGTGGTCATAATAATCTGGCCACTCAGTGTATTTTAAATGTGATAAAAGTCCTAACCTCTAAGGGAGGGCAGGACAAAGTTGCTGAATACCTTTTAAGCAGAACCGGATTATTCAGCAGTGGAATTTTAAAATGGGAGCTCTGACAGCCTGCTCTTTAGATAGGCTGGGGGATGGGGCAGCATCTGTACTTCATAGGTCAAATGTATAAGTTTCCTTACTTTGCTTTTTCAATAAAGATGCCTACTTTAGTTACTTAATAAATTAACTTTTTACAATATAATCAAGGTCTCATATAAACTCAGTTTTATGAGAAGCCAATATTTTGTAAGCAATTGGTTCTAACAAAGTCAAAAGTAAAATTTGCATACATGTGCAAATGAGCACTAGCTAAAAAGAATGCTGTTTAAAAGTAAATTTTAAGCTTAATAAAAAGGAGAAATTTTAAAATCTCTTCCACTAATATTTGCAAAGTAAACTAAAAGTTATTATTCAAACATTAAACCTCACCATTAATAAGACACCATAAGTAAAAAGAGAGTTACTTTTACTTGATATGTATGCATTACAGTATTAGCCAGCATACCTCTCTCCTATTGGTATTTCTGAAAAGCAACCAAGTTTGTTGCTCTGTTTAAAAGAAATAAAAAGGTTTTTAAAAGAAACTCCCTAAATGTGGCTTAGAAATTACTCTGGGAGAAAAAACAGAAGGAGATTCCCTTCAAATATCTAGAAAACTGTAATTAAAAATCAATGTATTAGGCCTCAAAAAGAAAAGTAAGTAATTTGAATTTTGCCTCCCTAAACAAAGCTTATGTCAATTACTCTAATTAGTGTCATTTACTGTCCACTCCAAAGGACAAATAAAGTTAAAAAATAAACCTTATTTCAGACTGATTTAAACTGGCAAATTGAAATAAGTAAATATTCAGGGAAACTTAGTTGTACTTGGCAGGAACCTATTCCTGGAGCATTAACTGTTTTTACTGATGGTTCATCTCATAGTAAAGCTGCTAATCATGCAATGAATTCAGACTTGTCATCCAAAATATTGTACAGCAGGCAAAACAGATTATCAAGGAATGCCCCCCTTGCATGTTACATCTGCCTCAAAGGCCTCTAAAATCCCAACTTTTAAAACAAAAAAAGGGGGAGTAGTAGAGAAATCTCCTGTAAGTAAACTACATCAAGACTTGATTACTTTAAATTTTTTCACTTGTAATGCTGATGGCAAGACACCCATGGAATTACACTGGTGTCAGAATAAACCAAAGGAAAATGGTCTGGTTAAATAGAAAAATCCCGAGTCTGGTTTATAGAAGGGTCCCTTTATTAACCTTTGGTCGAGGATATGGTTGTGTATTTCCAGAAAACTCTTTAAAAAGTCTTAAAAGGACTCAAGCTCTGCAAATGGCATACACCTTTCTAAATTTATTAAGACAACAAAAAGGAGGAAATGCTGGAGGCTAAGGCCAACAAGTAGTTAGCATAATTATGTGAGAAGTCCTCTAGAAGGCTAATGGACTTTGATATTCAGCAAGGGCTGAAAAATCAGCATAATATTGCTGTTGGCCGAATAGCTGAGGCAATCCCCTAACCTGATAATCCTTTTATTGTTTTTTAACTTAACCATTGATACGCCTCTTTGCTTTGCTAAAGGGCAAATGTGTATTCTAGTAAATAAAAGCTAATGGGTCTAGGGGTTCAGAGAGCCTCTCTGCTAGAGAGTAAGGTCTCCACCTGGCTCCCCCATGCCTTCCAAATTTATATTTTTTGTCTAGTGTATCTGTTTGTGTGCAGCCCCTTCTCCATACCTTGAACCCTAGCTGCAAATGGATGTGGTGTTCACACCTCCCCCCAGCTGTCAGGCTCCAATCACCAGATGGCTAATGGGGAACTGCGGGTGGGTGGTGGTAGGGGGTGGGGCCGGCTGCTGGCAGCCAGGGAAGATGGCCCTGATTGCAGGCCAGGCCTAGGGACCGTAGCTGTGCACAAATTTCATGAGCTGGGCCTCTAGTAGAGTATATTAGAATTTAAATGTCTTAGTCAGATCCAGCTGCTATAACAAATGATCACAGTCTGAGTGTGGTTTGCAGATGGCAATTTTGTTGTATTATCACATGGTGGAGAACAGAGAGAGGAAGCAAGCTCTCTTCTTATGAGTCACTAATCCTATCACAATGGTTCCACTACAGTGACCTAATTACTGCCCAAAGGCCCCCACCTTTATTATCATCACAATGGAGGATAGGACTTAAACTTATGAAGTTTGGGGAGCTGCAAACATGGAGTCTATAATAATGAATGAGAATCACCTCTATTCTTGTATTTTTAATGTTCATCGTAAGTAAATGTCTGTTAAAGATATTATTAGGATAGTTAAGAGCTGATTATGAAAAACAAACACCATGCTGAAAACTAATGCTTTTGTGTCTCTTCTAGAGAGCTGGGTCTAGAGCACTGCCTCTATTTCCCTAAGGTATCTTTCTGCCTTTCCCCACCCCATCAGAACCAAGATTCCTAAGCAAAAGCCAGGCCCAAAGACTTATGGTATGCTACCTGGGTTGTGTCAAGGCTGAAACACAGCCTTTCCAAAAGAGGGGCAGGATATAATCTCAGAGGATCTATCCGCTTTGATCTAGGCCTATACTGAGCAGTTTCTTATGGGGTGATCAGAAACAAAGAACTGCATTCTGCCTTTGTCTCTGCAATTAGATTTTCTATGATTTTGCTGGCTCCAAAATTGAGTCACTTGTGTTATAAAAAATTTTGGAGGGGTGATAACTGATAGTAATGACCTACACACTAGTGTTTTGTTTGTTTGTTTTTCCTTGAGTAGGATTTTTTTTTTTACTCTGAACTTATCATGTGCCTTTGAAAGAAGAGGGGGTGTGCCTTTTCAAGGGTGTCTTGAAATAGTAAAAGTCACACTTCCTAGGCTTATGCAGCCCACTTATGCAGCCCCAGGGGCACAGGACTTGGTGAGTATACATTGCCTTTGGGAAGATTGGCAGAAAAATGCTCTCTTTCGGAGGAAGTAGCTCCACTTCACTGTGCCTGGCTTGAAGGATTGAGGAGAAGAGCTATGGCAGAGATATGACACTATTTCAGTCCTGATTCACTCCCTCTTCTGGGAAGCTTTTGTGCTAACACGATTGAGTACAATAGGTATGATGGGAAAGTTGGTGGGTAGGTGTCATTATAGTCCTTTATCCTCTTCTTCTTTTTAAAAAATCTTTACCTGAAGATATGTTTTCCATTTATTTTTTTTAGAGAAAGAATGGAAGAGAGAAACATCTATGTGAGAAAGAAACATCAATCAGTTGTCTCCCCTATGCACCCAATCAGGGATCAAATCCACAACCTGGGTGTGTGCCCTGACTGGGAATCTAACCCACCACCTTTCAGAGTATGGGGTGACACTCCAACCAACTGAGCCATACTGCACATCGCCCTTTATCCTCTTCTTTAAGAATAAAAAGCCTGTATCCTATTAACTTTCCCTCTGAATTAGATGAACAGGTTCTTTCATACAAATAGAATATTTGGAGTCAGCCCTCACAATTGGAACAACACTGATGGGCTTGCTTGTGCAGGGGAATAACATGGATCCTCAGTTGATTTCATCATTGAATGTACATAGCTTGTTACGGAATCACTAAAGGCCTGATGCACGAAATTCGTGCAAGGGGCTTGGCCCCCACCACCGAGGCGGCAACCACCTCTGCCTTGGCCTCCTCTGCCTCAACCCCCACCCGCTGCGACTTCATCTGGAAGGTCATCTGGAAGGACATCTGGTCTTATTAGCACATTATGCTTTTATTATTATAGATTGTGTTCAAGGGTTCTCATAGTTACTTTTGAAATATAATGATAAACCAATTTGAATGTTGAGGAATGCAAAATGACATTTTAGTATGGAAAAGCTGTTTCTCTGTTGTGATTGTTGATATAATTTAAGAGTCTTAATGAGCCTTCATTCCCTCATCTGCAAAATGGGGGTGAAAATAGTACCTAGCTTCAGGGTGGTTGTTCAGGTTAAATGAGAAGTTATACAAGTCAATGTATGTCAATTCTCTCTTCATCCCCCCCTCCCCAATTCCTCACATTTACACTGTGTTGAGATTACAAAGCACTTTAATTTATAAGGCCTCATTTTCTCCTCAAATTTGTCCTATAGGCAAACAAAATGAAGATGAATAAAAGGCCTCAGTTCCCAGTAGGCATATACTATATACTTTCACATGTCTGAATATGGGGTTTCAGACCCACTCTCAAATTTTCTTCTTTCTCTATTGTCTATATTACAAGTAGGATACAATGAGAGCCTTTTGGAAAAGCTGAGCACATATGACAGTTCCTATAATATTTTTGGGAGCTTTCTTCAAGTGGCAACTGGGTTTCATTTTTTTTTTATGGGCACACAACATGGGAAAAAAGGATCCTTTAACTGATTGAATCTGTTAGGTTCAGTTGACTGTTATACACAAAGGAGTCTTTAATATGTGACTGCTTTTTATCTGTCTCAGTCTATCTTAGCTTAATTGTTAAAATTAGCAATTTATTAATCCTGTAATAGAATATCTAAAAATAGGGAATTTTGTACAGATAGAGAAATGTTAAATCATATTACTGAAAGAATTTAAGTTCTCATCTACACTAATAAAAGAGAAACATGCAAATTGGTGTCACTCTGCTACACCCACCAGCCAATCAGGATGAGTATGCAAATTAACCCAACAAAGATGGCGGTTAATTGGCATATGCAGGTGAGGAGCGAAGACTGAAGACTGAAGAGGCTTGGCTTCTCTGCTGAGGTTGGAGCGGAGAAGCCTCGAGGTTTGGCTTCTCCACTGCGGCCAGAGCGAAGGCCTAGGTCCCGGAGGAAAACTGGTGCTGGCAGCCAGGGGAAGGAAGGCCTATTGCACGAATCTCTTCATGCAACAGGCCTCTAGTTTTTAAATATTATACTACTCTGTGAAATACTTTTATTGTCTGACAAATTTTGCAAACTCAGAAGACACTGTTATGAATGAAACAAAGCTTCACTGAGCAATATGCTGGTACATTGAAAAGTTATCTTCCTGAAAAATAATTGCTCAGATTCCTCTTTTATGTTTTAAGTAAGATGTACTTACTTGAGACTAACTGAAACGTCCACTTTAAAATACCACTAACCCTAGGGATTTTATTGGTAAGGTACTGAGGCATCTCATGGAGTCTAAGGGCAGAGGACAATTTGGTATAACAAACACAAAGCAGGCACTGGAAAGCCCTCAGGAGACCAAGGCTTCTATTAGTTACTGTCCCTTCAATTCTGCTTCTCTCTAAGCATTTTTGATTCACTGCCTTGGCTCCACAGGGCTGAAGTTGAGTCACATGACCAATTCTGGGACAATCAGCTATGGATAGGCAACTTGGGGTGGAAATAGACCAAAGCTGAGCCAATCAGATTCTCTTAGAGACCTACTCTGAGCTGCTTCTATGGCCAGCTTGAAATAAGACCATGTAAAGCTGAGAGAAAATTGTCAGCACCCATCTCCTTCTCTTGTTTGCTCATCCCATTTCTTCATCTTAGTTTCTATTTGCACACCACTTCCTTCATTCTCATTCTCCATTAGTGTCTGCAGTTCTCAGGCCAGTAGAGGTCTTTAGTGTACAGTACCCTGACATGGCTTACTCATACCTCATGTACTTCTGTGTCTAGGCCACTGGCAGAAGCTAACTAGTGTCTTTCAATTCCAGTGCCAACTTCTAGGGAAAGAGAGAGAATGGGTTGTTGTGAGGATCCAGTGGGTTAATGTAGCCTAATGCCTGGAGCATAATAAGTACTCTATATGAATTAGCTACTCTTCTTCAAAACCTTACCCGGGGAGTCTCTGGCCAGTCTGTCTGCTATTATCTTTGCTCCCTTTGCCCCAGCTAGAATAAATCTCTTCTTCCCCATTCCTGCTGCTGAACCTTGTATATGCTTCTGTTTTGTGTCCATTCCATATTACATTGCAGTTATTTATTGGCATGCTTGTCTCTTATTCTAGACCAGTGATTTTCAACAAGTGTGCTGCAAGAATTTTAAAAACATACAATACCTGACTATTTAGTCAAGAACACTGACCTGTTTTCCCTTATATTGTCAAATAAAAAATGACAACAGCCAAATAAAACAATAGCCGTCTGGTGTAAATGAATCAAAATCATACCTATTTTTTGTCAGAATGCTAAACAACATATTTTTGGGTATGCCTCAGATTTTAAGTAGTTTATGTGTGCCATGAGACTGAAAAGGTTGAAAATTGCTGTTCTACACTATAAGCTCTTTGGGTGCTGGGCCATATCTCTATCTCTTTGAACCCACTGGTGGAGATTTGGTGTTTTGCAGTGCCTAATCCATGGTAAGTGCTCTGAAAGTGCTTGCTGAACTGCACAGAAGGTGTGTGATAGGAATGGCAAGTTAACTTTATCTTTAGGATCAACTTTCTCTTACTAGTAGAAACTGAAGTATAAGCTGTTATTCTTTGACCCCACTTCCATGCCTTGTTTACTTCCAACTAGCAAATTAAAAGTCAAACTTCAAAATTAGAGCTTATCTTTGAGCAGCTAGTTAATGTGGGCCAAATGTCTCCTGGATCATTTTTGTGACTCACAAGTGGAGGATAATTTTAATGAAGATAAACTTCATAAAAAGCTAGTGTCAATCTGAACCAAGCCTATTCTGTCTCTGAAAGATGACTTTAGAATGGGAATGTTGGGTTCAAATGCCTATGTATCATTTCCACACTGATATGAGTCCCAATGCTAATTAACAAAGGGATTTACAGTCTCAGCCACAATTATTGTTCCTGGCCTCTTTTTCTTTACACTCTCTATTCCTTTTTCATGCTTCTGCTTCCCAGCCCTCATAATCTCTTCTCTTTTGCCTGCCACTAGTCACCATTTCCTGTACCCTCTCAGATGCCTATTTGACACGGGAGAGGTGTTTGTTGCAGGTGTATGTGTATCCATTTTCAGTGTTTTTAGTCTTAAGATGTACAGACCTTCAAGGCACACTGGCACCTTTTGTCTGAGACTCATGTTGACATACATATACTTAAATTAATGTTCTCATCTCAACTAATTTACATGGAGGGAGTGCATTCATACACAAACGTGAAGAAACAAGGGAGTAATGGGGACAGGAAGAAAAGGGAGCTAAGCAATAACTTTGACCATTTAACTGTGAACAAATCAGGAATATAAGGAAAGCAGTTTATATTATCAATTCTTGTGAAGAAATGAAAAAAGCAGGCAACTCTGAGGAGTCATTTGCTAATAAGGAGCATGGGTAAGGTTTGAAAACTAGTTTATCATCCTCTCTTCAATACTCTTCAATGTTCTTTCTATCCCACAAGTTTTTTTTTCAAATATGCTGCCTTTTTAAAAAGTAACATCATATTTTACATACCACCAAACAACCAGGTCTCAATTTAAACCAGGGGTTAGCAAATCATAGCCTCTCAGCCAAATCTAGCCTGCCACCTCTTTCCGTATCACCAGCCAGCTAAAAATGTTTTTGTTTTACATTTTTTATGGTTAAAAAACTGAAAGAATAATATTTCATAGCACATGAAAATTATATGAAATTCAAATTTTCTTGTCTATAAATAGTTTTAATGAAACACAGCCATGCCCACTCAATCATGTGCTGTCTATGGATGCTTTCAAGCTAAAACAGCAGGCATGGTTGAATAGCTGCAGCAGAGACTGTAAGGCTCATAAAGTCAAAAGTATTCACTATCAGACTCTTTGAAGAAACACTTTTCTGGCCACTGATTTAGGTTCTTGCTACCTAAGGAGCTACTTGACTGCTGATCCATGGATGATGTCATAAATGCAGATTCTCAGGCACCTCCCAGACCTGTGGACTCAGCAGCTGCATTTTAATAAGAGCCCTTAGTGATTCATATGTGCATTAAAGCTTGAGAGGCTCCAGCTCAGAAGGCAATTAATGAGGCCTTTCTCTTAGACAAGCAGTGTGGATTATTGGAAAGGGAACAAACTTTGGGGTCAGACAGGTATGGATTTAAAATTCCATTTTCGCTCCTGAGTGGCTTCAGCTTCCTCATTTGCAAAGTGAGAATAAGCATGTGTTCCTCATAAAAATTGTTTTGGATTGGATTACGTATTAGTTTCCTAGGGCTGCCCTAACAAATTATTGCAAACTTGATAGATTAAAACAACTGAAATTTATTCTTTAATAGACCTTGAGGCCAGAAGTCCAAAATCAAGGTGTCAGAAGAGCCGCCATGCTCCCTCTAAAAGCTCTAGAGGAGGAACCTTCCTTTCCTTTTCCAGCTTCTGGTGATCCCAGGTGTTCCTTGACCTGTATAGCCACATAACTTTAATCATTGCCTTCGTCTTTACATGGCCTAGGTGTGTCCTTTTATACCTACAGAACCAGCACAAAATGGTCCTATTCTGTTTAGCAAGCCAAAACTCAAAACGTCAGAGTTTGGAGTAAGGAAAGGTTTATTTCAGAAGGAGCAAACCAAGAAGATGGGAGACTTAGCAGTGCCTCCAATGCATCTTGCTTCCTGGACAAGATTAAGTGTTTTTAAGGGGCTTGGAGTAAGAGCTAACACTCCCTGTTCTTATAAGGACAGCAGTTATTGAATCAGGGGATCGCTAGAATAGTAGTATCATATAATCTCAAGATCCTTAACAAATTACATCTGCAAAGACCTGATCTCCAAATCAGGTCACATTCTGAGGATCTGGATGCACATGAGTTTGAGGGAGACAATTTCAGTTTACCACAGATTACATCAATATGGGTCAAATGTCTGGCACATTGTGTGCACTTAACACGTTTCCTCTTATCCTCTTCTCCCTTTTTATTCAAATGATTCGAGGGCCCAGAATAGAGTGAAGAATTGTTACAGGAATCTTGAAGTGGATCTCCCCCATTTTGACAGTGGGGTATCTTCTTCAGTAGGACACACAGAAAAAGATGCTTTCATAACATACATCCTAAAGCAAAAGTTTCTTTTAAGTAAAGGAACAGATGAGTGAAAAGAAATAAACCATAGGTGCTCACAATGAAGTGGTTATACTTGAAGCTCTCTTATTCTCATTTGTTATAGAATTTACCAGGTGACTGAAAAATACAAAGGAGTACCAAGAAAAACCCATTTATTTTCAGATGTTTCACATATACCAGTATAGGACTCAGGGCAGACTGTTTCTCTCCAAATCCTGAGCAAGCCAATATGGAGGAAGCTTTCCCTTTATACCCTTTTGGTTTCTTTGTCTCCCAAATATGGGATGGGACTTCTGGACCATTTGTGGGCTTTGCAAAAAGCCCCATGCACTTGGGATGGGGGCAGTGAGACCACATCTCAAGGCCTGGCTTTGTGCCAGCACTGATAACTCCATCTGGGGGTTGTGTATTGTTCCTGGTTTATGGTCTCTCTAAAATGGGGGTAGTACTTAGGTAAACAAGTCTTGCAGGACCAGATAATTAAAGAAGGGGCAGTGACTAGACTATAGGCTAACAAGAATGTGCATTAGGTTACTGGCACAGATTCAGATTGCTAGCCCCCTGAAAATGAGCTCAAGTCTTTTTCCATCTTTATTACCTAAGGGATTGTGATGGCAGTCCAGAGACCTGGTCTGGAGTAATATCTGGGGCTACGGGCTTACTGATTCTATCTCTATTAGCTGTTCTAAGCCTGTTGGCTTTCTTAGAGGAAGGTAAAGGGAATTTGCACAGGTTTCTTTATTTCCAGCTTCAGAGCAGTTGGAGTGGTGAGAAGCATGTCTCAGGGTCCCATTTATTTATTCTTCAGTTGGCCCATCATCCTCATTCTGCTCATGTCTGTCTAACTACCTAACACATCCTCTCAAGGATCCTGACTCTGAATTCTTTCAGGAAAAATGGACGTTGGTGGGCTTCTTTGGTTACTTCCATGCTGAAGAGGGATGGAGTTTTCTTTCAGAGCCAAGAAATCCTTGCTGTCTGTCAGAGGGACGATGAGGCTTGGGCACAGAAGGAGGTGAGCTTATAACCTGGAGGAGACACTGTATTATAAAATTTACTATTATTAAGCAATTAGAACAGCAAGAGTTACAACAAATGATCTGGTGGAAGGGAAAAAAAAGCATTTTAGTTCTAACTTCTATTAAAATAGAATTTTTCTCCTTAAATTCACCCTTATGTTTATTAAAAGAGCCAAATTAAGACCAATTTATTTATTGCATTTAATTTGGCCTGATTGTTTGCATAAACACAACAAGAATGGTAACTGACCACCTTTGCTGGAATTTCATGATTGAGTCTTAATGTGCCCCATAGGGCCAGGAAGCCAACCAACTGCCAGCCTGCCTGCAGTATCTGCTGAGCTAGGTGAGTTCCTCACCTGCAGCGATTCCACCCGGGCCCATGCCCTAGGCTTCAAGGCTTATTTCAGCAGCCCTCCTCTTCCTCGTGGCCTAGAGTGTGTGGGATGCAGAGGCACCCTCATTGCTCCCCTTCCACTCTGACCAACTGCCAGCGATGGCAGGGTATGGGCCTGATGCTCCAGTGCCAGCCATTTTCAGGGCTACCAAGCAAGATATCAGGCTTTCTCCATGGCAATCTTATTGGCTTCAAGTCTTCAGAGTCCAGACAGTATTCTTTAAAACATGACAGTCCAGTCAAAGTTTTAGGTCAATAAAACCACTATTGGAAATTGGTCTTATTGAATTTATGCAAAGAAATGCATTTCCATGATTCATTCATTAAGTATTGCCAAATTTTGGAGGGATAATATAGGGAGAAAAATACCCTGACCTGCTTTAAGATCTTCTGATTTTCCTTGCCAGTCCTTTCTATGGAGTCTTCAAAAGATGTGATATTTTTCAAATGCATTATAACAAAACAGTAACTGTCTCCAAATAACAAGAATAAATTTTTAAAATGATGCATTTATGGATTTCATTATAATGCAAATGACATGGAATGTTGTCCTTTCTGTAAAACCTAACATTGTGTAATATTATAACTAATAACCATTAGTTATAACTGTATTTGACAAAGGTTCCTATGTACCTTCAGTATAAAATTTTCCTTCATGAGAGAGAAAACAAA
>NW_005363283.1:586383-603670 GCF_000412655.1 Myotis brandtii
AAAATTTCATTTTTAAATTAGCCTTCAAACCTCTTTCCATGTCCTTCAAAAATGTATAACCATGCCTCAGACTTTCCATTAAGTATTTCTACTTTAATATTCTTTCCTTCTGCCATACCTTCAGCAACTTGTACTGGCATTTTCTTTTTTTTTTCCTTAAAATGTATTAGAATTCTTCATTCTTAGCAACCTTAATTTTTCAATGATTACCAAAAAGTCAACAGTCAGCATTTTTAGATTAACATCTATGAATGTGCTTTAAATGCACTTCTACTTTTAAGAAAATATACCTTTAACAAAGTACAAGAGACCTTCTGTGATAAAAACTAAGAGCAGGCAAATTAAAATATGTAACATTATGTTAGTTTTCTGTTTTTGCCTTTCTTATTTTTATGTACATATACATTCTGAGCTTCTTTTAACAGCTTTTCCGTACTTCTATCCTTCCAGTTCTCTACCTTTGCAGTTTTCTTGAGATGTCAGGCAAATCCGACCACCTGGATGCAGGTGGGCTGAGACCAAGGGGGGCATTGGTGAAGCGAGCAGTGAGAGATAAATTTTTATTGATTTTTGCTGGCTGCAAGCCACTCTGCTGATTTAGGGTCTTGTCTGTCCTTGGTCCTCCCATGCCAGGTGTCTTCTGGTTATCTGAGCTATGCTGTGCTCAAGGCTGCAAGCTCTCTGCAAGATATCTGCTAAGCACAACAAGTCTTTCTCTGCCCAGTTTTATTCTCTTTAACCCTTTCAATTTATATATTGAAAATCTCATTGTCCAGGTTGTTCGGGATCTGGACCTTAGGGTCCCCTGAACCAGCAGCACTGCCTTAAACAAAGGCTCCCTCCCGAACCTCAGAGTGTATGACTGCCACTTCCATGCCAATTTCATAAAATTCTATATTCTATAACATTTGGTGCGTTAGCCCAACAGGTCCTCAGGGTCTGGCCCAGAGTAATTTCTCATTTGATCTTTTAGTATTGGTAAATTAGGAAGACTTGTCTTTGCTTTGCTTAATATTGAAGGCCTTATTTAGGTTCTGAGTCCGGAGAACTGCTTCCCTAATCCCTTTATTTATTACTTCCCTGAGAGATCTCTCATGTGTCTCCTATGGGCCTTCTTGTTAAGTTTCCACTGGGGCTCCTGAGTTTAGAAATTTTACTTCTGCTGGAAGCACACCAGAGCCAGCCAGGTGCTCCCTTTCCCAGATAGCCATAGCCAACTTTCTAATCATTCCCCCTTTTTTTGGTCTAGCTAGTCAGCTGAGCCACACGGGTCTTCCAGCAGAGTTTTAACTTTTTTCTTTTTTTTACTGCTCCAACTCCTTTTGCAGCCTAGAAAAGTTAGTTTTTAGGCTTCTCTGCCCTTACAGAGAGAAACAGGACTGGCTCCTTCCTCTAGTAGAAAGCACCATCAGTCTCCTCTTGAGTGATTGGACTTTTATCATTACCATATTTATAATTATTACTGAAAAGCTTTATTTAAATTCTTTATTTTAGTTGTATCTATTTATTATATCTTAACAACTTTGAGATTTTTAAAGCCAATTATTATCTAAAGCATTTTCTTGACCAATAACTATTTCTGTTCAAAGAAAGGATATGCTAATTTAGCTGGGAGTCATATGCTCCCAAGCAAGAATAGCCCATTATCATGGAAGCAATAATCTTGTTACCCAAACCAGCCTGCATAGCTTACTAGTACTTCTTTATGTAATTTCAAGTATATTGTATTGGTCTAATTTAGTTCAAAATATTTCTTTTTAGGGAGAGAGAATAAATCTTTGCATCACATCAGGGCCCTTGAGATGTCATAAATCTGTCTCTCAGTTAAATTCTTGAAATATTACATTTGGAAAAGCTGTCAAATATACCCAATTTAAATATTATTAAAATGTAAACCAGTTATAAAATTAAAGATTTGGTCTTTACCACATAATTAATCCTTTTCTAGTCAGGCCAATAAAACAATATCTTAAAGTTTCTCTGCTGAATATTCTGATGTAGCTTAAGAAGCACTCAGCAACCTCATTCTGCTAGGCTCAGAGCCAGAAACCTCTTGCTTTTCTGTAAAATGACCTTTTATTTTGCTGCTGTTCTTATCTTTCCCCTTCTCCCCTTCCCTTTCTGCATTAACCATTTATTCTGTCCTTAGCAAGGGAGGTAAGGGCCTGTTAGTTACAAGCAAGCAATAAACTAGCTAGTGGTTCTTTGTTTAAACTTCCCTGAGATCTTTATGACCCTTTTACAACTCTTGCAAATAGTTAACTTTAGAACTCATTTCTTCTCTTGCTTTGCCTCAGGTGGGGAAGATAATGACTTGTTAATCACAAGCAGTCTTTGAACTAGCTGGCCTTTGTTTTAAACTTGCCTGGGTTCCAACCTTTATAAATTTTACACCTTTAAATTAACTTTAGAATCTTAAAATTTTAACTCAGCACAGAAAAATCATAAATCATGGAAGAGAAAATTAAAGTCCCTACTTTACAGACATAGACTGAAATTTACCCTCCCTGACAGAAAGCAAGATGATCCCCCAAAATAAGGATTCTTGGCAGCTGCTGGGACATCCTGCAGTCTGCCATGATGTTCAGCCTCACCACACACAACTAGGCTGCCTCCAAAGTGGGACTTGCCCCATCTTTAAACAAATTAAACAACAAAGAGACATAAAACATCAATAAATACTTTCATGTTTCCCATCCTCAGCCATAAGCTGGGGGCCCTTGATTTCTCGGAGAGACATCTGCATTGCAGGTAGCAGTCTGGGCCCTTTTTAATTTTCTTTAGCACACATTCTAAGGCAGCAAGTTTATAGGAACTACTTCCCACCTTTGCAGCCAGATGGCACAATCCCCTCCCAGTTAACAGAGACACAGGACAACACAAGGTAGCTTTTACTTCACACAGGCTCTCACCCTCACATTCACACACCAGTCAATCCCAGTTTTGACTTTCACCCACAGAAAGTCCCTGAGGCAAATATTTTGTCTAAGTAGTGATTAGCTACTTCTTCTGCCCCTAAAGGCAGGCCTGACCTTGGACTGGTCCCCCTGGAGGAAAACTCAACCTTCAGACATCTGGTCCAGAAAAGGGGTTCCCTGTCCTCCTTGGAGTCCACTGGAGTGCTAGCGGGAATCCAAGTCGCCTGGGCCCAATGAGGACTGGGACCCAGTAAGTCATTGGAGTGTGCTTTCCCATCACCATGGACTCGGTTGAGTGGGCCCACCCACCCACTCTTGTGCAGTGATGACTCAAGAGGGAAAATTTGGCTGCGTCTTCTCGGTCAGGGAGCCATATTTATGTTACAGAATTTACCAGGTGACCGAAAAATACAAAGGGGTACCAGGAAAACACCATTTATTTTCAGATGTTTCACATATACCAGTATAGGACTCAGGGCAGACTGTTTCTCTGAGCAAGCCAATATGGAGGAAGCTTTCCCTTTATACCCTTTTGGTTTCTTTGTCTCCCAAATATGGGATGGGACTTCTGGACCTTTTGTTGGCTTTGCAGAAAGCCCCATGTGCTGGGTTGGGGGCAGTGAGACTACATCTCAAGGCCTGGCCTTGTGCCAGCACTGATAACTCCGTCTGGGGGTTATGTATTGTTCCTGGTTTATGACCTCTCTAAAATGGGCGTAGGACTTAAGTAAACATGTCTTGCAGAACCAGATAATTAAAGAAGGGGCAGTGACTAGACTATAGGCTAACAAGAATGTGCATTAGGTTACTGGCACAGATTCAGATTGCTAGCCACTGGGAAAATGTCTTATTTTCCCCATCACATTCTCTCTGCTGCTGTTGTGCCTGCTCTGTAAGGGATTAATATTCTTAGTGAATTTCCTATAGGCCATGGCTTTCTATTGTATCCCTGAGGGAGAGCTTTTCCTTTACTATGAAACCCATGTACTGGCATATCCCATGAGAAAATGAGATATATCAAATTTCAGATTTCTCATGAGCAAATCTTAACAGGTGTTAGCTTTGGGGCAAATCAAATTTGGGATTTCCTAGCTGATGCCATTGTTGGCAATTTTCAGATTGACCAGATAGTGTGACAAGCTACTCTGCCAATTCCATGATGCCATTTCCCAATGCTTTTGTATGTATAATCAACAATGTTTCCTTTCTAAGTTCTGCATGACCCTGTGCTCTTATTCACTTCTGTTATATAGATCCCATCAATTCTGGATTAATTACCTAACTCACCACCAGTAGTGTGCATTACTACTTGGTGAATTTCGTGTAAACAGCCTCTACCATAAGAGATATAGGGAAATCTCAGTATCCAGTAATCCAATGCTGTAATTCTCAGTGCAGCACCTGTCTTGAGGCTGAAACAAATCAATAGCTAAATGTGACTGCAGCTAGATTACTAATTCAATATTCTATTCTCCAAGGGGGAAAGAGGTGCAACCTTTAATACTGAGGAGCCTGTTGAACAAGAGTAGGACCATTATTACTGGTAAGAAGAAATCTGACAGAAAGGGGAAACCCTAGTCTTGAAGAGCATTTTTATTCTTACACCTTCAAAGTTGTTGTTAAAAGGATTGCTTAGTACTTGTTTATTAATCCTATTTTAGATTTTGATAAAGGGCATTGAATCATACCCATCAAAACTCTTTGCTTTGCATGCAGCAGTTTAAAGAGAATACATTTTGTTTTTTACAGATGAACTGGTAGGAGCAAAGTATGTTGCCACCAAATTAGGGAATAATGTTGCCTTTGAAGAATTAAACTTTAAGTTCAACATATATTGCATTAAAGCAAAATACAAAAGAGCACACTGCATGAGAGAACATATTTGCCAATGATACATCCTATAAGGGGTTAATCTCCAAAATTTATAGGGAGCTCATACAACTTAATAAAAAGAAGATAAATAATCTAATTAAATGATAGGCAAAGGACCTAAATAGATACTTCTCCCAAGTGGACATACAGAAGACCAAAAGGCATATAAAAAATGCTCAAATTCACTAATCATCTGATATGCAAATTTAAAAAAAACCAATGAGGTACCACCTCACACCTGTCAGAATGGCTATCATCAACAAATCAAACAAGGACAGGTGCTGGCAAGGTAGAGAAAAGGGAACCCTAGTACACTATTGGTGAGAATGCAGACTGGTACAGCCATAATGGAAAACAGTATGGAGTTTCCTCAAAAAATTAAAAATGTAACTCCCATTTGACTCATCTCATGACGACACTTCTAGGAATGTATCCCAAGAAATCAGAAACACCGATCAGAAAGAATATATGCAGCCTTATGTTCATAGCAGCACAATTTATAATAGCTAAGATTTGGAAACAGCCTAAGTGCCCATCAGCAGATAAGTGGATTAAAAAACAGTGGTACATCTACATAATGGAATACTACACTGCTGTAAAAAAGAAAGAACTCTTACCATTTGCAACAGCATGGATGGAACTGGAGATCATTATGCTTAGCAAAATAAACCAGTCAGAGAAAGATAAGTATCACATGATCTCACTCATATGTGGAATTTAATGAACAACATAAACTGATGAACAAAAATAGATCCAGAGACATAGAAGCATCAAACATACTGTCAAACCTCAGAGGGAAGGCAGGGGAGGGTAGATGGATGGGTGGGAAGAGATCAACCAAAGACTTGTATGCATATATGCATAGCACATGGGACACAGACAATAGGGTGGTGAAGGCCTGGGGTTGGGGGCCCCGGGCAGGCTGGGAGAGGTCAATGTGGGGGTAAAAAGTACATATATAATACTTTCAACAATAAAGATTAAAATAATAATTAAAAAACCACCAAAACAAACAAAAAACAGTGATTCTCAGCCTTGGCTGCATATTAGAATCATCTGGGGGGCTTTTAACAAGTATTGATGCCCCAGACTAGGGACCAGAGATTCTTATTTAATTGTGCCAAGGTGGAGCCCAGGTGTTTTATTAAAAGCTCTCTCCTAGTGATTCTAATGCTCTGTCAGAGTTGAGAATCATTGCCTCAGCGATCATAGCTTTTAAGGCTTCAGGATTTCACTTACATCACTGAATGCTGCTAAAGAAAGAATATGTTATTCAGAAGAAGGGAGGAAGGTATGGTTAACTAAGGAAATGGAAAAAGCTTATATTTGAGCCCTTCTTTGATCACCAGTTTAAAATTTCACTCCCTACCCTCCAATAACTGTCTCCTTTCCTTGTTTTAATTATTTCCTTTTATGTTATTGTTGATCTAAAATATAAGCTCCGTAAGTATAGTTTTTTTATTGTTTGTTTATGCCTGTATCCCTAAGGCCTATTAGGGAAAGCCTAGTGCTTGGCAACAATTGTATATATTCAATGAATGAAGGAGTAAATGAATGAATGAATAAATTAATTAACAAATGAAAGGGATGATAGAAGCAAGTTTTCCTGTTTCTTTTTTTAAAATATATTTATTGGTTTCAGAGAGGAAGGGAGAAGGAGAGAAGGATAGAAACATCAATGATGAGAATCATTGATCGGCTGCCTCCTGCACGCACCCCACTGGAGATTGAGCCTGCAACCCAGGCATGTACCTTTGGCCAGAATTGAACCTGGGACCCTTCAGTCCGCAGGCTGACGCTCTATCCACTGAGCCAAGCCAGCCAGGGCAAGTTTTCCTGTTTCTTTGGCAAGGCATCCTACCACAAAAATAATATAAATAGTTATCTTTAGCTGAGTCCATCAAATGTCACAAAATAATAATTTGATTAAAATTTGGATTTAAATATGTATTTGCCAAAGGAAAGAAAGGATATGTTGTCCTTAAAATCACCTAGGTCCTGTAACAGTAGTGAGTCTCCCTGTATATTAACAAATTGACATTCAGATTATACTTTGAACTTTAGGTAGAAATACCGCCAGGAGGAAAAGGAAGAAAATGAATTAGTGTCAGTTATTTGATTCCTATGACATATTTCTCATTGTACATTAAAAATAACATTTTGTTTTTATACATTATTCCTGTGAGCTTGATTAACACAAGTGCATTCTTGAACAGTGAGTGGAATCACCTCGGCCCACCATATGGAACTCATTCATGTTTCTGAGTCTTCAATGCCAAGTGTTAGTTATTGGACCAGAGCAAATTCACCAAGGTAATGTGAAGCCAATTCTACCTTTACCTAAAAGAGACTTTTAACATTTTAAAATCCATACCATGCTTTAATAAAAATCTTATAATGTCCTTGATTGTGATTTCAAATTTCTAAATACCTGAGAGAAGATCACTTCATAATTTGTTTTTTCAGACTAGACAAACTGTTCCCTTATCCATCCTCATTTCCACCTCCAATAATTCTGGTTTGTCCACTGGGTTGAAAGTCACTGCTCCAAAAACAGTCCTCCACTACTACAATACTTGTAGGCTTGACATTTCCTATGGTTTTTGGCTATGGTGGGTAGGCCTATAGTAGACTAGAGGCCCAGTACACGATTGAAATCGCACGAGGAGGTGCCTCGCCTCCCACCATGCGAGGAGGCAGCCCATCTCCCGCCATGCAAGGAGGCACCCCGTGGGCTGCCGCAGGAGTCAGGTGGGACCCGTGCCGTGGGTGGCCAGGACCCATGCCTGACTTCTGCCCCAGGCTTCCCTGGCCCCCCTGCCTGTGTCCGCTCTGGGCCGCCAGAGCTGCTGTGCCGGCTCGGGCAGGCCCCCCTGTGTCTGTCTCCATCTCCGCTCTGGGCCTCACCTGCATGTGCAACCTCCTCCTGTTTGGTTGTGACCCGTTACGGTGTCCTGGCCTAATTTGAATATTACCTCTTTATATAGATAGATAGATAGATAGATAGATAGATATAGATATATAGATGAACATCTGCTTCCACATAACTCCTAGGCATTAGCCTTAGCCTCTAGAATGTGGAAGCATTTTTCAGAATATAATTATTTGAAGAATTCTCTAAGTGCCTCCTTAGTCTTCCAATGTTTTGAACAAAACAAAACACAAACCAGAAGGTGTTTTCATTAATTTAGTCTATAGTCTAATTGTTTCTTATGGAGCTAGAAGAAGAGAAGGGGATTTGAACCTGGGATTGAAGCCACACCAACACAAAGAAACAGCTCCTGGTCTGCCTCTACCCCACACCTATAAAACAGCTCTTCAGCACAGGGATATCTAGTGTGGCCTCTTTTTTCCCCCTAGGCTTTCATTTCGTGTAGCTGTCTTCAGATCATGACATCCCCAGGAGCCTTAATATTAATGGCAATAATAACAACAACAACACAAAATTTAAAGTGCTTTGCCTATATGGACATCATCAGCTTGGATGCTGCCCTCAAGTATGGTGTTCAGTTCAAGTTTCTGGGACCTGCACGTAAGAGGTGCTCAGGAAAGGGTGGTTTGTCAGCTAGCAGAGTCTCTGTTGTATGAGGACCTTTCTGTATTTTACTCCCCCTAGGTCAGTGGTCATCAAACTGCGGCTCATGAGCCACATGCGGCTCTTTGGCCCCTTGAGTGTGGCTCTTCCACAAAATACCACGTGGGGGCGCGCATGTACAGTGCGATTGAAACTTCATGGCCTATGCACAGAAGTCGATATTTTGTGTAAGAGCCACACTCAAGGGGCTAAAGAGCTGCATGTGGCTCGCGAGCCGCAGTTTGCCGACCACTGCTAGGTGATGGCACATTACTATGTATATAATTTGTTCCCCATATATTTACTTTCTTCATCATTGCACCAGAACCGGCTTCTGAATTTTCTTTTAATTCATTTTGTTGATTTTAGAGAGAGAGGAAGAGAGGGGGAGAAAGAGAGGGATAAAGATTGGTGTGAGAGAGAAACATCGATTGGCCATCTCCCATATGCACCTCCATCAGGGATAGAGCCACAACACAGGCATGTTCCCTGACCAGTAATTGAACTGGTAACCCTTCAGTGCACTGGACAATGTTTAACCAACCGAGTCACACCGGCCAGGGCACTGGCTTCTCAATTATTAATGTGAAAATTATTCACCTGGGGATCTTGTTAATCTATAGATTCTTATTTAGTAGGTGACCAAAATTACGCATTTCTAACAAGCTCCCCAGTAATGACAATGTTGCTGGTATGTGCACCACATTTTGAGTACCGTACCTTACTTTTCAATAGAAGTTTCTACAATGATGGGAATGTTCTATCTGCGCTGTCCAATACAGTAGCCATTAGCCACATGTGGCTATTGAGCACTTGAAATGTAGATAGTGTGATTAAGAAATTGAATTTTAAATTGTATTTAGTATTAATTAATTTAAATTTCAATAGTCATGTGTGGCTAGAGTAGGGACCAATCATCAAACTTTTTCTGTGAAGGACCAAATATAAATGTTTTAGGCTTTCTGGGCCATATGGACTCTGTCACAAGTACGCGACTTTGTCATTGTAACATGAAAAAACAAACAAACATATAGACAATACATAAATGAACAGGCATGGTTGTATTCTATTAAAACTTTCTTGCAAAAAGCAGGTGGTAGACTGAATTTGGCCTGTAAGCTGTGGTTTTCAGACCTCTGTTTTAGAATATAATTTGGTTATGTTAAAATAAAGATTTTAAAAGTAACTTGAAGCATATTCCTGAGGCTAAAATAAATGCCTTTCTTTAAATTTAAATCTGAACTGTATCAAACATTAGTTTTGCTTTTAATTCATAACATTCAATAAGTAAATTATCTTTTAAAAATTGAAGCCTAATGTTCTATACTATTGTATAAAATTATATATTGCCCATGAATGTTCCTTACTATTTGTCTATTGAATAGCTGTTTTACAAACACACACACACACACACACACACACACACACACACACACACACGTGCGAGAGCATACATTTTTGTATGCCTTTTTAATTTTGAAATATTTACTTCAGTGCCATTCGTACAATGTAAGCATGCTCTGGCTCTGTCTTAAATTATGCAGTTAAATACTTTGGAAATACTAAGCTCTCAATTTGATGGTTGTGGCAGTGGGGTTACTTCCTCTTAGTATGTGTACTCACTCTAGCAATACAAGAAAAATGTGTATAGTCAGTCCCTGTCAATATAACTGCATTTCTTTTTTCTTGTTGCTTTTTTTTTGCAACAGCTGCCTAAATTAATATTTCAAATACATTTTATTAAGTTGGTGACATATTTCCAGTTGTGCTATCATCTTGAAATGATGAATGGCATGCTGGGCCATTGTTAGTTTATATCATTAACCATTAGAAACAGTAAGTAGTATAGAGGAATCTCTCATTGTGCTAAGCATAAAATGTTTTACTCTAAATTGAACAATCTAAAGATAATTACATTTTATAGATGCAAATGATTTCACATATCTTATTAATACAATCTGTGTTCAAAAATCATTATTGCACCAGTTTAATAAGCTGTCACACTGAAATAACTATAAATGTGCTTGGTAAAGATGATAAATATTACGGGGACCTAGTTGGAAATCATGCCTCTGGTCTAGAAGGGAACAGTTGATAACTGTGGCCTAACCAAAATGGCTTTGACCCAGGAGTGTGCTGGGATTTCAAGTGGTGAGATCTTTCAAAGGAATTGATATTATCCACCTGTCCGCCCCAAAGCCATCCAAATCACAATTTCAAGGAGGATGTAGTAAATTGTGTCCAGTGAAGAAGTTAAGTAGGTCTCACTAGAGACTTGACATATTATGTGAGATGCAGGGTAAAGACCACATCAGTACTTGTGGTTCTAACCTAGAAATCTTAGATGGTAGCTTTAGGACACATCACTAATCTAGTCCTCAGTTACAGTAGTGATGAGGTTTCTGATATCTTACCAGGCAAGAGGTAATGCAATAAGGAAAAGAATGTAGGTTTCAAACCAAGGATATGACCTTTTGGGAGCCTTTTATTTTCCAAGCTTCTGTAACCCCTTTAAAGCTGAGAACAAGCATCTTCTCATTGTTAACATTCTCTATTCCTCATCTTTGCCTTCCTCTTATCTTTCTTTCCCATAGTACCTTTTATGTACCTCTAGGTCACGTTACAGTGCCAATGCTGCCTTGCAATTGAATTTATATATTTTTCTTCATCATTTGACTGTGAATTTTTTGAAGGTAAGGATTATCAGGTCCATCTCTGAATCCTCAGTGTTTCACTTGGTACCCATAAAGAGAAAAAATTTATATTGAATATCCAAAGTCAAATGATAATTATTCAAAAATAGTTTTATAATAAACATGACCTGTTTCATTGAATAATGTTTTCAAAATTCATTAAGTAAAAAGGAATATAATTTTTTTTACAAATCTGAAATTATACTCAACACAAAACATTTAAGCTTGCTTTTTCACTTACATGTTATGAGCATTTCATTCTGTTATAAATTTACAAAAATGATTTTTAACTGTTATGATAGAGATATAGGTGTTTACCGAGCATTTCATTTGAATCTCTGTATTTTCCATTGCCTCTGCAATTACATAGGGCTACATGATTAAATCTGGCCAATGGACATAAGCAGAAAGGACAAAAATTTGGAATAAACTTCTGGGCCAAAGAATGAAAGAGCTGGAATGTGCCATCCACCAATTTATTTCTTTTTCTGTTGAGTGATGGGAACATCCTATGGTGGATTTTCCATCAGCCTTTGTCTCAGAATGGCACATGTTGGACAGGGAGCACAACTGAGAAATAGACCTTTATTTTGGTAAGCCACCAGGATTTCTAGGTTAATTTTTTATGGCAGAATAGCCTATTCTATCCTCACTAATATATGGATATAGAATATAATTATAAGGATATACCATGATTTGACCATTCCCTATTGTATAGTATTTCAATTGTTTCTGTTATTTTGCTAATATAAACAATGCTGTGATGAATACCATTATATGTAAGTCAGTGTGGAAATTCATGATAATTTTCTTGATACTTTTCTAGAAATGAAACGACTGGGTAAAATAATTTGGAGATTTAGAAAAAAACATTTTTATTGATTTCAGAGAGTGGAAAGAAGAGGGAGAGAGAGATAGAAACATCAGTGTTGAGAGAGAATCATTGATTGGCTGCCTCTTGCACGTCAATAACCCAGGCATGTGCCCTGACAAGGAATTGAACTGTGACCTCCTGGGGTTCATGGGCTGATGCTCAACCACTGAACCACACCGGCTGGGCAGAATTTGAGATTTTTAAGGCTCTAATATATCTTACAAAATATTCCCCCAGAAAGATAATACTAATTTATAGCCTCATTAGCAATATACATGAGTGCTAGTTTCATCATAGCTCATCAAATTGAGTATTATTGTTCTTTTGAATACTTGGAAATGTGATAAGTGAAAAAATTATATTTGCTTCAAATCTGGTTAATTTTAATTACAAGTGACTTTAATATTGACAGATATTAATTGGAGCTGTCTCTTTTTTATATATTTTATTGAGTTTTTACAGAGAGGAAGGGAGAGGGATAGAGAGTTAGAAACATCGATGAGAGAGAAACATCCATCAGCCGCCTCCTGCACACCCCCCACTGGGGATGTGCCCGCAACCAAGGTACATGCCTTTGACCGGAATCGAACCTGGGACCCTTCAGTTCACAGGCCGACGCTCTATCCACTGAGCCAAACCGGTTAGGGCAGAGCTGTCTCTTAATGGGTTTTAGTTTCATGAGCCTAAGTAACTTGAAGTTGAAGGTAGAACCTATTTAGTACAATGAAGTTGGAAAATATAATAGAGATGAATCTGCCAATATAGCCAGGGTCTCAATGGCTTATATTAGGGCAACAATAATTAAACCATTTTTCTTTTGGTCTGTTGAGGCATTTATTCCTGAACTATGAGGAAAAAAATAATGTGGGATGGCTGATTTCCTGAAACACTTTACAAATTCTAGGACAGCTTAGTGGTTAGCCTCTGCTCATGAAAAACTGAAAAGATTCCTGACTCCTCCACTAATGCCCATCCCAATGATTTAATAAACACTATATTTTGAAATAGTGGAGAATCAAAAAGTAGACTAGGAGAGAGAGAGAGAGAGAGAGAGAGAAGTAATATGCTGTATCATTGTATCATATTTAGGACAAGAAGGGAGTGGAGACATCATCCTGTGTAATCCCTTCATTTTAAAGTAAATTCAAAGTAATGAAGTGAGTTTCCCAAGACCCTAGCTCATAGCTAAGTAGTTGGAGTGGGACCCAAGCCCATGTCTTTTAGCTCTCGTCAAGTGATTAAATAGCTGGTTATTCCTTTGCCACCTGAGTAAATTTGGATGAGAAGAATTTACTCCATAGTTATTGAACACCTATATATAGAACACTGGACACTGTGATAGATGCTGTGAATTCACAGGTGTCTCACCATCCAGCAGGGAAGACATTTTGAAATCAAACAAGAGCTATGATAAATATCCATGCAGGATGGTATTGAAAATGCCAGAGTCCAGAGGAACTCCACCTTGGGCATTAGGGAAGGTTTCTTCCAGGAGCAGGTTTTTTTTAAAAAAATATATTTTATTGATTTTTTACAGAGAGGAAGGGAGAGGGATAGAGAGTTAGAAACATCAATGAGAGAGAAACCTCGATCAGCTGCCTCCTGCACACCCCCTACTGGGGTGTGCCCGCAACCAAGGTACATGACCTTAACCAGAATCGAACCTGGGACCTTTCAGTCTGCAGGCCAACGCTCTATCCACTGAGCCAAACTGGTTAGGGCAATTCCCTTGTTTTATAGGTGAAAAAAGACACTGAAATTACAAATGGTACTAGCCCAGATTGTTCAATTTGATAGTGTAGTCCATAGAAGCTGTCTCTTAGAACCAAAACCTAAGGATTTCAATATCTTAGAGATAGCTATTTTAAAAACCCTCAAAGGTACATGCCCTTGACCGGAATCGAACCTGGGACCTTTCAGTCCACAGGCCAACACTCTATCCACTGAGCCAAACCGGTTAGGACCAGGAGCAGGTTTTTGTGTTGAGTTTCAAGTATAGGATTTCAATAGAAAGTGAAGATGAGGAGAGATATTTTGAAGTTAAAAAAAAGTCTAAACATAAACAAAATATTTGAAAAAAATGCAAAAGATAAACTAACAGTTTTGTTTTAGGGAGGCAGTGGAGTTCAGTGAGTGCTAGATGTGTTACTTATATTGTGACCTTGGCTGAATTAATCAGTTCAGTTTAAAGTAACAATTTTACTTTCCCCAATAAACCCAGGTGTGGCTTCACCTTGTAGAAACAGAGCTTAATTTAAGTAGATCTAAATATTAAAAAGATTTTTTATGGAAACTATGACTACACTAAAGCAATGATTTGTGGGCAAAATACCTTTTGTTTTCCTGTGTTTTTTTTGTTTGTTTTTGCTTTCTTTCTCATAGAGACTGCTAGTATCAATCTTTATTTCATTTATTTATAACAACTATTTCTATCACATAAGTGTCTGTACATTAAATGAAAATAAGTGAGAAAAATTCTAAAAGGATAGATTCTCTTATGTGGATGGTAAGCAGACATCTTTAGCAATACTGATTCCATTATAGTATAGTATATTGGACAGACTTGAGTTTGAGTACTGGCTCTGCTATTTCCTAGCTGTGAAATTTTGGGCAAGCTACTTAACCTCTCTGATTGTTATTTTTTCTCTGTGAAATAGAATAAAATAAGTATTTTCTTGTTTTGCTGTGAGGATTAAATGAGTAAATGGATAAAAAAAATGCTTAACAACATGCCTGATACATTTTAGGGACTCAATCAACATTAACTGTAATTCTTTTTACAGATGAGGGTATACAGAAATGAACAAAATATAAATGAAGCTAATATTTACTTGAGGCAGTATGTGTGTGTATACATATCACACACTATACACAATAAAATCATATTTGGGTTCAAAGCCATGCTTCACCATTTAGTAGCTCTAGGGCTTTAGGTGGGTTAATGAAATTTTTCCATATGCAAAATAATATTAATAATTGTATCTTCCTGCAGTAGTTATGATTGATTAGGTTAAACAGAAAATTACAGTAGTTTAAAAAAATGGAATTTTATCTATCATGTGAAGTAAGTCTAGAAGCAGGAAGTTCAAGATTAGCATGAGTTTTCCAAGATCTATCTTTCTATGCCACCACATTTGCACTTGGGCTTCCATCTTCAAGTCACTTCATAGTCCAATAACGTTGCTGAAGCTCCAGCCATTTGGACTACATTCCATGAATCAGGAAGAAAGATGGTCAGAAGGCAAAATGTGCAAATTTCTGTATTGAGACAGCCCTCTTTAATAAATCTGTCTTGATGTTTGACATAATTACAATACCTCTAGTTATATGTAATTGTCCAGAACTTAGTATGATCACACAAAGTGTTTAGTTAGTGGTATTGTTACCCCAAATAAATTCGTAGTTCTCTTTATGAAATAAGAAAGCAGAATATATTTTTGATAGGCAGCCAGCAGACTCAGCCACACCTTCACATAGGATTGTTTTAGAGGTTACAGGAGGTAGTATAAACAAAGCAGAGTTTGTGAAAAAAAGTAAGTGCTTATATTAAAGAGGATGGAATACATGTTCTGCCCAAAGCACCATCCTCTAAAATCACACATGAGAATAAAAGGATCATGAATGTTGTGCTGCATGCAGGAAGACACTACTCACCTCAAATGGGACTACATTTTCAGTGGAATTCGGTGGCCTTCACTATGAATTGAATTAAAAATCTATGGAGCGTCTCCCTGACCAGTTTAGCTCAGTTGGTTGAGTGTTGTTCCATGCACCAAAAGGTCACTGGTTTGATTCCTAGTCAGGCACATGCCCAGGTTGTGGGCTCAATCCCCAGTAGGGGGCATGCAGGAGGCAGCCAATTGATGCTTCTCTCTCACATCTTTCTCACATTGATATTTTTCTCTCTCTCTCCCTCTCTCTCTAAAATCAATTAAAAATACACTTGATAAAAATATATGGAGCTTCTGCATCCTTAAGAAAATATCCTTGGCTTAATTATGGCAATTTTTCTTCCTAAAGAGCCAAATCAACTTTTACCTCTAATAGACTGTACTACATTGTTGGAGAAAACAGTAGAGCAGCAAGTCCTTATCCTCGAGTTTGACTTGCACTTTAGATCTCTTCCTCTGCCCAGCTTTAGATGGACCTGTAACAAAGGAGGGAATGGACTACTTTTCAATGTATGACTTTTGAGAAGAATAGGAAAATGAAAGCAAGAGAACAAAATCTTGGATTCCAGCAGGCATTATGGGCTAATAAGTATATGCTACTTCTATTCATCTTGACATAATTATTTTAATTGTTCTTAGAGTTCTGTCACTAGCATTGTTCATTTTAAGCAGGTACATCAATTAAAAGTGCCTTTGATACTATAATTAAAAGTTAGGTTTTTGGAACTATGGACTGATTAAATTATTTCAAAAAAAAGCCATTAGATTTTTAATTTTATTAATGCCAAAAGGTAAATTATTTCCCCATACAAAAATACAAGGAGTTTTATATTACCTCACAGGCACATACAAGTACCCAAATTCCTTGTGTCTCACTTTGAATGTGTTAGTTGCAGATGACTTAATTTGAATAAATAGGAAAAAAAGAAAAGAGAGATTCATTTATAAATTGAATTATGCCCTGTAACCAATCCTAACCCCATTAATGGGTGGATTGCTCTAATTCAAATTCTTTTTAAATATACTGGATGACTCATCTTCCTTCTGAGTTATGAGTTTGCCTCTTGAGACTTGTCTTTGTACAATACACAGTTGTCAAGCTCAAGAGTAGGATATTATAAATAAGAACCTCTTTTTTTATGTCAGATTTACTGGGGCAGACATATACCATAGACACATAGTACATGATTTTAAGCCATAGAAGAAACATGATACAGCACAAAATTGAATACATTTTAAGTATCTTATGCACTTAATTCAGATTTAATGAGCCAGTTATTGTCAAGAATTACATATCATCTGGCTATTACATGAAATAGCTGGAAATTTGAAAGAGTTGTTGTAAAGTGTCTAAGTATGCTTTACCCTTCAGCAAATGCAACGACCATTCCAAAATAATTTTTTCTGGGTCATAAGATGGGTCTATGCTTATTTTTTTCCCTTTATTGATTAAGGGATTACAAATGTGTCCTTAAGCCCCCATTGCCCCCCACCCCCCCAATCCTGCCTTCACCCAAAAGTGTCTAATGCTTTACCCTTCAGCAAATGCAACGACCATTCCAAAATAATTTTTTCTGGGTCATAAGATGGGTCTATGCTTATTTTTTTTCCTTTATTGATTAAGGGATTACAAATGTGTCCTTAAGCCCCCATTGCCCCCCACCCCCCCAATCCTGCCTTCACCC
>NW_005363283.1:605021-605542 GCF_000412655.1 Myotis brandtii
GCTTGATATCTGGTATTGAGATCCCTCCTACTTTGTTCTTCTTTCTCAGGATCGCTGCAGCTATTCAGGGTCTTTTTTATTCCAGATGAATTTTTAGAGAGTTATTTCTAGGTCTGTGGAATATCCTGTTGGTATTTTAATGGGGAGTGCATTGAATCTATATAATGCTTTGGTTAGTATGGACATTTTAATGATGTTGATTCTATCGCCATGAACACGGTATGTTTTTCCATCTGTTTATGTCTACCTCTATCTCTTTTTACAAGGTCCTGTAGTTTTCTGAGTAGAGGTCTTTTACCTCCTAAGTTAAATTTATTCCTAGGTGTCTTTTTTGTGAAAAGGTAAATGGGATTGTTTTATTTTAATCTCTCTTTCTGTAAGTTCACTATTGGTGTATATAAGTGCCATGGATTTCTTGGCATTAATTTTGTATCCTTCCACATTGCCGAATTCATTTATTAAGTCTAACAATCTTTTGATGGAGTCTTTAGGGTTTTCTATGTACAGTATCATGTCATCTG
>NW_005363283.1:605822-611169 GCF_000412655.1 Myotis brandtii
TGAACATGGTATGTTCTTCCATCTGTTTATATCTTCCTCTATCTCTTTTTTCAATGTCCTGTAGTTTTCTGAGTAGAGGTCTTTTACCTCCTTAGTTAAGTTTATTCCTAGGTATCTTCATTTTTTTTGCAATGGTAAATGGGATTGTTTTTTTTAATTTTCTGCTCTGATCTTTATTATTTCCTTCCTTCTAGATACTGTGGGCTTTTCTTGTTGCTCTCTTTCTAACTCTTTGAGTTGTAGGGTTAGATCACTTATTACCAGTTTTTCTTGTTTTTTGAGGTAGGCCTGTAGAGCTATGATCTTCCCTCTCAGGACTGCTTTCATTGTGTCCCATAGATTTTGGATTGTTGTGTTTTCATTGTCATTTGTTTCCAGGATGCTTTTTTTTCTTCTTTGATCTCTTTGGTAACCCAATTATTGTTTAATATTATGCTATTTAGCCTCCAAGTGTTTTTGATTTTTTTCATTGTTTTTATTGTAGTTGTTTTGTAATTTTATGCCATTGTGATCTGAGAAGATGTTTGTTATGATTTTTATTCCCTTGAATTTGAAGAGACTTTGCCTGTGTCCTAATATGTGGTCTATCTTTGAAAATGTTCCATGTGCACTGGCAAAGAATGCATATTCTTTGGCTTTGGGATGCAATACTCTTAAGATGTCAATTAAGTCCATCTGATCTAGTGGGTCATTTAGGATTACTGTTTCTGTGCTGATTTTTTGTTTAGAGAATTTATCCAGTGGTGTCAGTGGGGTATTAAAGCCCCCTACTATGACTGTATTGCTATCAATCTCTCCCTTGATATCTTCCAGAAGTTGTTTTATGTATTTGGGTGCTCCTGTATTGGGTGCATATATGTTGACCAGAGTTATATCTTCTTGTTGAATTGCTCCCTTTAGTATTATGTAGTGGTCTTCCTTATCTCTTGTTATGGCATTTACTTTGAGATCTATTTTGTCAGATATAAGTATTGCTACCCCAGCTTTTTTCTCATTTCCATTTGCCTGAATAAAATTTTTTCATCCCTTCACTATCAGTCTGTGTGAATCCTTTGTTCTGAGGTGGGTCTCTTGCAGACACCAAATATATGGATCATGTTTTCTTATCCATTCAGCTACTCTGTGTCTTTTGATTGGAGCAATTAATCCATTTACATTTAATATTATTATTGATAAGTACTTGTTTGTAGTTATTTTTATTCTTAATGTTTGTGTTTCTTATTGCCTTTCTGTTTCTTCTTTTTACAGCAGTCCCTTTAGCATTTCTTGCATTGCTGGCTTGGTGGTAATATACTCTCTTAGCCCTTTTTTGTCTGTGAAGCTCCTGATTCCACCTTCAATTTTGATTGATAGCCTTGCTGGGTATAGTATTCTAGGATTCAGTCCCTTGCTTTACATCACTTTGTATATTTCATTCCATTCCATTCTGTCCTGCTGTGTTTCTGTTGAGAAATCAGTTGATATTGTAATGGGAGATCCCTTGTAGGTAACATTCAGTGTCTCTCTGGAAGCTTGTACAATTCTTACTATTTTTTTTTTATGTTTGCCAATTTAATTAAGATGTGTCTTGGTGTTGGTCTTTTTGGGTTAATCTTGTTTTGGACTCTATGTGCTTTTTGGATTTGCATAGTTTTTTTTTTTTTCTTACTGATATCAGGGAAGTTTTCTGTCATTATTTCTTCAAACAGCTTTTCTATTCCTTGCTTCTCTTCCTCTCTTTGTGGTTCCCCTATTATGCGGATGTTGTTTTGTTTTGTTTTGTTTTGTTCCAAAGCTCCATTAGGCTCTCCTCTTGTTTTTTAAATTTTCTTTCCAGTTGCTGCTGTGTTTGTGTATTTTTTCCTACCTTGTCTTCTAATTCGTTGATGTGGTCCTCAGCCTCTTCTAGTCTACTGTTTTAGCCTTCCATTGTGTTCTTTATTGCAGCTATGTCGTTCTACATTTCCTCTTGGTTCCTTTTCATGTTGGTAACATTCTCATAGAGCTCTTTATAATTATCATTGAGTTGTGTGTATTTGTCATTCAGTCGTTTGAGCATCCTTATAACCATTACTCTGAATTCTTTCTCTGACATGTTACTTGCCTCAATTTAATTTAAATTCCTTTCTGGTGATTGCTCTTTTTCTTTCCTTTGGGGATTGCTTTTTTGTCTCCCCATGTTTTACTGTAACGTTTTAATTGTTTCTGTGTCCTAGATCCTACTGCTTTGCTACACAGGTTCTTTTAGCGATGGTGCTACTGGTGTGATCTCTCAGGTCTCCTGGGCTTGGTAGTCTAGCATAGCTCCCTACTTGAGCCATTTGGGTTCTCTTGATGTAGGCCTGTGAGCTGGGAGGGGGCAACTGTGGTGTCCAGAAGTCAGCAGCCAGGGAAGCGGTATCCCAATTTTTGCTGCCTTATGTCCTTGGTTGATATCAGGCGTGCCCAACGGAGGCTCACAGAGGCACCCAGGAGCTGTCTGTCAGGGTGGTGGGGATCAGGAGGCCTTTACTCTGGAAAGGCGTGAATGTGGTGTCCAGAGTTCTGTAGCTGTGGGGTGGGAAGACTAAGATTTTGCTGCTGCCACCTTGGTTGGATACACGTGCACCCAGTGGTGGCGTGTTTGCCAGTGCGGCGCACTGACACACTCTGAAGGGTTCTGGCGCTGAAGCCATGAGATCGAGGTGCTTGTGGGCAGGTATCCAGGAAGAAGGAATTCAGAATTTCTATTGCTGGGGCAGTGTATCCTTGTTTGTATAAGAGCACGTCCAGTGGGGGCTCACAACATCTCCCAAGTGTGGCCTGTGGAGCAATGGGCTCAGGAGGTCTACATGGTGGAAACGTGCGACTCTGGCTCTGATGCACTCTGAGGGACCCTGGTGTTGAAGTTGCGAGACTGAGGTGTCTGTAGGCAGGTATCCTGGTGGAGTGAATTCAGAATTTCCACTGCTGGGGCATTACATCCTTGTTGTATAAGATTGAGCACAGCAGGTGCTCACAGCAGCTCCCTAGAGGGGACAGATGGGCTCAGGAGGCCTGAGCACTGGAAACATGCAACTGTGGTGGTGCCTTTGCTGGCATGGTGCTCTGACGCACTCTGAGGGGCCCTGATGTTGAAGTTGCAGGACCAAAGTGTCTTTGGGCAGTTATTCAGGAAGAGGAAATTCAGAATTTCTACTGTGGGGCAGTGCATCCTTGTTTGTATAAGACCACACCCAGCAGGGGCTTATAACATCTTCCAAGAGCTGCCTGTGGGGTGGTGGGCTCAGGAGGCCTGCATGCTGGAAATGCACAACTGTGGTGTCCGGAGGTTTGCTGTGGGGAGGGGGAATGTCGCACTTACTGCTTCAGGAGCTATGCACCCTTGGAGGTGGAGGTTCTAGTGTCTGCGGGTTTGTGGGTGGGGCAGCGGGATTTTGACTGGAGTGGCTGCTGTGTTGCGGGCAGTGTCGAAGGGCTGTCTGGGTGGTGGTGTTGATGAGTGCCTAGAAGAGTCTTCTCTCCCCTACAAGATGGTGTGGGCTCTGTGCCCGAGTCCCACAACCCGGGGAGTGTCCGCAGCAGTGGCAAGTTCTCCCTGTCCAAAGCCTGGTCTGCCAGCCTCTGCTGCTCCTGCCGGATTTAACTGTCCCTCACTCACTCACACACATACCACATACATCCACACACTCTCCTTTCATTCCCTCACTCACTCACATCCTCTCCCTCGCCTCCGTCTTGCCAGCTGCCATCTTAGGAATCCATTCCAAAATCTTCAATTTTTGTTCATTGTAGCAATTTCCTGAGTTTAAATGAATAGTAAATTCCAGGATTGTTTTTAATGCTCTCTGTTGTTATTCTTAACCACTTCTCCCCAATCCTGGTCTCCATCACCTGTGAATTAATAGAGGTTTCTCTTGAGTCAAATAATTGAAAATATTTATTAAGTAACTTTTTTAAAAGAAAAAACTCAATGGTGATGTTTTACTTGCTTCAGAGAGAGCTTCAAGTACCCTTGAGTACAATAAAAACGTGAATTTGTAAATTTTAGTTCTATACTAAAAATTAAATGTGAAGGCTTACTGTGAAAAATCAACTATGTAAATTTTCCATAAAAAAAATCTACTGGGAATCAGGAGTACTGGATTTCCTGGGTTGGTGAGTGAACAGAGCCCAGAGGGGGCAACTTCCTGGCAGAGCCATGAATGGTGGTTGGTCTCATTCTGCCCCAGTTCTGCCTCCTACAAAAAAGGAACATGCAAACAAACAATTTTTGAACACATGCTATGTGCCAGGAATTTTATATCTCTTTCATTGCATTTATTCCTTAGTTAACTCTGGGAAGTAAAACTAATCTTCACTTTTTCAATGTAGAAATTGAGTGACTTGCCCACAGTCTCAGAGTAAGTAGAAAAATAGGGCTTAGAATTTATTCCGGTCTGACTCTGAAAAATGTATTTTTAACTCACTGAGCTCTCTTGCCTTCCCTGGGAATCTGGTTCCCCACCCACTCTGACCCTGACCATTATGTGCTTCACTTCTGTTTATTGGTATGCCCTATTTTTCCAGCCTTCCTGTCCTCATGTCCTCTCTGGTTGTCTCTGATTCTCCTCATATCTGGATCTCTATGTTTGTTTCTATATTCTGGGTATGTGCAAGTGTTCCATGTTAATCTGTTTTGCTCCAGGACCATGGTTGACCCAATCCAAAAATGAAAAGCTTCAGCCACTGATACCTAGCTCATCAGCACAGCAATAGTCTAACAGAAAGGTTTTCATTTTCAATTTTCCATGTACCACAGCTGGAGGTAGATGTGAATCAGCCAGCCCCTGGATTGGCACTGTGCTTTGGGAAGGGGCATGGGGAGGCTGTCTTATCCATTGGTTAAAGAGAAGAGGCCTCCCTAGGAGGCTGGAGTAAAAACATGTAAAAGAGAAGATAACTGGAAGATACAACCAGTTACACTTGAAGATCCAGAGCTTAGCAGGTGAGCTAGCAGAAAGTGCTGTCTTTGTGTCTCATGTACAGGGCAATCGGATTTGAGAATGGAGCTGAAAGAAGGAGTATTTTCCAGCTTTATACACCAGCCCATGAATTAGTATTGACAAATATTTTATTATGTTAATTACATGTTTTTAGTATATCTCGATTCCAAGAGTGCTTACAAGATGTATAATAAGAAACAAATGCTTTCAGGGTTAGCGTAAAAGATGGTTCCTAGGTATACTACCTCTTACAGAAAGCACAATATTTCTCACATCCATAGTCTGCACCTTTTTGTGGCAACAGATATATCGCATCCATGTATTTGCAAGGAATATTTCAATCCATAAAAAACTCAATAATCCTATGGGTTTTTTTATTGCTAAAAGTATTACAAAGGGTATTA
>NW_005363283.1:612256-625420 GCF_000412655.1 Myotis brandtii
TATTTTTATGGTTTCCCATCTTACGTTTAAGTCTTTTATCCATTTTGAGTTTATTTTTGTGTATGGTGTGAGTTGGTGGTCTAGTTTCATCTTTTTGCATGTATCTGTCCAATTTTCCCAACACCATTTATTGAAGAGACTGTCTTGACTCCATTGTATGCTCTTGCCTCCTTTGTCGAATATTAATTGGGCATAGTGGTTTGGGTCGATTTCTGGGGTCTCTATTCTATTCCATTGGTCTATATGTCAATTCCAACCCACTCTGTTGCCACTGATCAGGTATCTGAACATATATTGACTCATTTATTACCCCTCTCAGGTCTGCTTTCACTGCGTAGCAAAGAGTTTGGTTTGTTGTGTGTTCATTTTCCTTTTTTTTCCAATAAGTGTTTAATTTTTTCCTTGATCTCACTGGTAACATACTCATTGTTTAATAACATGCTATTTAGCCTCCAAATGTTTGAGCGTTTTGGGGTGTTTCTATTGTAGTTGCTTTCTAGTTTCATGCCATTGTGATTTGACAAGATGCTTGATATGGTATCAATCCTCTTGAATTTGTAGAGACTCTTTTCATATCCTAACATGTGGTCTATTTGAGAATGACTGATATATACTTGAGAAGAATGTATATTCTGCAGCTTTGGGGTGAAATGGTCTGTCAACATCAATTAAATCAATCCTATCTAGTGTATCATTTAGAGTCACTGTTTCCTTATTGATTTTTTGACTGGAAGATCTATCCAGTGAGTCCAATGGGGAGATAAAGTCCCCTATTATTATTGTACTAGTGGCCCAGTGCATGGATTCATGCACATTGAAAGGAAATTAATTAGAACATGGCCGGCGGGGTGGGACTGGGCTAGATGGGCCGAACACGCCCTGGAACCAACCTCCTGCAGTCCCTCCCCAGCCGGCCGCACCTGAGGTGGCACCGCAGCTTGGCAGTAAACCATATTTGGGGCTGATAGTGCCCCAGAAACAACATAACCCATGGCCAAAGGTGGAATCGCGCAGCCCCACGAAGAATCGGACTTCCTCCTCTCTGGTCCCGGGGTGCGTCACTCTTGAACCTCTGCTGCCAAGTCACCACAGCTTGGCAGCTCCTGCGCTGAGTGTCTGCCCCCTGGTAGTCAGTATGTGTCATAGTTACTGGCTGGTCGGCCAGTCAGCCAGTTGCTTAGCCTTTTATTGATATAGATCACTGTCAATCTCTTCTTTAACGTCCCCCAGAACATTCGATATAATAAAAGCCTAATATGCCAATTGACTGAATGGTGGAATGACCAGCCACTATGACAGTGATGGCGAACCTTTTGAGCTTGGTGTGTCAGCATTTTGAAAAACCCTAACTTAACTCTGGTGCCGTGTCACATATAGAAATTTTTTGATATTTGCAACCGTAGTAAAACAAAGATTTATATTTTCGATATTTATTTTATATATTTAAATGCCATTTAACAAAGAAAAATCAACCAAAAAATGAGTTCGTATGTCACCTCTGACACGCGTGTCATAGGTTCGCCATCACTGCACTATGACATGCACTGGCCACCAGGGGGCAGATGCTCAATGCAAGAGCTGCCCCCAGCCTACAGGCCCCAGGCAGATGCCAGCAAGGGGGTCCCCAATCACCCTGCTAGTCACCCCACAGTGGGAGGCGACCAGAGGTGGCAGCAGAGGGCAGAGCTGGCAAGTGGGTGGTACCAGGCCAGCCAAAGTGGGTGCCAGTGGGGGCCCCTGATTGCCCCACCAGTCACCCCACAGATTGGCCCTGATTGCCAGCCCAGCCTAGGAACCCTACCCATTCGTGAATTTCATGCGTCAGGCCTCTAATTTGTATATATTTGGGTGCTCCTATATTGGGTGCATATAAGTTCACCAGGGTTATATCCTCTTGTTGTATCCATCCTTGTAGTATTATGAAGTGGCCTTCATTGACTCTTGTTATGGCCTTCATTTTGAAGTCTATTTTGTCAAATATGAACATTGCTACCCCACTTTTTTTTCATTTCCATTTGCATGAAAAATGTTTCCATCCCTTCACACTCATCCTGTGGGAGTCTGTTGTTCTGAAGTGGATTTCCTGTGGACAGCATATATATATGGCTCATGTTTCTTATCCATTCAGCTACGTCTTTTTATGGGAGCATTTAAACCATATACACTTAAGGTTATTGTTGATAGGTACTTATTTGTTGTCATTTTTATTCTTTATGCCTTTTTAGCATTTTTTTGTAGTGCTTATTTGGTGGCAATAAACTCTTCTAGCCTTTTTTTTTTTTTTCTGCAAAGCTCTTTAGTTGAAATTCAATTTTGAATGATAGCCTTACTGGCTAGAGTTGTCTTGGATTCAGTCCCTTGCTTTTCATTACTTTGCATACTTCATGCCACTCCCTTCTGACCTGAATTATTCCTATTGAGAAATCAGCTAACAGTTTAATGGGAGCTCTCTTGTAGAAAATTTTATGTCTCTCTCTTGTAGCCTTTAAGATTCTCTCTTTATCTTTAACGCTTGCCATTTTAGTTATGATGTCTACATGTGGATCTCCTATGATGTGGATGTTGTTATGTTTCCTGTTGTTCCAAAGCTCTCTTAAACTTTCCTCCTGTTTTTTAAATTATTTTCCAATTGCTGCTCTGAATGGGTGTTTGTTTGTTTGTTTGTTTTTATCTTGTCTTCTAATTAGCTGATTAGGTCCTCTGCTTCTTTTAGTATACTGTTGATTCATTCCAGGGTATTTCTTATTTCAGCTATGTCATTCTTCATTTATGAATGATTATTATTCGTGGTTTCTACTTTTTTTTCATGCTGGTGTAGTTCCATTAAGTGCCATATAGTTCTCACTAAATTGTTTGAGCACCTTTATAGCCATTACTTTGAATTCTTTATCTGACAAATTGCTTGCCTACATTTAGTTTAGTTCCTTTTCTGGAAATTCCTCCTTTTCTTTCATTTGAGGTTTGTTTCTTTGTCTCCCCATTTATGCTGCCCTTTAGTATTTGTTTGTATGTAATAGATCAAACTGCTATGCCTCACAGTCTTCATGGGATTGCCTTAAGTAGTGTTTTGTGGGACCCAGTGGTGCAGTCTCATATCTCCTGAGGTGGGTGCTCTAGGAATGTCCATTGTATGAGTTATTTTGGTTCACCTTTTGTAATTGGGTCTTGCATGTTGTTGTCCTGTTTGTGGATTAAATCTCCTCTGGGGCCGCCTGACTGTGAGGTTCATCCCCAACCATGTTGTATGAGCTGTTGGGAAAGTGCAGACAGAACAGAAAAGAACAAAACAAACCAAGAAACAGAAGAAACAAAACAGCAACATACACACAACCCATACAACAACAACAAAAGCAACCACAAAATAAGGAGGAATTAATAAAAAGAAAAGAGAAGAAGAATGATAGAAGAAAAATTAAAAAAACATGAGGCGAAAAAAGTGGAAGAAAAGGGAACATGAAAGAGCAGAGATGAAATAAAAAATAAGAATAAAAATAGAGGGAGGAAAATGGTATAAATAAAATAGGAAGAAAAAATTGAAAATATAGAAGAAAGCAGGCCATAGAAAATTTAACCCTTTGAGTGCCAACCAATATCCTAGAAACTATGCTAAAATTGCCAAGGCATTTTTGCTGATTTTACAGCAGTTTAGGAAAAAAATTATGAATCGCAAGCAAATGAAGTTACATATTCAAAAACTTAAGGAAACCTTTACTATATGTGTTTTCATTTTTGACATATATTATTTGCTGATTGTATTATAAAATACTAGTAGAAAAAAATTTTGAACAAAACATATAATGTTAAAATAGAGGGACACTCTTCTCCAATATCTTCCACAAAATCATCATCTTCACAGCAAGAATTGACATATTTAGCAATGTCATCATCACTAATAAAAGCAGACTCAGAACTGGATGCCATTTCAAAGCTTTAGGGCTACAAAATCTGAGTAAACTTCATAAAATCGTAGTACCTGTAAAAATTAGGCAGATAAATGCCAGTGGTCAATTTTAGAACTACAGACATTCGGCATCATAAGTAATCTGCACTTAGGTGCCATCTGTCAATAAAGAGTGAACTACTAGCATCTAATAGTGACACTGCAGGAGGAGCGCGATAGCGCTCCCGGCACTTTTGGCAAAAGACAGGAGGAGCGAGATCGCGCTCCCCAGCACTCTAGGGGTTAAAAAAAGATGAGAAAAAAGAAAGAAGGAAGAAAAAAAGTAAGGAAAGAGAAGATTTTTTTTAAAAAAAATATGGACTAAAATCACAACAAATCAAGAAAGCAGAAAGATAAAGAAGGTAAAGTAAAAAGGGGAAAAATGAAATGGTATTATCTCAGCAGAGTTTCGTGCCTCCTGGGAGCTCCCTTTGGATACTGCTCTTCTGATGACTGGTTGACTGTTTTGTCTGAAAATTCTGGGCTTCCCAGGAAGTATTTAGGTGCTAACCACTGTCAGAAACCATCCTCCTTTGGCTTTCAGGAACCTGTTTGAAGCTCCAAGTGATCCACAGTTCATGGCTGTCTCCATAGGACTTGGCTGTGTGTGGGAGGGGAATCTATTGCTTCTTTTGAGTGAGGTTTTGTTATGTCTAGCGTATAAGTTTGGAAATGAAGACTCAGAGGCTAAGCAATACTTTTAAAGTCACACAATCTTGCCCTGACTGGTTTGGCTCAGTGGATGGAGCGTCGGCCTGCGGACCAAAAGGGCCCGGGTTCGATTACAGTCAAGGGCATGTACCTTGGTTGCGGGCATATCCCCAGTGGGGGGTGTGCGGGAGGCAGCTGATCGATGTTCCTCTCTCATCAATGTTTCTAACTCTCTATCCCTCTCCCTTCCTCACTGCAAAAAATCAATAAAATATATTTAAAAAATAAAGTCACACAATCTTTAAGGCACAAAATATGTTTGGAATTGAGGTATGTCTGACTTCATAATACCTCCCTCTATTCATTCATTCATCCAAAGAATATTAGTTCAATACCTACAATGTGGTAGGCCCTATCCTATGCACACTATATTATTTTTACTTCTAGACCAAGATCTTAGGCCAAACCTCTAGAATTGCCATCGGTTGATGGGAAGGTAGAGCCAAGGGCATGGTGTTTGACAACTTCCATTTTGAGTGCATGTGCCATTAACGGGAAATTCTGTCATACAGTGGAAATAAAGTTATTCTGAAACTGTACACATAGGTGCTGAGGGAGAATTTGTAATGCCCCTCAAAAAGGTTTGACCTAATTAATATTTTAGAATGGAATAATGATTCTCACTTTTAAAATATAATTATAATTCTGTTTTATGCCTTTATATTTATATCATTTTGGAGGCTACTGCTCCTGTATGCATAACATGAGAATTTTCCTATTGATTTCATGCTTGAAATAAATAACTTAGGAGGAGTAACCTCTGGAAAGTCTAAACATCTAAAAAGACTGTCTTTGATCTCCACATGCATGTGTAGTCTTACTAAGCATTTTTTGGGAAAATTCCAGCAATCACTGCATGGCTCTTCTCTGTTCCCATAGTCCCTTGTGCAATCAGGACTGTGCAATCAGAAGAATGCTGTTTTTGCTCATTTCAAAAGCACAAAGCAAGTTCTGTGTCTTCAAAAAGAACTCAGAATTTAAATGGCAATATTAAGACCTCTCTTTCTTCTTGCATGCATAGTTTCTAATTAACTTAGCCATTGTCATCCCTTCCTTTATTATTTTGCTTTTGTTATAATTGGAGAGGGAGAGTCGGTAAGGCATAATTTGGGTACATACCTGTGGAGAGCTATAAGGGAAAGGTGCACATTTGCTCAGTTTAGTGAAACTGAGCTTGTTGACACTTTGGCAACATTGGGCCCCTGTGGAGCATCAGTTTCTGGAAGGACTGTTAGAATGCTGACTGGGGTTGAAGGACAAAGTTTTTATAACCTCAGTGGCCACTCTTACCTTACATTTAACTAGTGAGCAGATTTGGTCAGAGACTAGGGATTTGGGGATTTGTCTGACTGGAAATCAAGCAAGATAATTGAATACACAAGCAAAACAAGTTATTATTTTCATATGTAGTTCATTTTGTTCCAGTCTATGATGTGTTTATTTGTGGAATTATCAAATATGCCCAAGAGAAGAACTTGGTGTGATGATGTGATCCTGAGTGTCCCCAATGATCCATGACCCCTGCTATTTATAACTGTATGTATATCATACCCTTGAGTATGGGCAAGACCTGTTACTTGCTTCTAAGCACCAGAAGATGGCAAGGTGAAGTGATTTTGAAGATATAATTAAGGTCCCTAATCAGTTGGTTGGTTTTGAGTTGATCAAAGCGGAGATTATCTTGGGTTAACCTGAATTAATTAGGCAAAAAACCCTTAAAAGAGGAAGAGGACTTTCTCTGAAGTCAGAGAAACTCTCTCTCCAGTGTTGTCCTTGTAGAAAAAAAAGCTGCCATGTTGTGAGAGGGGCCCATGTAGAAGGCCACGGGGCAAGAAACTACAGATGACCTTCAGGAGCTGCATATTCACCGTCCAACAGGCAGTCTTAATCCTCCAATAACAAGGAGCTGCCAATAACCTGAGGGTGGTTGGAGGGGCACCTTTACCTAGTTGAGCCTCTGATGAGACCACAGCTCTGGCTGCCACCTGGATTGCAGCCTAGTGAGATCTGAAGCAGAGGGCCCAGCTGGGCTGTGTCTTTAGGACTTCCAATCTATAGAAATTGTAAGCTAGTGAAAGTGTTTGTTTTAAACCACTAAGTTTTGGGTATTTGTTAGGCAGCAAGAGAAAATAAATACAATTGGCTTCAAGAGAGTTGATCCAAACATTTCCTGGATATTTCTTCTAGGAAGTGGTTTGTTACCATAGGAAGAAGAAAACCAGGGTTATGCATGAGAGTCCAGGATTTGATATTTACTGTATTGGAAATTAACTGAAAATAGAAGTCATCTGAATAATGTTTGATTCCTGGAGGACCACTTATTCTATCTCTCTATACAATGCCCAGTTTGAAACTGGTATTCAATTGGTATTAACTGAACTAGTTAACTGTTGAAACTAAACTTTTTTTCTATATTATCTCCAAAGCTAACTCAGATATCTCAGAACTACTAAATCATTTCTATATTTGAAAATATATTATTTCTAATTTGCTCTCTGCCCCAATTCTCACCAAGCTCATCCAGGCTCTCATGTATTTCCTAGGCTACTCTGACTTTCCCACATCGCTTCCTGTTCTTGGAGTTCTCTTTGCTCCTACATCCACATTGCAGCTTTGGCTGCAAGATGCTTCTTCAACCCCCTTTTCTTCAACAGCTTCCCCAGAGTCTTTAGCCACAATGAAGTGCTCATTCTTCCTTACACATGCTTTGCTTTCTCATCTTTCCAGGTACAGGTGGTTCTTTCTTCCCAAAATCCCACCACCCATCCATTTCCTTCACCTGGCAAATCTGTCTTAATTCTTCTGGACACAATTCAAACATTCTCTCAGGCTTTTTATCCTCTCCTTCTTCCTCCTTTCTACCTTTCTCTCAAAGCTCTACCCCCATAGACAGGGTTAGTTATTACCTCCTCACAGCTTCCATAGCAGTCAGCTTTCATTTCATTATAAACAGTTACTATGCTATTATTATAATTTTTCTATTTCTCTGTCAAAATCATCTGGCCTTCCATCAACTGTCAACCCAGCAAGGTGAAATATTGTTCCTCTCTGGATTCCACGTATGTTAGCATAATGATAAACACAAAAGCAGAATTCTCAATATGTCTGTATGGCTGACTGAAGGAAAGAATAATGTGTAGAGTGATTAGCTTCAAGGTGCAGGGGATTCGACTGAATCCTAATAGCTTTCACTATGGACTCTGCTCTTTGAAATTTGGCATAGTTTAGGAATCACTAGAAATAAGAATGATGAACTTTACCAGAAGCTTCCAGAAAGAATCATTGTGTTATACCCTGTCTTACACCTTTATTTTAGCAATAAAATATATGACATGAGAGAAATCATGGCCATGAGGAAGGGTCAGTGCTTTAGATCATGAAAGGTTGATGGCAGCTCTATCTTAAATCTCAAACTCATTCCAGATTCCTGAGACCTAAAATCCCCAGTTAACATGGATTTTTCTATTTATTTTATGGTTTCCCCTATGAGGTGCTGGCTAATTTTTATATACAGAAATAACCACAACAAATTCAGTTCTGCTACTGAGAAATTTAGTTATTTTCTTTATTATTGATGGTAAAATACCATCTGAAAATGTGAGACGCATAAGGGACCTTACAGTTTATTATATAGTATCAGTTACATGCCAATCACCATACTAGGCACTAAGGGTGCAGAAATAAATATGATATGGTCCATGGCTTTGAGGAATCTACAGGGTGAGGGGCAGGAAATGAAAAAAATAAATAAACATTGACAACATGAAGTGCAAAGTGCTGTGGTGGAGTGAAGCCTATGAGTCAGTCATAGCCCTTTACTCACACTGGGTCGGTGGTGGGAGGTCATGCTGTAAGGCAATTGAGGCCCAAAGAAGGAAAGTGATTTGTCAAAGGTCCCATGGTAATGATAGCACCAACTCTCTTAGTACCCATATTTGGGTACTTTTTGATATTCTGCATTATTGCAGGAAGCTGTATACAGTGATTTTGTAGCTCCTATGGGAAAGACTGGGGACTGGAACTAGGGAATTATATTCAAACTAGAGGCCTGATGCACAAAAATTCGTGCAAGAGTAGGCCTTCCTTCCCCTGCTTCCCCTGGCTGCTGGCAAAGCGTTCCCTCTGATACCCTTAAAAATGATCAAATGCTATTTTTTAAAAGTTTGAAAATAAGAAGGATAAAAAGGATACGTTTAAGAAAGCTAGAAAACTTGGGACCTGAGCTCTAATCCTGGCTCTTTTTTTAAAAAATATGTATTGTTGAGATTATTACAGATGTTCCTCTTTTTTCCCCCCATTGCCCCCTCCATCCATTCCCACCCCACCCCAGGCCTTCACCACCCTATTGTCTGTGTCCATAGGTAATGCATATGCATATAAGATCTTTGTTTAATCTCTCCCTGCTCCCCCTACCACCCTTCCCTCTGAAAACCATCAGTCTGTTCCATTTTCATGCCTCTGATTCTATTTCACTCACCAGTTTATTCTGTTCATTAGATTTCTTATTCGTTTATTTTGATTTTTAGATTCAATATTGATATGTATTTGTTGCCATTTTGTTGTTCATATTTCTGATCTTTTTCTTCTTCCTCTTCTTAAATAATTCCCTTCAACATCCTATATAATAAAAGCCTAATATGCAAATAGTTCGACCAGGAGTTCGACCGCTCGCTATGATGTGCACTGACCACCAGGGGGCAGCATGGAACATGGTGGGCGTGGTGACATGGCGCTGGCAGCAGGCAGCAGTGGAGGTGCTGCTGCACCCGATAGGCCCTGATGAGAGCAGGACTGTGGTGGGATGGTGGAGCAGATGAGCAGGTGGCACCAGGCCAAGGCAGGTGCGAATGGGGGTCTGATAGCCCCGCCGATTGCCCCGCAGACAGCGACCAGTGTCGGCAGTGGGGGTTGGGGCCACCTCCTGGGTCCCAGGTGCTGAGGGTGCCAGGTGGGGGGCTTGGCCCTGATTGATCGCTCTCAGGCAGGATGGTGGAGCAGGTGAGGAGGCAGTGCTAGGCCACAGTGGACTGCCAAGCTGGGCTGTGGGGCTGCGAGCCTGGGGGCACGAGCTGGGGCCTGATCCCTGCAGGCCACCCTACCCATGCACGAATTCATGCACCAGACCTCTAGTTTCATATAATACTGATTTGGTGGTGATGAACTCCTTTAGCTTTTTCTTGTCTGTGAAGCACTTTATTTGACCTTTAATTTTAAATGCTGCTTTGCTGGGTAGAGTAATCTTGGCTATAGGTCCTTGTTAGGTATCACTTTGAATATTTCTTGCCAATCCCTTCTGGCCTGCATAATTTCTGTTGAGAAATCCCTGACAGTTGTATGGGCATTCTCTGGTAGGTAACTAACTGCTTTTCTCTTGGTGCTTTTAAGATTTTCTCTTTGTCTTTAGCCCTTGGCATTTTAATTATGTGTCTTGGTGTGATCCTCTTTGGGTTCCTCTTGTTTGGGGTTCTCTGAACTTCCTGAACTTGTAAGTCTATTTCTTTCACCAGGTAGGGGAAGTTCTCTGTCATTATTTCTTCAAATAGGTTTTCAATATCTTGTGCTCTCTCTTCTCCTGGCACCCCCATAATTTGGATGTTGGTACGCTTGAAGTTGTCCCAGAGGCTCCTTATACTATCTTCATATTTTTGGATTCTTTATTCTTTTTGCTCTTCTGGTTCAGTGTTTTTTGCTTCCTCATATTTCAAATCATTGATCTGATTCTCAGAATCCTCTACTCTACTGTTGAATCCCTATATATTATTAATATTTATTTAAGTCAGTGTATGCTTAATTTCTGACTGGTCCTTTTCCATTTTTTGGAGGTTTCTAGAAGATTTTTGAATAACATTATAACCATGGTGTTGAACTCTATATCCAGTAGTTTTCTTTCTTCCATTTCTTTCATTTGTGACATGTTTCTTTGTCTCCACATTTTGACTGCTTCCCTGTGTATGTTTCTATATACGTATTGGATAGAGCTGCTATGTCACCTGAGCTGGGAGCTCTAAGTGCACCCCTTTGTGGGCTGTGAGCACAGTCTTGTTGTAGTTGAGACTTGATTGCTATTGGTGTCACTGGGAGGAATTGACCTCCAGGCCAATTGTCTGTGAGGACCACGGGTCACAGGGCTGACTGGCAGCCAATTCTGTTTGCTCCACCCTGGTAAGTCCGTAAGACCCTGTCTCATCCAATTTACAACCCCACCCAAGCTGTGTGCAGCAGCTTTTACTTGTGAATGATCTGTCCTTGTTCAGGCTAAAACCTGTCAAACAAGCTGCAGCTGGGTCAGGGAGCCTCTAAACCTTGGTTCTCAACCTTGGCTGCACATTAGAATCACCTGGGAATCTTTTTAAAATCCTGATTTCTGGGCCTCATCCTCTGGAAATTCTGTTTCTTTGTTACCAATTTTGTGGCCCCACCCCATAGCAAAGAAACAGAATTTCTGGAGGATGAGGCCCAGAAATCAGGATTTTAAAAAGATTCCCAGGTGATTCTAATGTGCAGCCAAGGTTGAGAACCAAGGTTTAGAGGCTCCCTGACCCAGCTGCAGCTTGTTTGACAGGTTTTAGCCTGAACAAGGACAGATCATTCACAAGTAAAAGCTGCTGCACACAGCTTGGGTGGGGTTGTAAATTGGATGAGACAGGGTCTTACGGACTTACCAGGGTGGAGCAAACAGAATTGGCTGCCAGTCAGCCCTGTGACCCGTGAGGTCCCAGCATAGGAACAATGATCCCTACAAGCACCTCCGTCTGGGAGAAAGCGTCCCTGAGTTCCTGCCCTCATGCCAGACCATCCACTTCCTCCTCCTATGTGCCTGTGTCTCTCAAAGCCTCACCCTGGAACTGGAGCTCAGAAGAAGCAGGACCTTGTAAGTTCAGTTCATGATGCTGGCCTTTAAGAGAAACAGCTGGGTCTCCAGCAGCCTCTGTGTCACAATCCACACTAGTTTTTACAGCCCGTAGTTCTTACTGCCCGTAGGGACTTCTTTTCCCACCTCTGGGAGCCTGGGCTGGGGGTCTGGTGTGGGACCCCTTGCTCCTCTGGGAGGCCTCAGCCAAGATGATCTCCTGATTAAAAAAGCAGCACAGGTGAGTGTCGGGCCAGCCCATTCTGTGCCTCCGCACCTCCTACCAGTCTCAGTGTGCTTTCTTCTTTACTTCTCTAGTTTTAGGGCTTCCATTCAGCCAGCTTTCCAGCAATTCTGGATGATGGTTTTTCTGTATTTTAGTTGTAATTTTGATGTGGTTATGGGAGTCAGCGAGTACAGGCATCTTCGTGTGTGTGTGTGTGTGTGTGTGTGTGGTGTTGTTGTTGGTGGTAGTGGTGCTTTTTTGTTTGCTTGTTTGTTTGTTTATAACTGTCCTAGCAGCCTTGAGCAGAGCCTTTTCCATATCTGGGCCTCAGTTTTTCTACCTCCATCAGGAGATGAATAAATTGCTCAGTTCTTCTCTTGTTTTAATGTGCATGTGATTCACCTGAGTATCTTGTTAAAATGCAGATTCTGATTCAGCAGGTCTGGGGTAGGGTCTGAGATTTAGCATTTCTGTCATCTTCTCAGGTGATGACAGCACTGCTGGTCTAGGGACTAGGCTTTGAGTAGTGAGAGGCTACTAGATCATCTCAGATTTAAGTTTAAATCCAAAGTATTATAGTAAGTTCCCAATTGCTAGGCAAACAAGGATTGTTAATTTCCTTTCTATGGGACAGTGAAATTTCTCCAGTTGTAGCTTGTATTGCTGCTTCTCATGCTTAACTTTTTCTGTCTCAAACACATTTGAAGTCCCCTGAGTGTGGAGCTTACAGGTTTTGGCTTTGCCTACGTGAGGCTGTCCTAGGAGATGGAAAGTGGCTAGCCAACCTTGAAGGCCAACATGGTGAGTCTTCTGGAATCCCTGGTATAGACTGTGTTCTCTCCTCTTCCTTCCAGCTTAAAATACATCTTTTGCCATGGCCCCATAAAGCACTTTCAGATATGCTATGGGCTGTGGCTCACCTACTGCTGATAGGAGGGGCTTTTAGAAGGAGAAGTCAGTTCCTGCTTTCTCTGTGGAAATCAAGCATGTCATTTCTGCCACTTGTTTAGTTGGCAGAGTCAGAGGGCACTGTTCAGGCCCCATTTCCCCAGCACACTTGCAGTGGGCCAGGCAGCCCATTCTCATCCTCCTCAAAGTGAGGTTTTTCTCTCCCTTTTAAAGAACTCTTTGGTAGGTAAAATATCTGCTAGACAAATAGGACTCATGTCTACATAAACCTAAATTATTTTGGAAAATTGACACCATTCAAAGCTTAAGGGTATTTTGATGCAATCAACTTCAAATCCTGTAATGCTATGAGTAAATATTTAATGGATCTTAAATTATCTTGTTCTTATTGGTTTTGATTCATTTTCTATATCAGTGATGGCGAACCTATGACACACGTGTCCGAGGTGACACGTGAACTCATTTTTTTGGTTGATTTTTCTTTGTTAAATGGCATTTAAATATATAAAATAAATATCAAAAACATAA
>NW_005363283.1:625547-627274 GCF_000412655.1 Myotis brandtii
TTATCAAAATCTGACACGCCGAGCTCAAAAGGTTCGCCATCACTGTTCTATATTTTACTTTTGGCACATTTTCTATTTTGATTTTCTCCTCTTTAACTTATTTTTCTAAATGAGTTCTTTGCTCAGCTTACATAATTTCTTGTGTCTATTTCCTATGATGGAAATGTTCAGTGTTTAGCAGAATCCTCCTCATGAGTGATGCTAATGTGCAGAACTTTCTGGTCTTTGAGCTTGTCTCATTAAAGTGCCCATGTGGGGCATAGAAAACTGCCCTCTTGATTCACTATTGGTCAACTGGGAGCTCCTACCACCAAAGTAAGGCTTGAATTAGAGACCCTACAAAACATCCTGTTGGCTGGAGTAGAGCAGATATGTTGGAACCTATGAGAAAGTTTAAAGCAACTAAAGAACCAAATTGTCTTTATGGGGTCTAGATGGGCTGTCGGTTTTGTGCCTTTACCCTATTCAACTCTGAACTCAAAGGGCTGGGACTAGCTCTCCTCCATGGTGGTCTCACACTGACAATGTGCACCTAAACTTTAAGCTGCACTGGCTTCATAGGTAGCTAATACTTTTTTCACTATAGTATTAATAAGTAGTAGGAGAGTGTGTTGGTTTCCTATTGCTGCTGTAACACGTCACCACAAACATAGTGGCTTAAACAAAACAAAGTATTCTTATTGTTCTGGTGATCAGTAGTCTTATTGCACTAAGGTCAAAATGTCCACAGAATGATGGTCCTACCTGAGGCTCTAGGGGAGAATCCATTTCCTTAACTTTTCAAGCTTGGCTCATGGCTCCTTTCCCCCATATTCAAAGCTAGCAAAGGAGAGTTGCATCCTCCTATTACATCACTCTGACTTCTTTTTCCTCTCTCTTCCACTTTTAAGAACATTTGTGATTAAATTAGGCCAAACTGGATAGTCCAGAAAACTCTATCTTATTATTCTTAATTGAGTCATACCTGCAAAATCCCCTTTGCCATGTAAGGTACCATATTAACAATTTCCAGGGATTAGGACATGAACATCTTAGAGAGGAAGGCATTGCTCACTCACATCTATACCTTCTCAAGGTGGGGTACTTTAGTTTAATTGTAGTGTTTGCCTCCCCATGATCCATTCTTTCTTCTATCAGAAAAAGCTCTGAGTTTTGATTGTTGATTCACTCTTTTTTGTTGTTGTTGTTAACCATCACCCAAGGATATTTTTTCCATTGATTTTTAGAGAGAGTGAACAGGGGGAGGGAGAGACAGAGAGAAACACTGATGTGAGAGAGACATATCTACTGGTTGCCTCCTGCATATGTCCTGACTGGGACAGGGATCAAGCCTGCAACTAAGGTACATGGCTTTGACTGAAATCAACCCTTTCAGTCCAAGTCTGCAGGCCAATGCTCTAACCCTGTCGTCGGCAAACTGCGGCTCACGAGCCACATGCGGCTCTTTGGCCCCTTGAGTGTGGCTCTTCCTAAGCCTTAGGAGTACCCTAATTAAGTTAATAACAATGTACCTACCTATATACAGTGGGGCCTTGACTTACGAGTGTCCCGACTAATGAGTTTTTCAAGATACGAGCCGTCTCTCAGCCGATTTTTTGCTTTGAGTTGCGAGCTAAAATTCGGGTTATGAGCCAGCTTCAGATACCCCACCGCTAGTTGGCGCAGCGAACGTCACAGTGAACGCCACAACATCAGCCCAGCATCACGTGTCTCACTCGTTCACTTTA
>NW_005363283.1:627345-639541 GCF_000412655.1 Myotis brandtii
ATATAGTTTAAGTTTAAAAAATTTGGCTCTCAAAAGAAATTTCAATCGTTGTACTGTTGATATTTGGCTCTATTGACTAATGAGTTTGCCAACCACTGCTCTAACCACTTAGCAACACCAGCTAGGACTGTAGATCCACTCTTAATCCAGGTAGTCTGCATGGAGTCTGAGAGGAATTGTTCATGTGACCCAGGCCTAGCCTAATCAGCTCCCCATCATACCATGACCATCTTTAAATTGGCTTTGCACAGTGAATTCTTGAATTTTATTGATTTTGGTTTCAAAAATATAAGAAGTGAACTTTCTTGTTAAGGGACCATAAATCATAATGTTTAAGAGGCTCTGGAATTGGACAGATCTAAAAGGAAAGTGTACTTCTGCTGCTTAGCTGCTAAGTAACTTTGGACAAGTCACCTCAACTCAATGGGTCTCTGGTTCTTCATGCATAAAATGGAGATAATAATACCAGTATCTTGAGGTTGTTGTAAGGATTAATTAAGAATATGTGCCTGGCACTTGGGCCACACTAGGTAAATGATAGCTGATGTTATTATTGGTTTGTTTAGGCTGTCTCCCACCCTAGCATATCATCCTTGTAAAAGCTTTCAAAATCAATTCAGTGTGTGTACTGTCTTTTCATTGATGCTATATGAGTGAAACAAGAATTTACTTTATTAGAAGACTAGAGGCCCAGTGCACGAATTCATGCACCAGTGGGTCCCTTGGCCTGCCTGTGGGATTGGGACAAAACCGGCTCTCCGACATCCCCCAAGTGGTCCTGGATTTCGAGAGGGCGCAGGCCAGGCCGAGGGACCCCACTGATGCACGATAGGGGCAGGGAAAGAACATGGGAGGTTGGCCAGCCGGGGAGGGACCGCGGGAGGGCTCCAGGGCATGTCCAGCACATCTTGCTCAATCCCGATCGGCCAGACCCCAGCAGCAAGCTAACCTACAAGTCAGAGTGTCTGCCCCTTGGTGGTTAGTGCACGTCATAGTGACTAGTCAACCAGTCGGCTGTCTGCCCCCTGGTGGTCAGTGCATGTCATAGCGAGCAGTTGAACAGCCTTAGCATATCATTAGCATATTACGCTTTGATTGGTTGAATGGCCAACCAGACAACCGGACATTTAGCATATTAGGCTTTTATTATATAGGATTATATTCTTCATGTGCATTTTTTAGATCATATTGTAGGCTAAGAGTCAATCCTTAGTTAACAATGCTTAGAAAGCCCCCCAAAATATACTAGAACTGAGAGAATATAGTTGTATAGGAAGGTGCCTCATGTCTGTTCACATATCTTGGTATTTCTCTAGTGCTTCTTAATCCTCCACTGAGACTTCTAAGTCAGGTTTAATTTTTAAGATAAAATTAGAAATAAATTCCTAGCATTGAGTGTAGATAACCAGGAAAATGCCTTGTATCCTAATAATTTAGTGCAATGAACAAAATTGATGAACCTGTCAGGAACCATACTCTGGATTCTACAAATCTGTATCAGTCAACACTGTCCAAAGGTCCTAAAGTTCAATATGGTTTTGGAGAGTCTCAACATTTGGAAATGCAGCAAAACCTAGTCCAAATGTAGATCAGAGACCTTAGAGTACATGTGAGGAAAGCAGTATCTCTTGGCCACTGGAAAGGCACACAAATTCTCAGGTGCTTCTGTAGAAGAAAACTCTGGGGAAGAAAAGCTACCCTAGAAACTCAGCTCTTCTAGTTGGAATAAGAATCCCAGAGCACGTTTATACCTAATGAATATTTTATGACACTATTTCTGTGAACTAGCTGTGGTGTCGTTTCCCTTAAATTTTCTGTAGTGTCTCATCTTATATTAACCTGAGTTGTGATGTCAGACATAGAGGATCTTAGATGTATAATATGTGTCTTAGAAAGGCTTGGTCATAAAACTTGTTGAGAACTTAACAGTTACATGGGAAATGGACGAAGTCAGGAATTGGGTAAGTGGTACCAGGAGATCAAGAACCTCTCAACATAGGGCCTGAGCTGTAATATTCTTTTAATTTCAAACTCCAGCACACAATTAACAGATTGACACTGAAAATATATTTGTTGAATAGATGGATGAGCAGACAAATGGATTGAGAGATGTAAAAGAATTATCTTCACTTTTACAATACCTTGGCAGTTTATATATACACTCTACCCCCAATATCCTGGAAACTTCTTGAGAACATCTTTGTATATCTAGCATGGAACACAGGAAGACTAGATACAAATTGACACTACTGGGAGTCTGTCATGTACTCTTATTTGGGAAATGTGAAGGTTAGGATCTGACATTCTGGGCATGGGGGTCAGGGTCAGAAAAGGGCTCTGCCCCCGAGCAGATGGGGTAAAAACTAAACAGTGAACCAGTAACAAAGACAAGTGCAAGATATCTGGTTTATCATTTAAATATTTTTATTTAAGAAATACTTGGCCTATGTGTATATATACTGTAAGGAGTTGCCAGTCAAATGAAAAGGTTAGTGTCCATCCATGTTGTTCAAGCCAGTGGTGCTACCTCCTAAATATCACTGGAATCCAGCTCCCTGTTCCTCACCACTACTCCCTGCACTCTAATTAAGACCATGCGTCTTTGCTGAAAGTATTTTTACTGCATTTGGGTTGTAAGGCAACTTTTTTTCCATAAAAAAGATAAAATCATGGAAAATAAAAGGACATAACAGAAATTAAAAATACTTTATTACATTTAAAATGTGTGTAGATTCATGAAAATACTGTGCAAATAACTGATTTTATTTTGTGGATTTTACCTATGCACTTGCTTTGTCCTTCAGATAATATGGGTTTAACTCTGTGTCCTAAAAGAGGGCCCTCTGTTTCTCTTTCTCCTCCCAACATAGTGTGTTTCAAAATAAGAAACCAACTCTTGGGGCAAATCATCATCATCGGAAAGAAATGCTATTTTAAGACTACCACCAGTAAGTCTTCTCCTCATTGCATAGACTATTATGAGGGCTAGCTAACATTTATATGGAATATAAAAATGGGAATAATTGCATGAGTTTTGTCATTGGAGGAATGGAACCAACAAAACTAACAAAACCAAATTGTCAACCAGCTATTTTATCTGTTTTTTTTTACAACAAAATTACTTTTTGACAAATTAGTCATATGGCAAATAGTTTATGAAAAAAAAATGCTTGCAACAAAGATGTCTATGACAAAGATGCTACAGGGAAAAAGACCTAAAACCAATTAAGACCCTCTACACCCCTCTATCTGTGTCCATATTGCTCCTCTTCAATTCACAATCAGCAAGCAGTAAGCTTTTTTAAAAAATATTTTTTATTAATTTTAGAGAGGAAGGTAGAGGGACAGAGCGATAGAAACATAAATGATGAGAAAGAATCAATGATTGGCTGCCTCCTGCAGGCCCCACACTAGGGATCAAGCCCACAACCTGTGCATGTGCCCTGACTGGGAATCGAACCAAGACTTCCTGGTTCATAGGTTGATGCACAACCACTGAGCCATGCTAGCAGGGCAAGCAGTAAGCTTTTAAAAAGAAATCAGGTTATTTCACTTACCTGTTTTAAAAGCCTTCAGTGATCCCCATTTGCTACTTGATAAAGCCCTAACGTGACTTACAATTTTCTTTCTGTTCTGGTCCTTGACTACCTTGATGCTGTCCACATCATCCCTCTTCTCCACCTCTATCTTTATCCTATATTCTAGTCGCAAAGAACTATCTGCTATTCTGACACTTTGCTGTGCCACATTGCTTTAGAAAATGCTGGGAGTTTAGACATGGATATAGAGTGGAGCTTCAGCTCTCATCCTGAACTTGCATATAGATACCCTGACCCCCAGATATGCCCTTTGCTCTAGTCACACCTGACTACTCATTGTTCACTGACCACACCAAAGGTTTCCAAAGCTCACAACCTAGCAGAGGAGGTCAAGACTTAAACAAATAATTAGGCAATAATGAGGAAAACGTTTCAGTGGAGGTTGTATCCAATTACTAAAGAATACAGGCAGAGTAGCTGTCAGTTATGTCAGGGAAAGCCACAGGAAATAGACAGCATTTGAATTCAGCCTTGAAGGATAACAAGGAAAAAGTTTGTTAAGCATTTCTGTGTTTAGTGTTACTTCAAACCTGCTTTCAAAAAAAGTATTACAAACATACTGCCTCTAATTGTGTTCCTACTGCTAATGTGCCCAATCTTTGAAGAAAGAGTTTGCTGAATAATAGATAATTTCAATTGAGCAGCTATCTATATTATTATCAGTTCCCAATTAGTGGAAGTTGAGTGAATAAGGCATTATTAGTGCAAATGGGAGGAGGACATAGGTGACCCAGGGAATGAATCAATGCTAAGAAGGAAATGTTCTGACCTGGCTTCCTATGCTTCTATCTTGTCTTGTATTTTAGGTCACAGAAACAATAACTGCTTTTTTAAAGAATTTTATGTCTAATAGGTTTTAATGTAGTTATTTCTGGTGGATTCATTTTCACTCCTGGTCATGTCATCCCCTTACTCTGAGGTACACTCTCTCCCTGGAAGTTAATTCCTTCATCTGAATAGTGAAAAGGACTAACTAAATCTGTTGTGTTTACTCAGTGTTTCATGGACACAGTAGAGCCACTCAAGGCCACCACGTACCTTCATTTCAGTCAGAACACATCGTTTTTTTTTCCTGTGGTAACTCATGTTTCCTTGGAAGGTGACTATGATTTGTTGGCTTTTAAACTTCTATTGTGGTATAAGCTGTAGACAGTAAACTTCACCAATCTCGTGTATAGCTTAGTGAATTTTTACAAAATGTACACACCCCTGTAGCTACTTCCCAGATCAAGATATACTAGTAGAACATTTCCATCTCCTCAGAGATTCCTTTGTGCTTCTTCCTGGTCAAACTCTAAAACTACCCTTCCACCTCCTGTCTGCCACCCCCAAGGTAGTCACTATTCCAACTGGAATTACCAAAGCTTTGTTTGGCTTGTTCTTGAATTTAATATCAGTGGAATCAATTGACATGTATTTATTTGTTTCTCATTTCTTTTGCTCAACACAGCATCTGTGAGATTCATCTAAGTTATTTCCTGTAGAAGTAGTCCATTCTTTGTCATTGTTGAGTACTATTTCAGTATTTTGTTGTATGGATACATCATAGTTTATTTAGTCATTTTGTTGTTGATGGACAGTTGGGTTGTTTAGAATGTGTGACTATGAAGCATAAAGCTGCTATGAACATTCATGTACATGTCTTTTGGTGCACATACTCCCTGGAGAGTAATGTAGATGATAATAAACCTTTTCATATCCTCTTGGTGTGTAGGTGATTTCATCCATCTCAAATTCAATCCAAATTTGGGAGTGGGGTCCATTCTACTGAGCTGGCCACAGCATCTGTACTTTCTATAGTATGATCATGTGGGTGCATTAGGGAACCTTTATAAGAGGGTTTGAGAAGCTCCCTGGAAAAGAACGCCTGTTCAGAAAAGTAAGATTTTAAGGGAGATAGTTGAATCAAAGACAATAGGTTGCTGACTCCAGAGGACAGTGATTTCAACAACAGTGTAGTATCTGCCACTCCAATTGTCTTCTGGCCCAGCTCCTATGAATTCTACCTAATTCTTCTGGGAGGATAGGGAAGCCAAGAATCTAATGAGTTAAAAAGAGCTCTTTTTAAAAAAGAGCTTTTTTACTTTAATGAGGGATATTGGAAGGTCTTCATCCAGCATGGTGACAGTGATGACAGCAGTAGTGTTTCATTACAGATGTTAAATGACCCAGACAGTGACATCAACAGTGGTAGTCGTGGCCTTTAACCCATAACATTGGCATCAGTGACCTTTAGCATAATCAGACTCTGTACAGTTGCAGAAGTACCTATAGACAGCAGAATGTTTGCTCTGGATTTAGCTTTGCTGAGTTAGAATCTTGGCTCAACTACTTCCTATTAGGGACAAGATTATTTATCAGAGCCTCAGTTTCTTTATATGAAAGAAGGAGAAAATAATAGTATCAATTTTATAGTATTTTTAAGGATTAAATAAGCTTTAAAGTTATAACACATGTGAATCACTTAGTACAGTGACTGGCACATGGTATACCCTTATTAAATGTTGGGTCTTATTATTAATTTCAATTTTATATCAATGTCACCACCACCTTTGGTCCTATCAGAAACCAGAAGCATAGCTATTATAAGCCAAAGAACTGAAAAGAAAAAAAAAGTGGCATTTTGTTCATTCATCAGAGTATCTGTAAGAGAATGAGACCTTCCTGGGGATTCCTGTAATTATTTGGAAGGAATGAGAAGTTGTCTGGAACTATTTTGAGGCTATCGTTTTTCCCGTAGACAAAGGAGGCCTAAGAAACACTGGTTACAGTAAATGGGCTGGTGAGGTCAAGGGCTTTGGGACACTTTCATTTGGAGGCTTGAAAGGTAGAATATTACCCTTTTTCTGTTTATTTAAAGTTTGTTTTATTTAGCTGATCTCAAATGGAATCTACCAGGCCTAATGGTTTCAAGCTGCATTAATTTGTTTCTTTATTAAAATGAAGTGCTAATTTTCAGAGTTTTGACATTTGGTGAGTGCCTCCCCATTTTTTTCGCTTTTCCTGACACTATCTATGGCCCTGCATTCCACCCTTGTTAGGCAGCCTGCTCTTTGAGTGGAGGGACCCTGCTTCATAACTCTTTGTACCTTCAGAAACTAACTCAGTGCTAGATACTTGTTTGGTACTTAAATATTTGTTAGATGAATGAATGCATTACATGGAGTACCAGGTTCATATCCATGAACAATGCCATGGAAAATAATAAAAAAATAAAAGGAGTTATTAATAGGTGGTTGCTCACTGACACTCCCAGTATTCAGTGGCAGGTGCATACAGAGCCACCCATATATTGATTGCTGTTATTTCTATCAGATTAATCATTTCAGGTGACAACATTAACTTGCTGGAGTGTCTCTTTTTCAATATAATTCTAAAGAAACACAAGGAGGACATCAGAATACTTTCTGGATATGTAGCACCAAAGGCCCGCCCTCATTTGTAGGATATTTACCAGATCTGTGAATGTGGGCAGGGCCCACATGGCCATTCACTGGCTACAAATGGTGTATTTCTCCAACATAATACAGAACATGTATTTTGAGAAGGAATCAAAAACATTTCCTTACCAGCATGGATTTCCCATTTCAACCTCTGATAAGGGTTGAATTGCCAATTTGGATAAGGGTGTGTACCTTCATGGTCAGGGAAATGCCAGGCCTCTTTTACTTCCTTTCCCATTCTGTGTGTGTAACTGCAATTGAAGGAGATTGTTTTGCCTTAGATTATTCTTGCCCTCAAGTTCAGAGGAAATCCCTTGTGGGCTAGCTCCACTGATGTGTCAGAAAATGCCAGCAGGGCATCTAGAATAGTTCTCTCTGGCCTCTTTCTCTCTGGGGACTGGTGAGTTATGTGAATTTCCTACTAAGGCTCAAACAGGAGTGAGAGAGAGAAGACCCAAACAGTTCCATCTTAGGGGATGGACCAGAAACAGAGAAAGGAAATATGCCTGAGTCTGCACTTGAGCAACATTGATCTAGAGCAGCGGTTCTCAACCTGTGGGTCGCGACCCCTTTGGCGGTCGAACGACTGTTTCACAGGGGTCGCCTAAGACCATCCTGCATATCAGATATTTACATTACGATTCATAACAGTAGCAACATTACAGTTATGAAGTAGCAACGAAAATAATTTTATGGTTGGGTCACAACATGAGGAACTGTATTTAAAGGGCCAGAAGGTTGAGAACCACTGATCCAGAGACTCTCTATCTCTGAGGTCCAAGTTAATTGTGCATTAACAATGGCTTAAAGGCTTCCTGCTTCTGTTTAAGTGAACATTGTAAGTTATCTGCTTTTCAAACTACTTTGGAAACAAACTCAAGTAGAAAGCATCATCATAGCTTGGGTCTGGTCTAGAGTGCATTAGCTTTGCCATTGCCCTGCTGATTTAATTGGCCCAGTAAGCATGCTTGAGGTGGTTGGGATGGTAATTAAAGTTGTGGCGCCTGGAAAATCCTCCGTCTGTTATTATAATTTTTCTAAAATAAACTGTCCTAGCTCTCTAAATTTGTGGGGCTAATTAGAGCCTAATTAAAGTTACTTGTTTCTATTTTAAAATCTGCCCACTGAGTGAGCCGAAAGGCAGGAGGGAACATATTTTTAAAGTGACAGTTCTAAAAATGCTTCCCACCCTGGTCCCTAAGCTGCATTGCTCTGATTCATGCACTGATTTATTACCAATGAAAATGATGGCCTGTCTCCTTCTTCACTGCAGCTCTGCTCCCAGGGTCCCCTCCCATTTAGCTGTGTGAAAGGATTTATTTAATGAACAAAGGACCCTTCTTTGTTATTCATCTTCCAGCTGGAGAAGCTGACCAAAGCATTCAGAAGGGAAGTCATCTAGAAAAAGGCATGTGACAAAATCTGGAGCAGAGAGACCAGGAATCAGTACAGTTGTGTGGTTTTTTTTTTTTCCTATAGAGGTATAATTTTTCTATTTGGGCAAGAAGATTAAAGATACTATCAGAAAATAATTGTTACTTCACAATTCTTGATATTTAGATAGGAGAGTGAACATTTTCCAAAAAAAATGATGAGTTTTTCCCAAGAACAAAACATCCAACTGTTTTATATATTGATACAAATATATACATTTCTGAGTAATTAGGCATTTTTTAAGAGTTAAAACTTTTTTTTTTAATTCTCAGTTACTGTAAAAAATCCTCCAGTATATCACTACAGTTTTGAATCAAAAGAATTAAGAAGAACATTTGTTGAGGACTTACTATGTACTAGATGTGGTTCTGAATAGTTTGTACTCACTTTCAAATTTGAGGCTCACTGCAACCCAATAAGCTAAGTATTTTGTATCATATATTTCACTGGTAAGGAAACAGAAAGCAAAGAAGGGTGAAATCAGTTGCCTGCTTTTTTCACATCTGTAAACAAAAGAGGGGGGGTATCTTTCAACGACAAAGGTAAGGACAAACTCTTGACACTCTGATGTATGATGTAATCTCTCTTTAAAAGTTGTGACTAAGGCAATAATACTGCTCCCTGCCCCCTCCCCTTCAAGCCTCTGTAAAATCGAAATAACAGTACTAGGTTGCCACTAGTCTGAGTTTGTAATGGACAGAGAAGATGAGTTTGAAAGCTCTTTATAAAATGTAAAGCAATACTCATTAGATTAGTTTTAGGAGAACTGTGAACTATATACATTTATATTATTAATCTCTTCAGGATTATTTCTTTTACACTCTTTATGCCAGAGCCGACTAATAAAATACAGGTCTTAGACCAGTGATGACGAACCTATGACACGCATGTCAGAGGTGACACGCGAACTCATTTTTTTGGTTGATTTTTCTTTGTTAAATGGCATTTAAATATATAAAACAAATATCAAAAATATAAATCTTTGTTTTACTATGGTTGCAAATATCAAAAAATTTCTATGTGTGACACGGCACCAGAGTTAAGTTAGGGTTTATCAAAATGCTGACACGCTGAGCTCAAAAGGCTCGCCATCACTGTCTTAGACCATTTCCCTTGGCTCAGGCGCCTCTGCCAAAAGGCACAAAAGCTTTCTTTTAAGTAGCTGACCTTTTTTACCTATGAACATGCTACTATGCATTAGTAAAAGCTGTTTAAAACAGCAGTGGCCCCATTCAATTTGTAGTCTTTCTCTTCCATAATTGTTTTTCAGTTCCTCTTTTCCCTGACCCCAGAGTACTAACAAGCTAGGTTGTTCTCTTGGTGGCTGGTCTGGCTCCCCTCATGCCACTCCACGTCATATGATAAACCTTACTCTCTCCTATCCCCTCCTAAGTGGAAGTCAAACAGGGCCTGAATGAGACTGAGGCAAGTCAAATGTCCAGGGCATAACATTGTTTTATTGATTGATTGATTGATTTTTAATTAATTACATTCTTTATTTTGTAATTTTAAAATTTATTTATTAAACTTACTGGGGTGACACTGGTAAATAGGCTCAATAGGTTTCAAGTGTATATTTCTATGATACATGATCTGCATATTGCATTGTGTGCCTTCCACCCAAAGTCAAACCATCTTCCACCACCATATATTAAAGATCCCTTTACCCTCCCTCCACCACCCTCTGACCCCCTTCCCTCTGGTAACCACCATAGTGTTATCTGTATCTGAGCTTCAGTTTTATATCCCACATATGAGTGAAATTACATGGTTCTTAGCTTTCTCTGACTGACTAATTTTGCTTAGCATAATATTCTCAAGGTCCATCCATGTGGTCTCAAATGGCACTATTTCCTCTTTTCTTATGGCTGAGTAGTATCATGTCTTCTTTATCCAATCATCTATTGAAGGACACTTCAGTTGTTTCCATGTCTTTGGCTACCGTGGATAATGCTGCAATGAACATAGGGGTGCATATTTCTTTGCAAATAAATGTTTTACAGTTTTCAGCTAGATACCCAAGAGAGGGATTGCTGGGTCATGTGGTAACTATTGTTAACTTTTTGAGGAACTTCCAGATTGTTTTCCATAGTGGCTGTACCAGTCTATATTCTCACCAGCAGTGAATGAGGGTTCCGTTATCTCCACAACCTCTCCAACACTTGTTATTACTTGACTCATTGATAACAGCAATTCTAACAAATGTGAGGTAGTATCTCATAGATTTGATTTGCATTTCCCTAATAGCTTGTGAAATTGAGCAGTTTTTCATATATATGTTGGCTGTTTGTATGTCTTCTTGGGAGAGGTGACTTTTCAGGTCCTCTGCCAATTTTTTTTTTTAATTGGATTGTTTGTTTGGGGTTGAGTTGTATGAGATCTTTAGATATTTTGAATATTTTCCCCTTGTCAGAGCTGTTGTTTGCAAATATCATCTCCCATTTGGTTGGTTGCCTTTTAGTTTTGTTGTCAGTTTCTTTTACTGTGCAGAAGCTTTTTAGTTTGATATAGTCCCATTCATGTATTTTTCCCTTTATTCCCTTGCCTTTGGGGTCAAATTCATAAAACATTCTCTATGACCAAGTTCATAAATTTAGTACTTATTTTTTATGTAATTCATTATTTCAGATATTATATTTAGGTGTTTGATCCATTTTGAATTAATTTTTGTATGGGGACAAACTATAATCTAGTTTCATTCTTGTGTATGTGGCTTTCCAATATTTCCAGCACCATTTATTTAAAAAGTTTTCTTTTCTCCATTGTGGGTTTTTGGCTCCTTTATAAAATATCATTTGCCTATGTATACATATGGTTTTATTTCTGGGCTCTCAATTCTGTTCCATTGGTCTGTGTATCTGTTTTTTGCCAGTGCCATGCTGTCTTGATTATCATAGCTCTGTAGTATAATTTAAAGTCAGGCAGTGTGATAACTCCAGCTTTATTCTTTTCCCTCAGGATTGCTTTGACTATTCAGGGCCTTTCATAGTTCCATACAAATTTGATAATTTTTTGTTCTATATCTTTTAAAAATGACATTGAGCTCTAGTGGGTTTGGCTCAGTGGACAGAGTGTTGGCCAGCTGACTAAAGGGTCCCGGGTTCAATTCTGAGAGGGCACGTACCTCAGTTGCAGACTTGATCCCCAGCCCTGGTCGGGGTGCGTACTGGAGGCAATCAATCAATGTGTCTCTCTCACATCGATGTTTCTCTCTGTGTGTCTCTCCTCCTCCCTTCTACGCTCTCTAAAAATCAATGGAAAAATATCATCAGGTGAGGATTAACAACAACAAAAATAATAATAAAAATGACATTGGGATTTTTATGGGGATTGCCTTAAATCTGTATATTGATTTGGGTAATATGGCCATTTTAACATGTTGATTCTTCCAACCCATGAACACAGAATATCTTTCCATTTTGTTGTGTCTTTTTCAATCTCTTTTAGTAATGCTTTGTAGTTTTCAGTATATAGGACCTAGGCATCCTTTATTAAGTTTATTCCTAGGTATTTTATTCTTTCAGTTGCAACTACAAAAATATTTTTTCCATTTCTTTTTTTAACTTCATTTTTCTTTATTGATTAAGGTATTGCATATGTGTCCTTATCCCCCCATTGCTCCTCCACCCGCCACTCATGCCCTCACCCCTCTGGTGTCTGTATCCATTGGTTAGGCTTACATGCATGCATACAAGTTCTTTGGTTGATCTCTCCCCCTTA
>NW_005363283.1:639576-666005 GCF_000412655.1 Myotis brandtii
CCACTTCTAGGAATATATCCCAAGAAGCCAGAAACACCAATCAGAAAGGATATATGCACCCCTATGTTCATAGCAGCACAATTCACCATAGCTAAGATTTGGAAACAGCCTAAGTGCCCATCAGCAGATGAATGGATTAAAAATTGTGGTACATCTATACGATGGGATACTACTCTGCGGAAAAAAAAATGAATTCTTACCATTTGCAACAGCATGGATGTAACTGGAGAGCATTATGCTAAGTGAAATAAGCCAGTCAGAGAAAGATAAATATCACATGATTGCACTCATTTGTGGAATATAATGAACAACATAAATTGATGAACAAAACCAGATCCAGAGACAGAGAAACATTGATCAGACTGTCCATTTCTTTTTCTGACGTTTCATTGTTAGTATATAAGAAAGCAGTGGAGTTTTGCACATTGATTTTGTATCCTGCAACTTTCCTGTATTTGTTTATTGTTTCTAAAAGTTTTTTGTTGGATTCTTTAGGGGTTTTTATATACAGCATCATGTCATCTGCAGAAAGTAACACTTTTACTTTTCTCTTCCCAGATTAGGGCATCAATCTCAAGGCCATGTGAGTACAGGGTTGTCACCTGAAAGTGAGTGCCTCTTTAAATTGCACCCTTGGTGCCTCATTTTCCTTACTCTAGTTAGGAAAGAAGTCATATATGCTCCAGTCACTAGTGCTACTTACACCATAGAACATGTTTGTGAACATTTTCTGAAGGTCTATTCCTCATCACAGATTCTGGTTGTAGCTTTATTTAAATTTTGATATTTTTTCCTTGTCTAGACTGCTAGATTCCCATAATGTTTACCACCCCAGTAGAAATCTCAGCTTATAAGCAAAATAAAAATAGTTGCAATTTATTGATTGCCTACTGAAAGCCAGATCTATAATTAACTACTTTGCATACATTATTTATAATCATCGCAACATCTCCTTCCTACTTAGGGGAACTGGTACTCAGAGAAGTACTAGTCAGTTAAACAAACTTCATATTAATTGCAGAACTAGAAAAGATTGTTTGTAGTAGGAAGGAGTTTGGCTAAAATTCCAACTCCTCTCTGGCCTATTGCCTTTGGCTGTTTGATACATTTAGAGATATTTTAAGTGAAGAGGGGGATGAAGGACAGGAAATTTTCCCTGATCACTTGGTAAGAAATTATATTGAAGTTCTTGGGTAAGTTTACACTTCAGAGAATGTATGTTAAGTAGCTATATTATGAGCATGCTATGAAATATATTAGTAGAACTGACCCACCCATCCATCTCTTCTAATGAGACTAAATAGTCACTTTTGAAAGGGGTTTTGCTTGAGTTACAACATTATATAGATAGCACAAGGGATTAACTTCTATAATTTACCCATTACTACCTATTATTTCCTAGCAATGACAGGAAACCTAAGAAAATGTGACAGTTTTAGTGAGCAAGGCATATGTTGAAATGTATGATTTTCATATGCTACTAAGAAAACATAGAAGAAGCATAAGGGGAGGGGACCTTGGTTGAGGTGAAGCTCTGGCCTTTGTCAACAATTCATTTGTGTGTTTTTTCTCTTTATCTATTGCCATAGTGCAGGAAATTTAGTACCCATGCAATGGTCATACATAGAGCTTTTAGAGGTCCTTAGCAGGCTATAATGTGCTGAGTTCCAGTGTTAACAGTGTGATTGGACATGGAATTCCAAATAGCATTCTCAGGAGTGATGTACATACAAATATTTTTTCTGCCACTCTAAGAGCCAACTAGAAATCACATAGTACTTGATTGTTTTATTAGGAAAATAATATCATGATATCATAAAACACATTTTGTAAAGTGGAAAAAAGTCAGCTATCATCCTTCTACTGAATATATTCCTCATTTTCAATATTTTCTAGGCTTTGGTCACAGGTATACTCTTATTGCTTTATTATATTCCAGTGAGAAAAATAAAGGATGCTATTCAGTGTGGAACAAAAGCCAACATAGGCTACAGTTTTCCATGAGGGCAGAAGTTTGTAGGCAATTTCTATGGACATTTTCAAGTATGAAGTAAGCAAGAGCCATTCATATCTACCTGTGACTGTGAAGGTGGATAGCTCTGGATTGGGGACTCTCTGTGTTTGGTTTCATCCAATTTCTCAAATCTTGTTACAGCAACTTAGAACATTGCTGGCAGGTATGAATTTTCTCCTCTCCTTCTTTGCCAGCCAGTGCAAAGACTGTATTTAATTACCTATTTGACTAGCTTTCCAAAGCCTGACTGCAAGACTTGTTCATAATGTAGGAACAGAAAAAATTCTGGATTCAAAGAAAATCTTCAAGAACCATATTGTTATTATTGTACACAGCATTACCACCTCACCTTGGTGTAATTATTAGAAAACATGTTTCTCCCTTAATTTCTAGTTGCCTATTTAATACTAAGTGAGGGATTGGACCCTATAGATATGTGATATAGATATAACAGTTTCAAGCAGAAGGAAGATCAAGTGAAAAGACCATCAACATGACTACATTTGACATGTTTGAGGGGTAGCAGAAGTAAGTACCTGGAGTAAAGTGACTGTGGAAGAGTGCTAAGAATTGAGGTTCTAGAAACAAGGGATTCTAGGGAAGTTCATGCAGGGCTATGTAGGTCAGTGTACAGACCTTGGAATATAGGAGGGCAAGGTTTGAAACAGGGAGACCATTTAGGAGGCAATTGCAATGATCAGATGAAGAGTGATGTTAACTCCAAACACAGTAGTTGCAGAGGAAGTGGTACTTCTGACTCTTATTATTGCCCACATCAAGCTGTCTTAAATTGGCCTCTCTGAGACTTTTCCTATATTTTGCATTATGTAAATATATTAGATATGTGTATATGCATCTGTGTATATATTATTTTGTATGGAGAAAGAATAAATCAGAACATAATAGGTTTCTACTTATTGACTCTCAAGTTGGCTGTCAACAGCAGACAAAAAATATCTGTGTCTCCACCCTGACACCAGGCAATAATGAAAGCTTTGAGGTGATCATCACAAGACAGTTAAACATGACACACAAGAGAACAGAGCAAGCTCTCTCCATAGAGCAATTTGGCATGAATGAGCAGATATGACTTCAGCCATTGTTGGGCTTTAGAGGAAGTTTGAAAATCAAAATGTGGGATTTTTGTTGGTCAATTTAGTAGATGAATTTTGTTATTGTGTCTCTAAAGAAATAAATTGACCTATGTAAAGTCTTTTTTTGACCAAAGAACTTAGACCTATGGATGTGTTTGATAGGCAATTTATCTATGTTATTTTGATTCAGTGCTTTTATCTGTTGTCAACAAAGCTATGAAAACCCTTCTTTTCCCTTCAAAAGTATGAAACTCATTACTAAAATATCTCTTTGATGTTTAAATTACTCTTTGTCAAAGGTGAAGATCAAACTGTAGCTCTTTTATTTTTCAGGGGGAGAGTGAGAAATGGAGAAACTTTGAGACTTTACTATTGATAATGAAGTCCATTTAAATATTCTCCACCAAGCTCTGAATTGCCCTGAAGAAAGGTTGTGGGAACACTTTATTAATCCATAGAAGATATTCAGCCCATTTCTTCTTTTCTCCTTTGAGCCAATCTGTTACTGGGGCCAAAAAATTAAAACATATTTTAATAAGTAACTCTGAATAAGAATAGTATAGAAACACACATATTTTAGGAAAAACAAAATATATATGGTTGTAAAAACAAAAGTTATGAGTTCAAAATCATCCAGTTTTACATTGATCTAATTATCTATTCTTTCTTCAACACCACATTTTCTTGATTACTGTAGCTTTATAGTAAGTCTTTTAGTCAGGTAGCATTAGTTTTCCAACTTTGTTCTTCTCTTTTAATATTGTATTAGTTATTCTGGTGTTTCTTTTTATAATGTGTATCAGTTGCTAAATATTGACATGACAGAAAGCTTTAGGCTACTATTTGAAAGCATTTCTTTCCTAACTAATTAATTAGTAGAAAATTTATATGTTTCTTATTTTATTGTCTCTATTAAGCCTGGCTTTTGAAGTTCTAAAAACTGTGTTTTATATGAGAATATTGATGAATCAGAAGTCATCATAATACATCCTCAAAAGGCATATTGACAAAATTATAATCATTTCTATACTCATCAGCTACATGCTGTATATCATCATCAGTGTTCCCTATTTTTTTCTGCCTTTAACCTGGTCTATTAAGGTTGAAAGTAATACATACATTATAATGATAAAAACAGCTTTTACTGTGTACCAATCAAAACCCAAAAGTCAGTTGGTGGTGAAAGTGATGCATCATAAGCAAGCTCAACTATCAATCAACCACCACATGCCCACTTAATATGTATTTTAAATGGAAACCTAACATTTAAATAATTATTTTATAGTTGATTGATTTCTTTTGTTAATCCTAACCAGAGAATATTTATTTCCACTTATTATTTTTATTTTTTATTTTATTGTTTAAAGTATTACAAGTAGTAGTACATATGTCTCCCTTTTTTCCCCATTGACCTCCCCCCAGCCTCTACTATCTCCTGGAACATGCCCTCACCATCCCTCCACAGTGTCTTGTGTCCATTGGTTATGCTTATATGCATGCTTACAAATCCTTCAGTTGATCTCTTACTTCCCCCAACCCTCCCCTGCCTTCGAACTGTAGTTTGACAGTCTGTTCAATGCTTCTTTGCCTCTGTATCTATTTATGTTCATCAGTTTATAATTTTCTTTATATTCCACAAATGAGTGAGATCATGTGGTATTTATCTTTCATTGACTGGCTTATTTCACTTAGCATAATGCTCTCCAGTTCCATCCATGCTGTTGCAAATGGTAAGAATTCCTTCTTTTTTACCGCAGAGTAGTATTCCATTGTGTAGATGTACCACCGTTTTCTAATCCACTCATCTGCTGATGGGCACTTAGGCTGTTTCCAAATCTTAGCTATTATAAATTGTGTTTCTATGAACATAGGAGTGCATATATCCTTTCTGATTGGTGTTTCTGTTTTCTTGGGATATATTCCTAGAAGTGGTATTATTGGGTCAAATGGCAGATCCATTTTTAATTTTTTGAGGAAACGCCATACTGTTTTCCACAGTGGCTGCACCATTCTGCATTCCCACCAGCAGTGAAGGAGGGTTCAAAAGAGGACATACAGAAAGCCAAAAGACATTTGAAAACATGCTCAAAGTCACTAATCATTCAAGAGATGCAAATTGAAACAACAATGAGGTACCATCTCACACCTGCCAGAATGGTTATCATCAACAAATCAACAAATGAAAAGTACTGGAAAGGATGTGGAGAAAAAGGAACCCTCCATTTATTTTTATAGAGAGGAGAAGGGAGGTTGGGAGAGAAGGGGGAGAGAGAGAGAAAGAGAGAGAGAGAGAGAGAGAGAGAGAGAGAGAGAGAGAGAGAAGAAACATTGATGTGAGAGAGACACATCGATTGATTGCCTCCTGCATGTGCCCTGTCTGGGGCTGGGGATCGAACTGCAACCCAGGTATGTGCCTTTGATAGGAAATTGAACCCGATGCCCTAACCAATTAGCAACACCTTCCAGGGCTTATTTTTTAAAATAGAAATTGCAACCGACACAATGACCACCATTACCACCTGAACCCTCAGGACATGTTTGCAGATCTCTGAGTGTTTATAAGAAACATTGAGGAACATGATTTTTCAGGACTTTCCTTGCTTTAATGCTTTATGTGTCCATGAATCAAATTGCTAAAGGCTCCATCAAATGGAGAGATGCAAATTACTCTACCATATAGAAATTCTGCAGTTATAGTTGTTATGAGTATCAATACTAAATGTTTAGAATCCTTAATTTCAGTTATCCTGAGAGATAGTATGCATTTTTATAATGCAGTAGTGTGCTTCCTCTCCCACTGTCTCTCATTTTATTTAAATTATTACACTGTGTTGAGAAATTCTCTAGGAGGGAGAGAGGACTGCTTGCAAAAGAAAGCAAGGAGGACATCCTAAACAAAGGTGAAAAAATCATTTGACATTTCTAAAGGTAAATTAACTGTTATAAAATGTCAATAGGAAGTAATATTTTATCTCATGGTTATTTGATTTCTGTCTTCGATTCAAGGTTGCCTTTTTTATCCTCAGTATTCTGAAAACACAGCATTATATTGAACATTTCACAAGAAATTTCAATTTAGTGGTTATTCACATATGTTTTAACACAGATAGCTTTTGAAAAGTGTGAAAAAATATTGGCTTTTTAGTCTGAAAACAAACTAGGTCAGATTGAAACAGATAGTAAATAAAAAAGCAAATATAAAAACAATTTTGCCTTCTATACTCCCTTACCAGCCCTTCTGTCTTTATAGTAACTGAATTTTCTTAGATTCTGTATTTGTCTATTTGGTATCCATTAATTGCAGGGCCAAACTAATGGCCAAAGTTGTTTATGTCTTCTCTGTGATCCAGCTTTGGCCTACACAGACATTATATTACAAACCCTTCGACCAATTCCAAGTCCATACCCCCAATCACCTTCTTTATCAACTTTCACTAAGCCAATATTTTTCCTGCCCTAAATCTCTCAGAGCCAAGTACCAGACCACTAAAGACTATCCCTATAGCCCAGAGCCCCCTGACATTATTCAATCTAGTCAATTTAAACCTGTTTCCCATGTCCTGCCTTGCCTTTTCTGAAGGAAATATAATAAAGTCTCTAGGTCATGCTTTCCTGTCACTGCAGGAGTGGCCCTACATGTGTGGAATGCTCCCTCCTCTTAAGAAATGTATGTAATAAAAATATTTCAATGGTATCAACCTTTCCTTATTGACACATAGTCACCTCCATAAATTAAAGTCCTGCAGATAAATTTTTAACAGTCCTGCCTGAATTTACTATAGTCAGGATTTTACCCCCAATACTTCACTGAAACTGTTGTCAAGGTCACCAGTGAGTCTCATGTTGTTAATCCCAATGGCCAATTTTCCATCCCCAGCTTATTTGACTATCCAAGCAGCATCTGGCCCAGTAAATTGCTCTTTCTTCCTTATCAAACTTTCTTGAATTGCAGACCTGAAATTAGGGGGAGGCAAGTGAATATTTCACTTACTTCAGGTACAAAATTTAAAGGTTACATTAAAAACTCAGTAATCAATATAAATAATATTCCAGTGTAATATTTTTAAAAAAGTTAAAAAATCAAGTAAAAAAATCTATGTATATGTGCATATACATTTATACATATATTTTAATGTAATTTTCCAAAATGTTAAAAAATGGAAAAGTAAATATAATAAAACATAATATTATTTTAAGTATACATATTTTATTTATGTATTTTTTTATTGTTTTATTGCTTAAAGTATTACAAAGGGTATTACATATGTGTCCTTTTTTTCCCCCGCCCTTGACAATCCCCTGGCCTCCCCTACCCCCCAGTGTCTTATGTCCATTGGTTATGCTTATATGCATGCATACAAGTCCTTCGGTTGATCTCTTACCCCCCTCCCTCCTGCCCCCCAACCCTCCCTGGCCTTCCCGCTGCAGTTTGACAATCAGTTTGAGGCAGCTCTGCCTCTGTATCTATTATTGTTCATAAGTTTATAATGGTCTTTATTATCCATGAATGAATGAGATCATGTGGTATTTTTCAGCCAGTCAATGAAGGAAGTATACATATTTTAATACCTCAAATTTTAAAATAATTTTGCTTTCCTGGCCCTAATGGAAGCAAATTCATAAATAATGTTTTCAAATTTTATTTTTTCTTCTGATTTAATACTCTGGAAAAAGACAATTTTAAAAGTACATCCGAAATATGTATATGAGGGTGCACATATTTGCTTTTATCTCAGTCTCCCCTATAGTTTGGCCTAATACTGTTAACTTATCTTCTAGGAAGCCACACTTTCCTGTACTTCCTCTTATGCCACTGGCAATTGCTTCTCAGTTCTGCTTTATTGGCTTCTCCACCTCTCCTTCACTTCTGAGGGTTCTAGGAGCCCAGGAGTCAGTATGGTACTATCTCTAACCTCACTCCTTGTCATGCCTACAGATTGCAATACTATCTGCATTTATATCCTCAGCCCTGACATTTCTTATGTGACAGATTTCAGTCTGAGGGAGAATATTCCTTTCCTCTTTCCCTGTTACTCTGGGATTTAGAATATTTTCCTGCAGAGAACACTGGTACTAAGAAAAGCTAGTTTTATAAATATAAGAACCAGGTTCTATAAATACTTGTGGAGAAAGTTAGATGATTTGTATGAACACATAATGGATTCTTGCCATGGAGATATTAGAGTGAAGCAAGAGAATATATTCTGAGTATCCCCTCATTTTCAGGTCTTCCAACATGTCTCCCCAAATATCCCCATCTCCCATATATAGAGGGAGCACCACACATTTTGAAATATACATATAATATATATGTACAGAAAATATACATAGATAGATACAGAGATATCGATAAAGGTTTCTAGGAAGGTTTATGGCTGTCTTTAGCCCAAAATTTCTGCCACCAACCAAAATTGCGTCTTTTCCCCATCCACTTTCCTAAATATGCCAATATTCTTTTTGATACATTCCTAAGGAAATGGTGTCAGATGTAATAAAACAATAAAAATTAGCAAATCACATTTAGATATCACAGGCTGGATAGGGTTCAGTTGGAACAGGATTGTCTCATTCTCAACTTGAATCTTCCTTATACCATCATGTTGGCCTTGACTTGGACATCCTCTGGTCAAAGATAGAGGTCTGCCACAGCAGAAGAACCAGCCACAGCAGCCATGAACTTCATTTAAGAGAACAAGGGAATTTCTCCTAGACATTTTCATCAGTTTATCAGTCTGTAAACACTATTCCACATAGCTTAGTTTTTCACTGGATGGTGGTCAAGGATGTATTGTCAACCCATCAAAACTATTCAAAATATCTTAAACCTTTTATTCTACTTAAATTTATATATATATTTTTAAAAATTATTGTTCAATTATAGTTGACAAAATTCCAATAGCATATTTTACAGAAGTGGAAAGAAGAATCCTAAAATTGGTATGGAACCACAAAAGACGATGAGTAGTCAAAGCAATCCTGAGAGAACAAAGTTGGAAGATTTACACTTCCTGATTTCAAACTATATTACAAAGCTACAGTAATAAAAACAGTATTGTACTTGCATAAATATGCATACATAGATCAATGGAACCTAATAGAGATCCAAGAAATTAAGTTATGCTTAAATGGTTAACTAATATTTGACAGGGGAGCCAAAAATACTCTCAAGGGGGAAAGCATGGTATCTTAAAAAATGTTGTTGGTTAAATTACATCTTCACATGCAGAATAATGAAATTGGACCACATTCTGACCCCATACATAAAAACTAACTCAAAATGCATTAAATACTTAAACATAAACCTGAAACTGTACAACCTCTAGAAGAAAACATTGGCGTTATTTCATTGGCATTGATTGTGTAGATATGACACCAAAAACATAAGCAATTAGAGCACAAATCACAAGTGGAACTACATCAAACTAAAAAGCATCTGCAGAGGAAAAGAAAAGATCAATAACATAAAAACACAGCCTACAGAATGGAAAAAATATTTGTAAAACATATATCTAAAATGGAGTTAATATCCAAAATAAAATTCACACAACTTAATAGTAAAGACACAAATAACCTGATTTAAAAATGGGTAAAGGACATGAATACACATTTATCAAAGAAGATATTCAAATGGCGCCCTAACTGGTTTGGCTCAGTGGATAGAGCGTCGGCCTGTGGACTGAAAGGTTCCAGGTTCGATTCCAGTCAAGGGCATGTACCTTGGTTGTGGGCGCATACCCAGTAGGAAGTGTGCAGGAGGCAGCTGATCAATGTTTCTCTCTCATCGATGTTTCTAACTCTCTATTCCTCTCCCTTCTTCTCTGTAAAAACCAATAAAATGTATAAAAAAAAACACACAAAAAAACAAAACAAATGGCCAACAGGTACATGGAAAGGTGCTCAATGTCATTAATCACCAGGAAAATGCAAATGAAAACCACAATAAGATATTACCTTAAACCTGTTAAAATGGTTATTATAAAAAAGACAAGAAATAATAAGTGCAGATATATGATCTCACATGTATAATCTAATGAACAAAATTAACTGGCAGACAGTGTAGAAACAGAGGCATGGATACATGGAACAGAATGACAGCTGAAAAAGATGAGGGAAGAAGCTAGGGAACTGGATGAAATAATAAGAAGGAATTATCCAAAAATTATCCTATATAATAAAACCCTAATATGCAAATCGTCCAAAAGGTGGAATGACCGATCACTATGATGTGCACTGATCACCAGGGAGCAGATGTTCAATGCAGGAGCTGCCCCCTGGTGGTCAGTGCGCTCCCACACGGGAAGCACCGCTCAGCCAGAAGCTGGGCCCATGGCTCAAGGCTGGCAAGCATAGAGCCTCTCCCGCCTCTGCTGCAGGCTGGCAGTAAGGAGTAAGGGGTCCCTTACTGCGAGAGCCCCAGACTGCAAGAGGGATGTCTGACTGTCGGCTTAGGCCCGATCCCACCAGGGCCAACCTCCCATGGCCCAGTAAAGTTGGGGAGGTGGAGAGAAAAACCAGATCAAACAAAAAAATTTCCTGGACTGTCACTTCAATCACCCCAATGGAATCCAAATACCAGGGATCGGGCCTAAGCCAGCAAGCAGACATCCCCCAAGGGGTCCTGGACTGTGAGAGGGTGCAGGCCGGGCTGAGGGGCCCCCCCTCCCCCAGTGCACGAATCCATGCACCAGGCCTCTAGTATATACATAACACATAGGCACAGACAATAGTGTGGAGATAGCTAGAGGGAAAGGGGTGTGGGTGTTAGATGGAGATGGGTAAAGGCGAGGAAATGGGGGTGGAAAGAGACTTTGCTTTGGATAATGGGTCTACAATGCAGTGTGCAGATGATGTTTTATTTAATTGTACACTTGAAACCTGTATGGTTTTGATAACCAATGTCATCCCAATAAATTCAATAAAAAATAAGAACATAAATAACTAAATAGAATTGAAAAAAATAAGTGCTGGTGGGGATATGGAGAAAGGGGAAAAATTGTGTACTGCTGGTGGGAATATAAATTGGTGCAGCCACTGTGAAAATAGTATGGAGGCTCCTCAAAAAATAAAAAGCACGACTATTACATGCTCCAGTGATACTACTACTTGATATATATCCATCCCAGAAAATAAATTTGCTATCTCAAAGATCTATCTATACCTCCATCTTTACTGCAGCATTATTCACAATAGGAAAGGCATAGAAATAACCAATGTTCACATCAACAGATGAATGGATAAATAAAAAGTTATATATATAGTATATAACTGGTCTACCGAACAACTGGTTGCTATAATGCACACTGACCACCAGAGGGCAGAAACTCAATGCACCCAACCTCCTGCTGCTGGCCAACCTCCCATGGTCCAGTAAAGTTGGGGAGGTGGAGAGAAAAACCAGACCAAACAAAAAAATTTCCTGGACTGTCACTTCAATCACCCCAATGGAATCCAAATACTCCCCAATACAATAGCAGGGAGATGCTGGCCACAATGCACTGCAGGAACTAGATATCAAAGATGCAAGTGACACAGGAGGTAATTGCCAGGGAATCTGTCCATGCTGTAGAAGATGGGTATAAGGAAATCTAGATACACAGTGGGAGCTGGGTTCTGGGGAATGTGCCCACACTGGGGAAGCTGTGAATGTGAATGCTACCAGTGCTGCAGTAACCTAACAAGAGTACACACAGAAAACAAGAAGCAAAATTCCTTTATCCAGCAATGTCTCCACAGTTCCCTCTATCGACAAAACTTAATATAATTCTAAGCTAAAAGGATATCTATTTAAAGCACTCAGACCCATTTCATAAAGCAGGTAATTGTCAATTTTAAAAATGTATATAGTATATGATATATTTAAAAATATGTATATACAACATGTATATAGTAGGTCAGATGGCAATAAGTGGTATGGATAAAAATAAAACAAATTAAGATTGCAATGATTGACTGAGTGGTATCTAGTTTGGTTGAAGAGACAATATTTGAGCTGAAGTGAGGATGACACAAAGAAGCGTGATGTGACCATATATAAATAGGATGACTATCCCAGGCAGAAGAACCAGCAAGAATAAAAGCCCTGAGACAGGTAGGAGACTAGAGTTACTGAAGAACATGAAAGAAATCTTTAGAATTGGTAGCATGCTGTATCCCCCAAGCTAGAGAAAACTGAAGCCATCAGACTAGATATAGGAGAACTCAATAACTTCTACCAGCCCCATGGTGTAGAATTGTTCCATCCTAGTGCAGATAATAGGCAATCTCTCTGAAACTGTCATTTCCAGATACCTCAGATTTTAACTATTTCTGCTCCTTAAAATGTTGAACATGGAGTTATATAACCCAGCAATGTCAATCCCAGGTATACTGAAGAGAAATCAAAACATATGTTCATGCAAATCTTATATATGAATGTTCATGGCCGCATTATCCATAATAGCCAAAAAGTAGAAGCAATCAAATGTCTACCAACTGATGAATGAATAAACAAAATATGGTGTACTAATACGTTGGAGAATTACCTGGCCACAAAAATGAGTGAAATACTGCTGAAACATGAAAGACATGCTACGAAATGGATGAATCTTGAAAATATTCTTCTAAGTGAAATAAATTAGACACAAGAGACTAGGAAAATGAAGTATAACTGCTGATGGATGCAAGGTTTCTTTTGGGGATGATGAAATAATCATAATGAAAATTGATTGTCGTAATAGTTGCACAACTCTGTGAATATATCTCAATAAAGCTGTTACAGTCAAATTCTACTGCTGACTCATTAAATGCAGGCTCAAGATTCTTTTGGAGTCTTTAGTACAGATTGAAATGACATCTGTTGACATGTACCTTATCAGTGGACCAAGTACTACGTAATAGGATCTCAAAGAAAGCTCTGCATATAGTGTTACCAACTTTTACATCTGAAAATTGTCCTCTACAATTCCCAACTCAGTTGTTAACATAGATTTTTTGCCTTATTTTGCCACTAGCTGTATTTTTCTTAAGAGACATGGTAAAATCATAGGAAAAACACTAAATTTGGAATTAGAAGATGTCAATTTGGAATATACTCCTGTCACTTACTGGCTCTGCAACCTTGAAGTATTTGCTTAACCTCTTTGAGACTTAGTTTTCTCCTTTTGAAAAAAGGACGGTAAAATATAGGTCTACAATATTGTGACAAGCAATTTAATGAATGCATATAAAAGTGATTGGGAAGTTATGCAATTATAAAGATGTAATGAGATATTGTTTCATTAAACATGTACACAGATACACACATTCAAAATTACTTCTGAAAGTATATCATCCTTTTGTTTGGCAAAGTGTTATCTAAATTGTCCTTATCAGGAAGCCTGCTCTGCCACAACAAAACCAACCAATCAGTAAGCCAGGATTGTTTATTTGGTCAATATGGTTGGTAGATCTTGATTCCCCCCCATTTGCAGAAAAATAAGTAGAAATGCAGTAAGATTAAATGACCTCCTTTGTGTGGCAGCCACAGAGGTTTGTCAATCAGATTTTTCAACAGAAAACTTTTCATACAGAGTACAATCAGTTGACAACCTCCAGATGTGTTTGTTCTCCACATCAACAGTTAAGCCTAGGACAGGCTCTCTTGGGGCAACTCTAGCCAATGACTGAGCTAGAAGGTACTAGGGTCTGTTTATTTCTACCTAGCACTCTGGAGTCTCCTCTGAGCTGGATGGGACATTCAAACACCTACACCACAGTCAAAGGTCTTTTGAGCCAATCCTTCCTTATTCCTCCTTTCATACATATCAATACCTGCAATGTTCTCTGAAAGCTGTCTCTTTCTATTCCTGCCTTCTCTTCCTCTTTATCTATCACAATAATTACTCCCAATCAAACTTTTATACTTCTAACTCTGTCTTAGTATCTAATTTCTGGAGGACCTAAATTGACACTCTCTGGTGGAGCCAAGACTTAAACACAAATCTTCTAACTCCAAGGTCATTCCATAGAGCTGTCTATAACTAGAAGAGACTAACTGGATTAACTTACTACTGCCTGGATTTAGAATGCCTTAGTCCGTAGTCTGTATGAATAAAGTCAATTTTATAGAAAGAGCAGGTTCTTTGTGGCTGAATCTAATATACTCAAGAGTATTCATTCATTTAGCAAGAGGAGAGAAATGAACCAAAAGTTAGTGTGTTGGTGAGTACAACTCTTAATCTCATATATTGTTTCACATGAAATATTTCCTGAGAGCTTCCATAAATATGCACAAAGGTCTATCCCAAAACTCATACACCTAATAGTATTACATGAAACTAATTGTTTTATACCTTCATGTGCAACTGAGATCAGCTACACTGAAAATGGAGGTTTGGAATTGGATTTGAGATGGCAGCAGGGAAGAAGTAATATTTGTAGTGCACAGGGCACATTAAGCAATGTCATATCTACTAGCATGAGGGTATTGGATCTTAGAGGCAGGAAAATATGCAGAAAAGAAAAGCAATAGTCCTGTGTTGGCTTCTTTGCATTTTTGCCTACACAACAAGATCATTTTTCCTTCTCCCCCACCTATATCCTCAATTAAAATGCAAGCAAATAGACTTTATTGAGCACTTACTGTATGCAAAGCTCCATACTAGGAATCTTGGGGGTTCACATCACAAACTTACAATCAAGTGAAGGAACATATGTGAAGATGACCTCTAAATTCAAGACAGGATATAACCAGGACTCAAATAATAGTGTTAAGAGTGAGAGCAAATAAGAGATTGGTTTTGACAGGGACTTTCTAGGAAGGTTTATTGAAGTCAGGGATTATCAGTCTGGGTATTCAAAGAGGAGTAAAATTTGAGCAAAGCTTGAATTCTAGACAGCAGTGACAGCATGAAAAAAGACACCAAGGTGAGTGATGACATTGTATTTATTGGAACAAATAAGAATTGTTGAGTTGTTACAGAATCAAATTCAGGGTAGGGAGGAGCAGGCATGAGTGCTGCCACAGAGGTAGAAGAGACCAAATTGCACATGGTGTGTTGTGTGCCAAGCTAAGGGACATGTATTTTGTCCCACAGACAACAGAAAGTTACTGACAGGTTAAGAGTGTGTGGGGAAGAGGGGTCATTATACGATATTTTTACATCAATAAGTAATTCTGAAGTCTGTAATATTCTGAATACATCTCCAGAAATGCACACACAAGTACCATAATGCATTTATGTACTAGAAAGAACACTAGACCATAGTGGAGAAGCTGTCTCTTTATTATTTTTAATATATTTTTTATTTTAAATAACAGTTGACATGCATTATTAAATTAGACTCAGGTATACTCCCAATGATTAGGTATTACATAACTTACTAAGTGATCATTCCAATAAATCTCACACCTATCTGACACCATATATAGATATTAGAATATTATTGACTGTATTTCCTACACTGTACTTTACATCCTCATGACTGTTCTGTAAAAAACAAATTATACTTCTTAATCCTTTCACCTTTTTCAACCATCCCCCAATCCTTCTCTCATCTGTCAAAATTCATGCATGGGTAGGGTCCCTAGCAGCTGCTGGCTGCCGGCCAGGGATTCCCTTCCCCCGGCCACCTGCCACCACTGCTGCTGCTGGCTGGGGTGGGGCTGGCCAGGGGCAAGGGCTGTGGGTGGTTGGCTAGCCGGCTGGCCCTGCCTCCTGGTCAAACTCCCAGTCAAACTCCCAGTTGAGGGAACAATTTGCATATAAGGCTTTTATTATATAGGATTGTTATTGATATGTATTTATTGCTCTTTTATTGTTCATATTTCTGATCTTTTTCTTCTTCTTAAAGAAAACCCTAATGTTTTATATAATACTGGATTTGTAATGATGGATTTCTTTAGCTTTTTCTTGTCTGGGAAGCTTTGTATCTATCCTTAGATTCTAAATGATAGCTTTAATGGGTAGAGTAATCTTGGTTGTAGGTCCTTACTTTTCATCACTTGGAATATTTTTTGGCAATCCCATCTGGCCTGCAAAGTTTTTGTTAAGAAATTAGCTCACACTCTTATGGGAACTCCCTTGTAGGTAAATAACTGATTTTTTCTTTATCTTTAATCTGCTGCATTTTAATGATTTATCTTGCTGTGGGCCTCTTTGGGTTCATCTTGTTTGGGACTCTCTGTGCTTCCTGGACTTGTATGTCTATTTCCTTATTCAAGTTAGGGAAATTTTCTGACATTATATTTTCTTTCTTTTTTTTAAAATATATTTTATTGATTTTTTTACAGAGAGGAGGGGAGAGGGATAGAGAGTTAGAAACATCGATGAGAGAGAAACATCGATCCGCTGCCTCTTGCACGCCCCCTACTGGGGATGTGCCCGCAACCAAGGTACATGCCCTTGACCGGAATCGAACCTGGGGCCCTGGAGTCCGCAGGCCGATGCTCTATCCGCTGAGCCGCCAAACCAGGGGCCTGACATTATATTTTTAAATAGATTTTCAATTCCTTCCTCTCTCTCTTCTCCTTCTGGTACCCCCATGATGCAAATGTTGGTAATCTTGAAGTTGTCCCAGAGGTTCCTTCACTATCTTCATTTATTTGTATTCTTTTTCTTTTTATCCTGATTAGGTGTTTTTGTTGTTGTTGTTTTCTTTCTTATATTCTAAATCACTTATTTGATTCTTGGCTTCATCTACTCTACTGTTGATTCCATGTAAATTATTCTTCATTTCAGTTAGTGTATCATTAATTTATGACTGGTCTTTTTTATGCTGTTGATGTTGTTACTAAGTTCACTGAGCATCCTTATAACCAGGGTTTTGAACTCTGCATCTTGTAGATTGCTTGTCTCTGTTTAGTTTAGTTATTTTCTGGAGTTTTGTTCTGTTTTTTCACTTGAGGCATGTTTCTTTGTCTCCTCATTGTGGCAGCCTCCCTGGGTTTGTTTCTATGTATTAGGTAGAGCTGCTATGTCTCCCAGCTTTGTAGAGTGGCCTAATGTAGTTGGTGTCCTGTAGGGTGTAGTGTCTTAGCCTCCTCAATCACCCAAGCTGGGCACTTGATGTGCACTCCCCATGTGGGCTGTTTACACCCTCTTATAGTTGAGACTTCATTTTTGATGGCACATTAATGGGAGGGATTTATCCCCAGGCTGATCAGCTGCAAGGACTGGCTGCAACCACTGATCACTGACCTCTGACCACCATGAAGGATCTGCTGTGCAGGGGCCCACCCCACATAGCAGGACTTACTTCAGCGGGGCTCTGGTGCCCACTGAGTCTGCCCTATGGGTGTGTTGCTTGTAAGGTGGTTCAGTGGTGGTGCTTTGATATTTATATTTTTTCTTTCTTTCTTCCTTCCTTTCTTCCTTTCTTTCTTTATTGTTTAAAGATTTATATATCACTATTTTTTCCTCCCATCGACCCCTCACCGGCCACTCCCACATCCCAGTACAAAGCCCCACCACCCCAGTGTCCATGGCCATTAGTTATGCTAATATGCATGCATACAAGTCCTTTGGTTGATCTCTTCTCTCTCTACCCTCCCCTGCCTTCCGGCTGAGGTTTGAAAGTCTGTTCCATGTTTCTGTGTCTCTGGATCTATTTTTGTTCATCAGTTTACGTTGTTCATTATATCCCACAAATGAATGAGATCACGTGATATTTATCTTTCTCTGACTGATTTATTTTTCTTACCATAATGCTCTCCAGGTCCATCCATGCTGTTGCAAATGGTAAGAGTTCCTTCTTTTTTATAGCAGTGTAGTATTCCATTGTGTAGACGTACCATAGTTTTTTAATCCACTCATCTGCTGATGGGCACATAGGCTGTTTCCAAATCTTAGCTATTGTAAATTGTGCAGCTATGAACATAGGGGTGCATATGTCCTTTGTGATTGGTGTTTCTGATTTACTGGGATATATTCCTAGAAGTGGGATTACTGGGTCAAATGGGAGTTCCATTTTTAACTTTTTGAGGAGGTGCTTTAATGTTTTGGTGTGGTCTGAAGCTGTCCACCAGGTGTGCTTGCTCTGGGGTCGCCCTGGAGGTGCAGGCAAAGGTCAGCCACAACCTGTGTTTGGCCCAGAGCTACTTGGTATGAGCTACAAAGTGATTTGCAAATGACTGTTATTTGTGCTGGGTTTGGAATTGCCCAGGCAAGGCCAAGCTATAAACCAAGGCCAGCTGCTGCTAGTGGCAGGCCTGAGGCCACTTAGCAAGAGATATGGGGTTCACCGAGGCCAGGTTTTTCTTGTTTGGGAGATTTTAGGAAAAGATGAAGCATGAGCCAAGATAGGCCATTCATATGGAAAAAACAATGGAAACAGCTTGGATGGGTGAGTAAGTTGGGTGGGGTGGGGCCAGAAGTCAGCTAAGCCTCTTTAGATTGCAGTTTTCTCATCTGTAAAATGAATATGACCTCTGATGTTCCTCCTACCCTACACTTCTATAATTCTCTTTTTAATTGCTTGTCTACACACATCTTAGAGGATGATAGCTCTGCATGAAAATTTACTTGAATTTGGTCTATACCATTATTGTGAAGTAGTTAATTAAGCAATTCACAATTTAATTTGACAGGGTAGTTGAGGTTTTAAAGTAGATTTATTTGAATTGGGTCACTATCTGGATAAGACATTTCCACAGTTTGAAAGGCACACTACTCATCTTAGGGTTTGTTTTTGTTTTGTTTTAGAACCAATGCTTTAGTTCTACGTTTGAAATCTGATGCCTATTTTGCATCAGATTTGGCCCCAATGTCTCAAGAAGCAGTGGCCCTTCAGATTTGTTGATATTTAGATATGTGGAAAATGCCCCCAGCTAACCCTAGTCATTAAATCTGAAGTCTTGTTGGGTCCAGGAAAGCAGCCCAGGCAGGCAGCTGCATAAGTGAGTGCTGTACTGGGTTTTTTGGTTGTTGTTGTTGTTTTATTTAAAAAACAACAACAACAAAACATACTTTCAACCTAGCCCTTTCCAGTTAACCCTCTCCTCAGGGAGGATGAGGAGTTGATTTCTTCAGCAGATCACAATTGAAAGATTTTGAACCTGGGGCTGTAGAGATAAGTATTGTCTTGCCTATTTGGTGAATCATACATAGATTTTGGGCTTTGAAGGGCCCTTAGAACTCCTCTCATCTAAATCTTTCATTTTAGAAATGAGGAAGTCATTTTGTTTTTCAAATTCACATTTGAAATGTGATATTTACATTCAATTGTTCTTTGGCCCCAATCCTTCTAAACATTAACCACAATTACAGACTTTTCATAAAAATGTGATTGCTTATCTGTTTAATGCTTTTGAAAATAGCTATGTGGTTAGCCAGAGAATGGAATCTTGCATGAATATACTGGCAAGTGATTCATTTAGTTATTTCTAAGGGGCCTCATTGCTCTTTAATACTGACCTTCTTGAACAGTTATGTAAATTTGTACAACATTCATTCATTAGCTTTTATTGAGCTGGTATTGTTCTCCCCTCAAAGATGAGTAATACATGTTCTTTGCTTTGAAAATATCATTCTTTTTTGGGGGGTAAACAATCTAAAAAGCAACTGCAATTTAATGTGACAAGTGCTATTAAAGGGAAATATATGTAGGGGCAAAAATGAGGAAGCAATTAGATCCATCTAATGTATGAGAAAACAAAATAGAGTAGCATTTGAGCTGGTCCTGGGAGGGGGATAGGAGGTATAGGAGGTAGTCGAGGAGCAGGGATTTGATGAGGACATTCTAGACAGGGTTATAACTCAAAGTCATACAAAAGTATGGAATATTAAGGAAGTGTAAGTAGTATAGCTGGATTTTAGGGTGCAGAAATGTGGGAGGCAGTCCAAAATTTCAAGTTGGAGTAGGATGGTGAGGATTTTGTAAGGCAGCTTAAGGCATATGGGGTTTATCCTATGGCTATTTTCCTATACATGGTAGGTAGCTCATGACAATTTGTGAGTGTGATATGGTGTAGAAAGACACCTCTACAACTTTAGTGTCCAGGATGGACTGGATACAAGGAGATCAATGAGAAAACGCCTTAAATGCTTAGTAATCCATGACCACAAGAGTATGGGTTCATTTTTCCGTGTCTGTTGGGCTTTATTGAAGATTACTTCTTTTCTAGAAGACACTGGGAAGTTGTGTTAGTCTGTGCTAGCTGCCATAGCAAAATGCCACATATTGGGTGGCCTACACAACAGGAATTTATTTTCTCGCAGTTCTGGAGGCTAAAAGTCCAGATCAAGATACTTGCAGATTCTGTTTTGGTGAGACTACTATTGCTGGCTTGAAGATGGCCGCTTTGTTCCTGTGTCCTCACATGGTTTCCTCAGTATGCATGTGCAAAAAGAGATGTCTCTTGTGCTGTTTCCTCTTATTATAAAGATAACCATTTTATTTGATCGGGACCCCACTGTTATGACCCATTTAACCTTAATTACCTCCATAAAGGCCATATCTCTAATGCAACCACATTAGGGTTTGGGGCTTCAACATATGAATTTGAGAGGGGGATATAATTCATTCCATAATAGCAGTTGACTGTCCTTCTTGTCCTTTGTGTGGATATCAAGCATCCACACAAAGATATAGAAAAAATATTAATGAACAGAAACTATGTAGCAACTGTCATTTCTGCAGATCACAAATGAATCAAATGTGCCATATGAAGATCCCAGTATGTCGAATGTCTCCAACATTATACCCTCTGATTTTCCTTCTGTTGGAGGAGGTGTTAGAGACTATTCCTTTTCCCAAGAGCCCAGAACACTAACATCACCTTCCATGCTAATGTCTGCTCTTGCACTTGGGAAATTTATCACTTAGCCCTAGGTAACCATAGGCTGATCTTCTGACCAGCCTGCTCTTCCCCAATTCTAGCATTGTTCTCCATGTTTTTCTCTCTTACCTCTCCCTAGAACAATATCTGACTTCTCCATTTCCCAATTCCATAATCCTTTTTCCTCTCCAATCTCCAGACTCTCCTGAAAGTGGAAAGCTAATTTTTCATCCAAGTTATAGGCCCAGAGATTGGCACATTACTTGCAGCTACCTTTTCTGCAACCTGATAAGGCATGTGAACTGTGAATGCCATGCCATTTCCCAAAGTTCACACCTGAATGACTAATTGATTAAATGCCTGTTGAATGAATGCCATGAAAAAAGCTTAATGTCATCAATGACTGACTGGAGCTAGAAATAGTAGTTGTTTATAAACTTAGCATATAAAGCATCGCATAAAAGTACTATAAACATTTCAGCAGAATTTTAGAACCCTGGCTTTGCTTTCTAAAATATTGGCTTATATATAATTTTATTTAATAAAAAATTAGTCATTGGGCATTATATATAAGAAAGGAATATATTGAAAGAATAGTGCTACTTTCAGTTGGAAAATAAGATAAGAATACATAGTCGTGATAAAATATTGGGATATAATGACTCCAAAATTATGTTATATCCCTAGGGCCTATAACAGTGGCTTGGCATAGATAAGCTGCTTGAATATTTTTAGAATAAATGAATGAAAACAAAGTTGAAATAGTATTTAACACAGATTAATTCAATAAAAATGTACTGGGTACCAACTAAATGAAGCAATTTTCTAGGGCCTGAAGGATCTTGCACAGGTTACACCTGCTTCTATGTCCATGATCAAAGAATGCCCCTCCTCAATGCCAGATGACTACATTCTTTGAGGGCAGTGTTTTGGGGGGGGGATCCCCAAGGAAGATTAGCTATATTAGCCTAATCCAGAGACAAAACTTTGACTACAAAGGGCCAGAAAGTAAATATTTTAGGCATTGTGTGCCATACAATCTCTATTGTGACTACTCAACCCTGCCTTTGTAACAGAAAACAAAGATAATATGAAAACAAATGTGCTTGGCTGTGTTGCAATAAAATTGTATTTTAAAAATAGGCCAGATTTGGCCCATGGGCTGCATTTTGTTGACCCTTGGAATCAATGTGGAAGCCACTGAAGTGAAAGATCACCTTTATACACATAAAATTGTGGAATTTTGTAACTGAATAGACTATACAAACATTACCCTCTGTTTTACTTGAGTTACAAAATCCCAATCCTGGTAAATCCAATTCTCCACTTACCTGCTGTAATAGGTAAACATGAATTGAGAAAATCCCAGGATCATGCTGACGCATTTCCATTTAAATAAATGACTACTATTTTCAAGTGAGTTTTTAGTATTACCCAGATATCCTACTTTATTTACCTATTTATCCCTCACTCCTGGGAGACTTTTTATTCTGTACCTTTCTCACTTGACCTCCAGCACCACTGTGGCAGCAATGGATGTGTGTGCCTAGATCTCCCTATGAGAAAAACTTGCTGGTCACTTGCAAGGAATACAACTAGCTAACAGCCTCCAATTGGTAGTTTCTCCAGGAAATATCTCAGCTTTCTAAGCAAGGCCATATTATTTCCAGGTAAGCCCTAGGCAATGACTGAAAACGGCAGAGGTACATGGGCCTGGACATTGGCCAAAATGGAACTCTCTATCTCTTCTTCTTTGCCCCAGAGCTCTGCTTTGGGTTGGCCAGTAATTTTCAGATTTCATCACTGTCTGCAGTTTTCCTCTCCTGATTCTGTCTCATCCACCCTTTCTTTTCACAGGTGTCCAAAACTATAGCCTAGTTAATCTCAAACAGAAATATCATATACAACATACAAAAACATTCAAAGCTAATTTTATTTTTTCCAGTAGTAGCATTTAAAATGTGTGTTATAATAGCAAAAGATTTTTAAAAATTAATGTTCCATCTAGTTAAAGGAAAGCACTGAATCATGCTGCAAACCTCCCACTGCACCATAAATATTGAACCTTTCTCCCAGGAGACTAAAACAGTAGTTCCAATACCAAAGGGCATCGCTGACCAAAAGATAACAAGGTGTGACGAGAGCTGACAGCTATTTTTCCACACCATTCAGAGTAGTAAGGGAATCTGTACTCTGGGGCTTTGTCTCCCCAATGACTGTGCCTTGGAAATGCATTTATTGCATTTTATACTTATGACTTGATTCTATGATACAAGAAAAAATGAAAGTGAAGCACAGGACTTAAATAGGTATTTTGGCTTTTTGTTGATTGTATTTGTGCAGCATCAGCTGGCTGATTTTCTTCTAATAGTCATACCTCCTGTACACATAGTGCTTTGCAGTTGAGTTTGCCCTCCAATATTTCATGTGAATCTTCTTGCAATCTTGTGAGGGATCTAGGATAAGTATTATTATCTGGGTCTTATATAAGGAAAATGAGGTTCATAGAAATGGTGTGTTTTTTTTTTAATGTCACAAAACTGAAATTGCAAAAGGTGTCACTAGATCCTAAGTTGTTCAAATCTGACTAAGACTTATTCTATTATACTACATGGCTTGAGAGATATTACTCTGACAAAACACAAGAAAACATCTGCTATTTTATCCAAACTTTTATCAAATATGACTTAGTGCATAATAATAAGTGAGGAACATTTGCTTCTTTATTCCATTTGCATGAGATGTAAAAGAAAATGAAATATTCATTAAGGAAACTCCCTTGAAGTATATATAATACTTGCATACCCTAATTAAGAAAGTTCTTCATACTTGCTAAGATTCTGTTTTTGTACAAAAACTAATTTGATTGTGATTCATAATGAAGGTTTAGTGGATACAGTGACTTAGGGATGGAAAAAAAACAGTGAATTACCTGCTTTTGGCATTTGGCTACCTACCAGCATCCTAGACTACTGGATTAGAATCTTGAACAAGCCATTGGCCATACAGTGACTTTTGAAAATATGTTCAACACATTTGTAGCCCAATGAAACTAATAAAACTAGGCAGTTAGTCAAGGCTTTTTTTCTTTCATATTTCTCCAACTCAGCAGAATAAATTCACTAGAATAAAAAGCTAAATTTAATTTAATGAAGCCAATGAAACTTTTAAATGATTAATTACACTGATCATGTTAAAGGGAAATAAGAAAATATATAATGAAGCTTATGGAAATACTAGGGGCCCAGTGCATAAATTTGTGCACCTTGAAAGGAACTGTGGGCCGCGAGGCTGCGATGGCCACAGGGGCAAGTCTCGGCCTATCCTCTGTACCCCTACCCGGCTCCTCCTGCTGCAGCCCCCAGTCCGGTCCCCTGTCTGCTGGCAGCCCCGCTCCCGCCACTGCCGCTCCCACACACTGACAGCGCTGGCCCTGTTCACACCTGCTGCCAATGCCGAGCAATTGGGGTTGGTACTAGCAGCGAGTGCGAGCAGAGCTAGCGCCGTCAGCAGGTGGGAGCGGTGGCTGCTGCTCTGATCGCCTCTTAGGAGCAGGGGGAGGTGTAGAAGCCCTCAGGGGCAATCGAGGCCAGCAACTGCCACTCGCGCCCACTGACAGCTTGAGCAATTGGGACTGGTGCTGGGCACTGGTAGCGGGTGTGAAAGGCGGCTCCAGCACCGCCAGTGGGTGCAAGTGGCGGCTCTGGCACCACCAATGGGTGCGAGTGGCGCCGGCGCTGTCAGTATACTGTTTACATTTATAATTCAGGCTCAATGAATTGGCGTTTTTGGAAGAATGTGGTTTAACAATTTAAAAATCCATTTTCATAAAGCCCAGAAAACTGTAAGGACATGTGTAAAACAGTATACTCATCATTTCACACCTCTTTGTTCACGAATTCTCAGTGTTTCAACACTGCCCTACAGATATTAAGGCTCTATTTACATGTATTCCAAGTGTTTCAATCACTTTCCTGAGCATTTCCCTGGTCTATCATTTTTTCTACCTTGTCTTCTAGGTCACTGATGCGGTCCTCTGGGCCCTGGCTGAAGGCAAGCGATCAATACATCAGGTCAGAAAGGAATGGAATGAAATATACAAAGTCATGCAAAGGAAGGGTCTGAATCCAAGAATACTGTACCCAGCAAGGCTACCAATCAAAATTGAGGAGGAAATCAGGAGCTTCACAGACAAAAAAGGACTAAGGGAATTTATTACCACCAAACCAGCAATGCAAGAAATGCTTAAGGGTCTGCTGTGAAAAGAGGAAATAGGAAAAGAAGAAAGAACATAGGCGTAGAGAAAAAAAGAATGGCAACAAACGAGTACCTATCAATAATAACTTTAAATATAAATAGATTAAATGCCCCAATCAAAAGACATAGGGTAGCTGAGTGGATAAGAAAACATGATCCATATATCTGCTGTCTACAGGGAACCCATCTCAGAAAAAAGGACTCAAACAGACTGATGGTGAAGGGATGGAAAAAGGCTTTTCGGGAGAATGGAAATGAAATAAAAGCTGGGGTAGCAATAATTAATATCTGACAAATTAGATTTTAAAGTGAAGGACATAACAAGAGATAATGAAAGCCACTTCATAATACTAAAGGGATAAATCCAACAAGAAGATATAACTCTGGTAAACATATATGCACCCAATACAGGAGCACATAAATACATAAAAAAAAAACTTCTGGAGGATATCAAGGGAGAGATTGACAGCAATACAGTCATAGTAGGGGACTTTAATACCCCACTATCACCATTGGACAAATCCTCTAAACAAAAAATCAGCAAAGAAACATCAATACTAAATGACTCACAAGACCAGATGGAATTAATTGACATCTTCAGAACATTTCACCCTAAAGCCACAGAATAAACATTCTTCTCAAGTGCACATGGGTCATTTTCAAAGATAGACCATATATTGGGTCACAGGCAAAGTCTCTTCAAATTCAAGAAGATAGAAATCATATCAAGCATCTTCTCAGACCACAATGGGATAAAACAAGAAATCAACTACAATAAAAACAATAAAAAAAATCAAACACCTGGAGACTAAATAGCATGCTATTAAACAATGACTGGGTTACCAGATAGATCAAAGAATAAATAAAAAGCATCATGGCAACAAATGACAATGGAAACACAACAATCCAAAATCTATGGACACAATGAAAGCAGTCTTGAGAGGGAAGTTCATAGCTCTACAAGCCTACAGTGGAAAAAAACAAAAACAAGAAACAATGGTAATAAATTACCTAACCCTACAATTCAAAGAGTTAGAAAGAGAGCCCAGCATAAGCAGAAAGATGGAAATAATAGAGATCAGAGTGGAGATAAATGACATAGAGACAAAAAAAATACAAAAGATCAACAAAATCAAGAGCTTGTTCTTTGAAAAGATCAACAAGATTGATGAACCTCTAGTTAGGCTCACCAAGAAGCAAGGAGAAGAGGACCCAAATAAACAAAATCGGAAATGAAAGAGGTGAAATAACAACCGATCCCACAGAAATACAAACGATTATTAAAAAATACTATGAACAACTCTATTCCAAGAAAATGGAACACCTAGAT
>NW_005363283.1:666524-674777 GCF_000412655.1 Myotis brandtii
AGTGGGATTTATTCCAGGGATGCAAGGATGGTACAATATCTGCAAATCAGTAAATGTGATACATCACACAAACAAATTGAGAGACAAAAATCACATAATCATATCAATTGATGCAGAAAAAGCATTTGACCAAATCCAACAGCCTTTCTTGATAAAAACTCTCAGCAAAGTGGGAATAGCGGGATCATACCTCAACATAATAAAAGCCCTATATGACAAAGCTACAGCCAACATCATACTCAATGGGCAAAAACTAAACTCATTTCCCCTAAGAACAGGAACAAGAGAAGGATGCCAACTTTCACCACTCCTGTTTGACATAGTATTAGAAGTACTAGCCATAGCGATCAGACAAGATGAAGAAATAAAAGGCATCCAAATTTGGAAAGAAGAAGTAAAACTGTCCTTGTTTGCAGATGACATGATACTATACATAAAACAATGTAACACTCTGTTAGGTGCTGAGGTGTATTAGTTGGAATGCTAATTCTATAACAAACAGCCCTAAAGCCTAGGTGCCTTAATCCTATAAAAGTTTAACTTTTGCCTGGCTGGCATGGCTCAGCGGTTGAGCATCAACCTATGAACCAGGAAGTCATGGTTCAATTCCTGGTCAGGGCACATGCCAGAGATGCAAGCTTGATCCCTAGTAAGGGATGTGCAGGAGGCAGCCAATCAATGATTCTCTTTCACCATTGATATTTCTATCTCTTTCTCCCACTCCCTGTATATTGAAAAGTTTAACTTCTGCTCAGCTCACAGTTCTGAATAGGCCAGTTGGAAGAGACTTTTCTTCATACAGTTATTCGCTGAACTGGGCCCCATTTATCTTGAGTCTTATCCTCTTCTTGGTCTTGGGAGGCCTCTCATGTTTAGTGCACAGAGAGAGAATGAGAGATATTTGAGCCAAGTTTGGAAGTGGCACATATCACTTCTACTTATATCACTTTAGCTAAACTCAGTCATATGGTGGCTGCTCCTAAATGTAAGAGAAAGTGGGAGATCACTGTTCCTATGAATCTAGGAAGAAAAAGAACACAAATATTGGTGATCACTCTCAGTGTCTATGTATGGGGCCTAGAGAGATTTAGCTTTATAGTAATATGCAAAGAAATTGAGATCTTAAAATATGACTGCCAAGGAAATGTAATGGAAAAACATAAGGTGAGTGCATGACCATCATAGTTACAGAACTACTGAGACTACTGAGGAAGCACCAATTTTTTTTTGCGGGGGGGAGAGAAAAGTATAAGTGTTTTTAAAGTCCTTGGATTTTTAAATAGCTAGACAAGAGAATCTGTCATTTATACTTTCCAAATGTGACTTAGCTGACCTAAAAGTTAGAAACCCAAATGAAACAAGTCACTTCCACATTAGCAGAGCAGCAATCTTTGCCAGATCCTGAGCTATGTAAGCACCAAGGATACAAAGATGAATGAAACCAGTCCCTCACTCAGTTTTCAGCCCAGTGACGAAGGATACACATAAGTAGCTAACCATGTACAACTCAGAGCATGCTCTTTGCACTTCTGATTCAGGGACACACTGTTGTGTGAGAGAGCAAGTGTGGAAACTGCTTGTTCCAGCTTGGGGGACCATGGAGAGCAGAGAGCATGTCTTTGGAGTCTTGGATGATGTGTGGTATTATGACAGGAAAAGGTGGGTTTCACAAACAATTGAAGCAGACAGAAAAGCATGAGCACAGACAGGGATGTGAGATTATGTGGCATCTGTAAGGCATTTCTCAGGAGCTGGTAGCTTATTAAAACAAACAAACAAAAAAACCTCAGTGGTCCAGAAAAGACCTTGTAAAACAACTTTTTTTCCTTAATAGAAACATTTGTATCTATTAATACAGAGAAAGATTATTAAATACAAAACCGTGGTGGTAATTTTAGATATTTTTAGTTTCTTATTGGGCAAGAATGTTTTCTCATGTAAATAATAGAATGGGAGGGATATTCACAACCATACTTATTCTATTTAATGTCTATTCATTTTTATTTAACCTTATGTAACATTGACAATTTGTCAGGCACTATTCTAAACATTTTACAAATATTCACCTATTTAATTCTCATAACAATCATATGAGGTAAGTACTATTATTATCTGCATTTTACATTTGGGAAAACTGAGGCACAGAAATGGGAAGTAAGCTGCTCAAGATTACACAGCCAGTCAGTGATATTAGATTGGTTTCAGACTCAAGTAAACCAAGGCTCCAGAATCTGAGCTCTTAATAGGTGGGGAATTTTTAATCTTTTACTCATATCAAGTAACACATATGAGATTTATTTTGTAATACCGACCATCTTGGAGTTCACAGAAAGATGATACCTTTCAAGGAATGAGCAGGGTGAGCTGGTCAAAATGTCAAATAAAAAAACCCCAAAATACAAAACAAAACATGATTTTAGCAGAGGCCCTGAGTATTAGCTTCATGGAGTGACTGAACCAGGGAAAGTTGTGAGAAGAATGTGGTCACAGACTGCTGAGGTGCCGGGGAATGGGTATGACAGAGAGAGGAAGGCAGAACTACAAACCAGACTGTGCAGAGAAAAAGCAGCAGGCTCTGACAGCAGGTGGGAAGGAGGAATGAGAGGGAGGTAAGACTTCCAGGCAGTGTCCATCTGTTGACTTGTAGCTTGTCTGCCAGTTGAATTTAGTCCGGGAACTTATGAAAGCCAACTGCCCTTCACCTTAGAAAGTACTGTTGACAAACAATAATAGTACTTACCAGTGAAGAGCTGGCTTGATCAATTGGTGGTTCTTGAAGGAAATAGGGCAGAAAATTTACCATTCAGAAACTCTCAAAACACAGACCAGCATCATATTCACTAAAGGAACCCACTGGACCCAAAGCTTTTTGTACTAATGATAAATCCCACCCTGTTGTGGCTTCTCGATCCAAAGATTATCAGAGGAGACAGAAGAGGGGAGAACCATTGCCTGACAAGCTCCCACTCAAAACAACTCCAGTGACCTCCAGGTTTGGGCATGGGGGCCCCTATAGCCATGCACACAAGTTGGGTGCTGAAATGAACTGTTAACTATTTTACAATCAGTTGTTTGTATCAATTCAACCCATTGGACTCTGTTTTCAATGGTAGTAAGGTTTGTTTGTTTGTTTTTAACTTTTTCATTTAGTCTTCCTTTGACCTCAGTGCCTCTCCTGATATTCCAAGAGAAGCATGCTTTGTTGAGGGAATCTTGGCCTGGTGGTTAGGACTAAGAGGTCAGTTTCCCTCCTCTCTGGCATTATCAAAGCCTTGGGCAAGCCATTAAACTTTCTAGGCCTTTCTGCTTTTCAAGCAGCTGCCTGAATGCCTGCAGGGTTCCTCCTTGAAAGACCCACTCAAGTACAAAGAGTCAAATTGTGAAATCCTCCATGCCTGCTGTGCTTGGCGCTTTCTGCACACCCTCAACTGTGCCCTTATTAGTTCAGAAAATTGTGCAAACTTACAGGAGATTTTTTAGCCTTCAGGTGAGTGACAAGGTGTTCTTCCCCTAATCTGCACGCACTCCTGTTCACAGGGTTTGACATAGAGATGGGGAACTGTGTATTGCTTTCGCTATTGCTGGAGCTGCATATCTCCAGGAACATTTTCCTTCCCTTTGTTTCACACCCAGGACACAACTTCTCAAATTGCTCCTCTGATCTCTCTCAGTGGCTTGCTATTCTGTCTCTTAAGGACTGTAACCTTTGACAGGAACTGCGTTTGTGATTCAGATGGGAAACTGCTTTCTCAATTCAATTATTTCATACCTTCTTTTTTTTTTTCAATTGAGGTATAATTGACCTATAACATTGTGTAAGTTTAAGTTGTACAAAGTGTTGATTTGATACATTTATATATAGCATGTTTACCATTGTAGTTAGCTGACACCTCTGTCACATAACATAATTATCATTTCATTGTTTTACCTAGTCATAAAATAGTGAAGAATTTGTTTTCAGATAGGAATTCATGGGAGTGTTAAAGTGGCTACAACATAAGCACCAGACATGAAGTGTTGACAGGTACATGGGTTAATTGATTTCGGTCAGTTTTAAAGGTCAGCACATCTTCTTTCCTGTTTCCAAACCCCAAGTGAAAGCTCCTGTAAACTAATGGCCAATTTTGGTTTTACCAGTTTTCCTTAATCCTCAGGCCAGATGTGTTAAATCTCCCCCAGGTTTTTCTTAACAAAGTGACAGCAGGTTTTAATCTTCCTGTACACACAGCAGCAGCTGTGCAAACATTTCATTAACAAAAGAAAAGTGGGAAGCATTAAACCTGTGGGTAACTTGTGCCTAGCACTTGATATTAGTAGACTTTAAGATGCCCCAAAGTAAGGATAAATCTGTTTGCCTTGTATTCTACTTTATTTCAAAAATCTTGAGTAGTCATAACAAAGAAATTAAACTCCATCTAGGGAATTAAAAATGTAAGAAGAATTTCTGAATTAGAATTCAGCTACATAGTTCTCTAAAAACATATGTGGCAGAAATAATAAAACAAAGCTACTTCCAGGCAAAAATTCACATTCTAAATGGGGAAGCTATAAAATGTGAGGAAGGCAAGGCTTTTAAATGAAAAACTGTTTAATATATTATTTACATGCTGTCCTTCATAAGTTTTTGGAGTTATGTTGACATTTGTTCTCAATATACAAAATTGTTCAAAGTTAGCTGGAAAGTCAACACTGGAACTTTAATTTTTCTTGATTTTATTACCATTAAAGTAATTTATTTCATAGTTCTCCTCCCTGAGAATTTTTAATACATTCCTGACATTTTATTAGTTGGAAAAAATTTTATTTCCAAGAACCTGCCTATGGATTCTGTACTTACTGGTATAAAAATTAAGAACAAACATCTACTGCCTTCCTAGTTCATTTTTATTTGAACATAATTCATACTATGTTCAAACAAAAATATTTATCACTACTTTCTTTCTTAAATGATATAAGCTACTGTAATTTTTAGGTGCATGCCCCTTCCTTTATGCAGTTCTCCTTAATCCAATAGTAGACAATCATTTCCTTCAATCCTTCTAAAAGGCTTTTTTATACCTCCTTCATCATATTCATCACATAGTTCACGATATTATAGTTTTTTGTGTATGTTAATCTCCCTACTCCATAGTGAGCTCCTCAAGACCAGATACCAGGGTTGATCCAAAGTTGTGTCTATCCACAACCAACACTTGGAAACAGATGTCTGTTGAATGAACCCTTGGGTGGAATGCAATGCTTGTGGTGGGAATGTTACTTTCCTCTTGTCTAGCTATTTGTTTCAGTGACTATATACATTTATCCCCAGTTGTGTGCTGAATCTGGATAGTGTTATGGGGTTGGGTGAGACAGAGGTAAACAACAGAATCCCTACCTCTAAAAAGCCTACATTTCAAGAAGGAAATTGGCAAATCAACAATAAACATATTTGGTAGCTTTAATAAAAATAATCTTGCCATTATTTTGGATTAAATTTATTTATATTACATTTTTAAAGAATAAAAAGGAAATTCTTTTAAATTAAACAAAAAAAGGTTCAATCTCTATAATCCTTTCTTTTTCCTATAGGTGATACTGATTTTTATTTAGAAGTGGTTGAATTCCACCTAGGAACCATACCTGTTTCTATGGAACCTGTCACCAGGGAAACTGAGTAGGTCTAATGTTTACAAAGTTTTCTCAGACCTTCATATTTTTAAGAATGACCTGGGATGCTTACATATTCCAGGGACTTAGGACTAGACATTTTGTTAGTGTAGATCTGGAATGGTACCCAGAAAAGTGCCTTTTAACAAGTCTCTCTCCTCTCTCTTTAATATACCAGTACTCAGCACCAGCAAGGCAAGTGACTTTGAGGCTGATGTTCCAAAAATTAGAGAGAGAAACCTTGGCTAAGGCCTTCCTAACATACTTCCCACCTACTAGTTTGTTTTCAATGTAAATATAAGGACTTAGTACTGAGGACTAACTACCAGTTTTGGGGGATGGGGTGGAGATAAACTATTTCAAAGGAAGAGATATTTGTGCTAGGCCCTGAAAGGGGAGAACAGAAGATTCAGTATGACTTTTCAAACAGAAGGAACAGAGAACAAAAAAGGTTTGAGGAGCAAAAGGAGCATCTGTAACGAAGGAACGGCAAGCAGGTCAGTTTGGTCCAAGTCAAGGACATAGGGAAAGTAGCAAGAGTCCCATTTCTACTAGTAGCTAACTAAATGATGTTGGAAAGATGAATAATCTCTTTGAATCTCAATTCCCTCACCTGAAAGATGATGATATAACACCTACTGAGATGAAAGAATTTAGCATAGCATTTGCCTAGCTCAAAGCAGGCCTTTAAAAAATAGTAGTAGTTGTTATTAATATTATCTCTATGGTTGGAATTTTCTAACAGTAAAATAAATACATGGATATAAAGTTAAAAAAGAGAGAAATTGTAAAATATTTAAAAATATATCCATTTATTCATGAATTATCAAGGGAATTGAGGCACAATTGAGCTTAGCTTTAATCCTCCTATTCACTGGACTGCGTCTATGGGTGACTTAAAATGTGTCCAACACTGGACAATTCTCTCAATTCTCTTTTCCCTTTTCAATATGTAGACATTGGCAAGAAGCAAACTTTTTCTATTGCATAAAAAAAAATCTTAATCCTGAAATCCTGGTCCAGTCATAACCCATATTCCCTCTGCCCAAACAGTATGCTGTTTCTCAAATAATGGAAACTTCCCATTGCCTGGGGGATGAAGCCTGAGTTCCTTAGTACAACTGGGTTATTTCCAATGGCTGGTTCCTAACTCCTCTCTCACCAACTTGAAGTAACATCTGATAATTCAAGAAAATGCATCTTCCTAGTACATAGCTGTAACTCAAATACATTCTTCCCCACCCCAAACATAAAACTGTTAGCTAAAATCAAAGTCTTAAGTATTCTTTCAAGTATTCTATAATTAAATTTTTGTATGTATTATGGACAGTACTTGGTTCTTAGTAAGTGCTATCTATATGTTAACTAAAATAGGTAAAATATTTCAACCTTATAAGGAAAGGGGCCATGCTAAATGCTCAATGTCTCCCCTCCCCCTTTTAATTTCTTTTTTTTCACATTTTTTATTGTCTAAAGTTTTACATTTGTCTTCTTTTTCTCCAATTGACCTCACCCACCCAACCATTCCCACCCCAGGCAAGCCCCCACCACCTCAGTGCCTCTGTCCATTGGATATGCTAATATGCATGCATACAAGTCTTTTGGTTGCTCTCTAACTACCCCCTCCCCTACCATTTATCTCTGGATCTATTCTTGTTCATCAAATTATGTTGATCATTATATCCCACATATGAGTGAGATCATGTGGTATTTTTCTTTCATTGACTGGCTTATTTCACTTAGCGTGATGCTCTCCAGTTCCATCCATGCAAATGGTAAAAGTTCCTTTTTTATAGCTGCATAGTATTCCATTGTGTAGATGCACTGTAGTTGTTTTTTTTACTTTTATTTTATTACTTAAAATATTACAAAGAGTATTACATATGTCTCCTTTTTTCCCCATTGACCTTCTCCCCTGTCTCCCCTACCCCCCAGTATCTTGCGTCCATTGGTTATGCTTGTATGCATGTAGTTTCAATACTTTCTTTTCTTGAACTCACAGTAGTATTCCCAATACTATAATCACAATAGTATCCTTGGGTCTCTCTGTCTAGTCAGTAACCCCCTCATTTACCTTGCCTCTGTCTTCTATGCCACCTCACGACTAGATCTTCTGAAGGCCATTATACTCTCTCATCATGAGGAACAGGGAAATTACAGTCTAAATCAGCATGCCACATATTGGGTAAATTTATCAGTAACCACCTTAGCTTTAACACTCACACTTCACATCACTGGGATTCTACATTGCTCTCTGAGTCTTGTTCGTTTAGGCAATCCTAGGTATATGGTTTTCTATAGTAACCACTAAATATTGAGCATTTTCTATTCCTACAAAGCTCATTTCACACACAGATAATTAAATTTGTCTTTCCTTTCTCCTGTGATTGTATAGGGTGTCCCAGAATTCACGCAAGATTTGAATTTTGCGTGAGCATTAACAACAACAACAACAAAAATAAAAGCCTAATTTTACTTGGTTTATTGAATCAGATTCTAATATCTGTTGCCCTTTTATTTCAATCCCTTCAATTTGATAAGCATTACCAAGTACCAATTATGGCCCAGGAGCAGGGACAATGAAGACCAATGAAGACCACGGCTTTG